>NC_140342.1:29068524-29548524 GCF_963514085.1 Chelon labrosus | reverse complement strand
CTGTAGCGTCCTAAAGTCTGTCCTTGTCTTCCTTGTCTTCTCCTAGAGTTGGTCTCCTGTAGCTTCCTAAAGTCTGTCCTTGTCTTCCTTGTCTTCTCCTAGAGTTGGTCTCCTGTAGCTTCCTAAAGTCTGTCCTCGTCTTCCTTGTCTTCTCCTAGAGTTGGTCTCCTGTAGCTTCCTAAAGTCTGTCCTCGTCTTCCTTGTCTTCTCCTAGAGTTGGTCTCCTGTAGCTTCCTAAAGTCTGTCCTCGTCTTCCTTGTCTTCTCCTAGAGTTGGTCTCCTGTGTCGTCCTAAAGTCTGTCCTCGTCTTCCTTGTCTTCTCCTAGAGTTGGTCTCCTGTGTCTTCCTAAAGTCTGTCCTCGTCTTCCTTGTCTTCTCCTAGAGTTGGTCTCCTGTAGCTTCCTAAAGTCTGTCCTCGTCTTCCTTGTCTTCTCCTAGAGTTGGTCTCCTGTGTCGTCCTAAAGTCTGTCCTTGTCTTCCTTGTCTTCTCCTAGAGTTGGTCTCCTGTAGCTTCCTAAAGTCTGTCCTTGTCTTCCTTGTCTTCTCCTAGAGTTGGTCTCCTGTAGCTTCCTAAAGTCTGTCCTTGTCTTCCTCGTCTTCTCCTAGAGTTGGTCTCCTGTAGCTTCCTAAAGTCTGTCCTTGTCTTCCTTGTCTTCTCCTAGAGTTGGTCTCCTGTGTCTTCCTAAAGTCTGTCCTTGTCTTCCTTGTCTTCTCCTAGAGTTGGTCTCCTGTAGCTTCCTAAAGTCTGTCCTTGTCTTCCTCGTCTTCTCCTAGAGTTGGTCTCCTGTAGCTTCCTAAAGTCTGTCCTCGTCTTCCTTGTCTTCTCCTAGAGTTGGTCTCCTGTAGTGTCCTAAAGTCTGTCCTTGTCTTCCTTGTCTTCTCCTAGAGTTGGTCTCCTGTAGCTTCCTAAAGTCTGTCCTTGTCTTCCTCGTCTTCTCCTAGAGTTGGTCTCCTGTAGCTTCCTAAAGTCTGTCCTTGTCTTCCTTGTCTTCTCCTAGAGTTGGTCTCCTGTAGTGTCCTAAAGTCTGTCCTTGTCTTCCTTGTCTTCTCCTAGAGTTGGTCTCCTGTAGCTTCCTAAAGTCTGTCCTTGTCTTCCTTGTCTTCTCCTAGAGTGGACTGGATTCAGTCCAATAAATCTTTCAGTCAAAGTTAATGTAGTGTGGAGAGGGTAGCTGGTACCTTGTGTTCTCTACTCCAGAAATGTTCTGGTCATCCAACGCTGCCATAAACTCCCTAACCCTCTCTGGAAGATTGGACTGTCCTCCAGGCTCCAACCAAAGTCCAGATTTAGAGATATAAGCTCAGTCACTAAATCAAAGCCGTAAATTATATTTAAATAAATTCACTTTCATGTTTTCACTTTGTCTTCGAGGTGTTAATGAGACTAGTTTGATGAAATGTCACTTTTATTCTCTCTGGTTTATTCCTTCATCTTCAAATCAGTCCTCAAGTTTTCCTTCCCAGCCCTCTTCCTCCTCCTCCTCCTCCTCCTCTTCCTCTTCTTCCTCTTCTTCCTCGGTCTTGTAGGTGAGCTGTATGATTGGGCAGTGGGGGGGTTGGTTGTGGGGGGGGTAAGGCTTTTGGAAATCACATGTCTCACATTTCCAGCTCCGTCAGACGCCATTTTGGAGGAAAGTTTGGGATTTGTGGACCTGGGGAGGTGCAGCAGCAGCAGCAGCAGCAGCAGCAGCAAGAGGAGGAGGAGGAGGAGGAGGAGGAGGAGGAGGAAGGAGAAAAAAGAGGAGGGATTTACTCTCAGAGAAGTTTGACACGAATGCACAAGGCAGGCTGGGAATAATCTGCCCAGGAGAGTGCGGACCAGTGCGGGACAGGAGTGGGCTTGGCTCGGCTGGAGTTTAGTTGTTGCTCCGGGCTGGACTTTTTATTTGGTTCCTGTTCCTGGTGCTCGGTTCCTCATGCATGCCCCGGCTCTGTGCCCCCCTCTCCCCGGGCTCTGGCTCTCCGCAGGTCCCGCCTGCTGCTGAAACTCTTTCCTCCAGACGCTGCGGTCAGGCTGCGCACTGCACGCCGGCGCAGGGAGCCTCTGTGGCGGGCAACTGCAGCCTCGGAGAGTCGGTGTCTCCGCGGAGCTTTCTTCGGGCTCGTGTTGGTTCTGGACCGGGACTGTTTGTCAGGTAGTCCCCCCCGGAGAGCCGGAGCTGTTACCGCGGCTGGACGCGTCGCTGTCCCCGGACGCGGAGTTTGTTTGTCGGACCGTGTTTGGCTCGGAGCGGAACTTGGTGTCGTCGTGGAGGGATTTTCTTCAGCCCGACTTGGAGCCGTGACAGCGGGCTGCCACCGGGCGGAATAATCGATCAGAGGCGGCCCCGCGGCGAGGAGTGTATGAGCCGGACACGGAACGAGCTCCGAACCGAAGCCGAGCCGAGCCGAGCCGAACATGCCCGTCAGGAAGAAAGGTAAGCGGCTTTCACGAACATGGAAACTAGCAAGCTAGCGGCGCGGCTAGCCGCTGCCTGCCGGGGAAACTCAACCGCAGCTCCGCGAGAAGACCCCGAAACTCCCAACAAACACGGACACACGGACACGGACACAGCCCGAGCCCCAGGCGGCCCGGCACGGCTCGGTTCTGGCCGCTCCGAGCCGTGCCGTGCCGGTCAGGTGAAGTTAAAGTGGCGCTAGCCGGTTAGCCGCCGATGCTAACCAAGTTGTATATGGGGCACCTTGTCTGGAGACGAGCCCAACTAAAAATAAACTCTAATATTAATGAATTATTTACAAGCTCCTCGGCAGTCAGCGCATAAACTAGGTTAACTGTAAAATTTAGAAATATTATCTGGTGCATTTTAGACGTTAACGAGGTTTTAAACTTTTACTTTCATCCCTGGAAAAATCCAGATTTAATATGTTGTCAATGTTGGCGAATAGGGAGTTAATGGCAACCTAATTATATTCAGCAGGTCTGGTTTCATAAGCTGCTATTGATTCACACAGGACGAGCTTCACATCATTAAACCTGTCAAATGTCCTTAAAGTCATTAAACATGTCCATAAATTAAACACTTAATGCATTGTTAGCAGTTTGTAGATTATTTGGTAACATGAACAAAAAAAGTTTAAAAAAAATCAAATTAAATTAAATAAAACTAAAAAAACACAATAAAAAGTTGTGTTTTAGAAGATTATTCACATTCAGTCATTTATCCAAGTAATGAGTAATAGGACCAGACTGGGTTCATGTTTCTGCAAATAAAACGTCCAAAAGTGTTAAAAATGTGAATAAATTAAATGTTTAATTGATTATTAGCAGAAACCAAAGCATTTTAACAGAAACGGCTTCAAAAAGTTTAGTGAAATTGTAAATTTGTGAAGAAAACGACTTAAAATGACGCAGGATAATAGCAGGAAGTCGTGTTGTAGAAGATTATTCATATTTTTGATTGTTCAGATATTTATCCAACTAACAAACCTATAATTGAGTTAATTAGGACGAGACTAGTTTAATTTCTAATCTGTAAAATGTCAATAAATTCAGTGTTTAATTGATTATCAGCAGCTTGAAGTTCATTTGCTGCTAAAAACAAAAGGCACTGGTTGAAAAAAAGAAGTCATAAAACAACAAGTAGACGTTGTGTTTTAAATCTTTGGATCGTTTAGTTTCTAAATTAATAGAAGATCTTGACATTTGACTAAAGTGACGTCTGGTAACGTCTGATTTGTGTCATTAATGGAACAAAACTATTTATTCACTTTCAGTTTCACATAAAACTCGACTGATTTAACTGTTGGTTTAGTTCCTGTTTGAACAAACAGAGTCACAGCTGTGAAAACCAACATCTGGTCCAGACTCAACGTTTCTCTGGAAACTAAATGAAGATTAGACTCATTTAATCTCAGTTTGTAAAGATATTAATTCTTATTTCTTCAGCCCAGTAAACATTCAGTTTCCTTCCAAGCTTTAGTTTCTTTTAGTTTGTTGAAGAATTAAAATCTGATTTAAAATCCTTCACCTCAGTTTAAAGTTTATTAATGATAAAACCTTTGATTTAATTTACAGTTGTGTTAAGTTACTTATTATTAACTTTATTAGACATTAGTTCATTATTTAATCTATAAAATGTCTAAAATATGAATTAATTAATTATTGAATGGATTATTATCAGGTGTAGTTTATTTGCTGTTTAAACATAAAGTAGATTATTCTCATTATTGATTCATTCGACTTTAATCCAACTAATTAAAAGTTGTTTCTTTTAACTGAAGTCACATCTGGAAACATCTGGTTTGGTTTCATTAATGCTACACAACACATTTAATTCACTTTATGTAAAATAAAAGGAAAGAATCAGCTGATAAATGTTTATCTGTCTTTATTATATTTACACCTGTCAGCTGATTCAACTTCACTTTATGATGGTTGAGATCACTGCTGCTGCCTCACTTTATGGTAACCACCTCCTCTTCCTCCTCTTCCTCCTCTTCCTCCTCTCCATCCTCCTCCTCCTCCTTGGCCTTTCTCCTCCTCTCCATCCTTATCTCCACCCTCCTTCCCATCCTCCTTCTTCCTTCTTCCTCCTCCTCCTCCTCTCCAGACGCCCAGCGAGCTCTGCTCCTCCTGGAGGAGTACCGGGCCAAGCTGAACCACGCCGAGGACCGGCAGCTCCGTCACTCCATCCAGAGGGTCATCGACATCTTCCAGAGCAACCTGTTCCAGGCCCTCATAGGTACGACCTGGAGAACCTTTATAGTCTGTTAGTCATGTGGAACCAGGATCTACTGCTGGATCAGAACCATGAACAGCTGGTTGGTGACTTGGAGACATGATCCAGATTTAGGAACCAGATGGAAAGACTCTCACTAATAATCCCTCTAGTATCAGGACGTTAAGATCAGGCTCCACATTATAAACTTTATAAAACAGATCTTTGAGTGAAGGAAGAAATTAAATCAGTTCTACCTAAGAATATAATGTTGGTTGGTGTCCAGCATCGTCTCTGTGTCCGATCTGAATGAGACCAAACACGACCAAAGTTACAGTAATAGTTTATTTAACTAGAGACCAACACTGGTTGGTTGTTAAAGTGGAGCTGATGGTTCATTACAGCAGCTCAGGGCTTCAGTCACAGTTTTGTCTTGAACCAGGAGTGAGTTGGTGTCAGAGAGGTGCTACTAGCCGCTGCTAGCCGCTAATAGCTGGGTCAATATGTGCTTGTTGACTCGAGGCTAACGCTTTAAACATTATCACCAGAAGAAAGATAAATCTTTATTCCACGAGTTTAAAGGTTTTAATTATCAACCTAGATTTAAATATATTCCTGCAGGTCTGCTGCATCATTTAATTACGTCAATAAAATGACATAAAATGTCAATAAATTAAACATTTAGTTTATTATTAGCAGCCTGATCAGGTTCTAAATGACATCAAACATTAAAGATTATTCTCACCAGAGATTAATCTGAACTTTATCAACTAAACAACTTTAAATGAATGGAACATAATTTAAAGTGACGTCTGGTTTTACGTCACAGATGAAACAAAACTCACTTTTATTCACTTTAGTTTTAATAAAACCGTAAAAATAAATAAATGGTTCCAAGCTATTGATTGGTGATTTAATTTCCTGTTTGAGTGGAGCTCAGTGAAATCTTATCACATCGCCTCCGCTCTAGTTTATGGTTCGTTAGCGCTATCAGAGCTAGCGTGCTAGCGGCATGGTGTCCTGGTGTTTGTCTCCTCTCAGTGAGACGTCGTAAACTTTGACCATCTGGACAAACGGAGACGCAATCAGCTCAAACATCTGCAGCATCTGGCAGAGAGAGAGAGAGAGAGAGAGCTGGTGAAAGGTCAGAGGTCAGGAGGCCGTGGGGTCACGATTAGAGTTAGTTCATCCTCTGGTTAACAACTAAATAATAAACTGTAAACGTTGATGCTAACTGCTGCTAAAGGTTGCTAACACCTACTACCTGGTTTAGTTTTAGAGGTCCATGCAACGGATGGAGAGCAGCACTGACGTGCTAGCTGTTAGCATCACCATTAGCATCAGCTGGTGTTGATCTACTGGTTGTGTTACTGCAGGATCAGTGATTTTACTATCACCTCCAAAGATTCTGTTCAGTCTTCTTTAGTAAACGTTGTATAATATTTTACGCTAATCGACGTAGCTACAGAGTCGTTGACTTGTTCTCTGAACAGATCGTTCTTAACGTGATGATGAACGTGTTACTTCACCAGTTCAGACCAGACGTGAGAATAAAGAGTCTGGAGGAGACGTCGGGTTGGTTCTGTCCCGTTCATCTCTTTCTCACCATAAACTGTAAATAAATACAGACGTAAGAACAGCTCCTCTACAGTGAAGCCAAATCAAGTAGAGCTCCCCCTGGTGGCTGGCTGCAGTATAGGTCATAAGCTCCACCCCCTCCATGTTAGTGGGCGGGACTTGGGCCAAACTAAAACACTAAAATACACATCAGATAAATTTATTTTCAAAGCTGGTTCCTGTCAGTGGAGACGTGGTGTCCATATTTAAATACAGTCTATGTGTCAGACGCCTCCTAACGAGCTCCTAACGAGCTCCTGGTCTGTGCTGACTTATTGAACCATGTGATCAGTGAAGAGCCAGAACAGAAAGTGTGGTGAAGACGTGTCATGATGAAACAGGTTGGAGTCGTCTGGCTGACAGCTAACGGGCTTCAGGGTTAACGGGCGCCGAGCAGAAGGAATGTGGCTCGGTCTGTTCCCATCAATGAATGAATGAACGTCATCTGTCTGACTGCAGGAGTGTAGCTCAGTGTCTCAACGTCACTAAACTAAACATAACTACATACAACAGCTGGACTTTTATGTCTTTTAAAGAGTTTTATTGTAAATCTGAAAGTGTTCTCATTAGTGGTTCTGCAGTGGAGGTGATTCTAAAGTCTGATGGGGCAGCTAACAGCTGATCAATCATTAGCGTAGCCACAGCTAATTAATCTGCATTTATTAGAGTTACATGTCGTTAGTCAGACTGTCGGGGCTGTGGTCTGCAGGTCAGGGGTCTAGTGTAACGTTGACTCCAGGAACAAACCTCTGGTTGTGACTCTGTCCCATTATGGAAGTGAAGTAGATTTAGACTCTGATCCACATCTGATCCACATCTGATCCAGGTCTGACCCAGGTCTGATCCAGGTCTGATCCAGGTCTCATTAAACCTTAAAGAACAGTCAGGGTTCTTCTTCATGTGTCCCGGGCCCACCCTGCCGTCCCGGGCTGATGAAAAGTAGATTCCTGCTGCTCAGTTTTCAATTTGCCAAACTCCCCCCAAAAATATGTCCACAGCCGGCCGAGCAGAGTGTAATCCCTCTGTGGACATGACGATTACCCCCCAGTCCATAATCCCCTCCACCAGCATCATCTCTGCTGATTTACTAGCGCTGCAGTTTGTTCTTCTTCTCTCTGTTGTGTCCTGATTCCTCTCAGACAAACAGATGGTCTCTGTTCAGTTTAATAACTCACTGCTCTGATGGTGGAGTAGAGTCTGGATCACCTGGAAACTCTACTTGTTCCTCTGATAACCAGAATAAACTCCAGTTATTCTTCTAATCTGAATAAGCTCTAGTTCAGGACTGGACTCTAGTTCCTTCTTCTTCCATCTCGTAGAGCTGTACTGAATCGTCCTAGAGTTTCATCTCATGATCATTAAAGTTAAACCCTTCTTCTTCTCTGTGTCTGATCTTCATCAGTTTTTAGTTGATTAATTAATTGATTCATTGGTTAATTAGTCATGCTGCTGACCTCTGACCTATGTGGGTGTGGTGAGTTCTTGTCAGACTCTGGTATCGGTGTAAACAGGCGTCCAACAACAGAAGCTCTTGTGTCGGACTCTGACTCTTCTAATCTGATCAAATTAATTTAATTTCTGAACGTCCCAAATAAAACCTGGAGGAGATGTTTTAATTCTCTGCTATGTGGAAACGTCACCAGTGTCTTATACTCTCATGTCACATTTATTTTAACCTCAGCCAAATAGATTTAAAGCCAGATTTCCATCGTTCAGGACAGTGTTCAACCTTTTTAAAAGTTTCTTTATCTTAAGAATGTGACTTAGTGTTTGGTAGCGTTGCCTTTAGTTTCACTTGGGTCAGACGTTTCAGGTTGCCTTCCATGAGCTTCTAACTATAAGTTGCAGGAATTTGAGTTCATTCCTTCAGACAGAACCTGAGGAACCGAGTCAGGATTGACTCTCTCATACTTTGTTTTAGTTCTGCCCAATAATTTTCTTTTGGACTGAGGTCAGGACTTTGTTGTCCTTGAGGAGTATGCTTGGGTCAGTGTCCATCTGGAAGATCCAAACCAAGCTCTAGCTTCCTGGCTGACGTTTTGAGATGTTGCTTCAGTATATCCACACAATCTTCCTTCCTCATGAAGCCTCATCTATTTTCTGAAGTCCCTCCCACAGCAAAACACCCCCACAACATGATACTGCCACCCCTATGCTTCATGGTTGGGATGCTGTTCTTGGCTTGCATGCCTCCTCCTTTAACTCAAACAGTTCAGTGTTTGTTTCATCAGACCAGAGGACAAAGATCTTTGTCTCAGTGTGCAGCTGCAAACAAAAGTTCTGTAGCAGTGTCTTCTTTCTGGTGATGTGGATGTTGGACTTGTTTTACTGTGGATACAGATATTTTTTTAGCCGTTTCCTCCAGTGTCTTCACATGGTCCTTTGCTGCTGGGACTGATGAGAACTTTTTGTACTTTGAATACCACAGTCATCATGTCAGAATACCTTCTTCTGTTTCAGTATTACTATTGAAGTATAATTACAATAATACTGCAATAATTTGTATTATCTCCTGTGGTCCTTTAGAGCCACATGATTCTCCATCAACTATCCACCACATGGTGACTTGCCTGACAGAATCTGATTCCTGTTCCTCTGTTTCGCACTTTGCCTCCATCTAGTGGTCTAATGGTGGCACTCGAGATAATAAACACAATGCAGTCATCTTGTAGTGAAAGTTAGCTTAGCATTGATATGTAGCATGCCTTGGTGACTGGTTTCCCTGGGGAGTTACATGTGTGAACAACATGGAGGAAATCTCAATAGACCAGGGTCCATGGAGACCAGGGTCCATGGAGACCAGGGTCCATAGAGACCAGGGTCAGAAACAGGGACCTGATTGTTCTGTAGTTAGTCCTGATTTATTGGGTTTTTCTAGCTTCACCCTTCCAGTACTCTGGGGCTGAAGAGGTTAAGAAAACAAATCAGACTCTACCAAATCAGCTTTCTAAAAGTAATAAATATAAAATGTTTGCAGCTGAATTATAGTTTTTAAGACCTAGTTTGTGTGTTTAGCTTCATGCTCTGAGTAGATCTTTATGTCTTCCAGCCTCTGATCTAACCGCAGAGCTGCCCAAACATAAAACTCTAAGTTGGGAAGCAGCTCGCTGGTTTCACTGTAAAACGATCTCCAAGTCTCCACAATTCCACAGAGGTCTCTTTTTTTATTGGACATCAATACGGCGCTGTGTTTAAGGCCGTCTCCTGAGGACACTCTGACTAACGGCAGGAAAACCTGAGTTTCTCTTTACAGCGACTGATTCACAAGCAGAAGCAAGAAATTAAGCAAACGTTTAATGACTGAAACCAGTTTAAAATTACAGTGCATTTGTTTGATAAGTATCTGATTAGTCAACAACATCAGCGTTCATGGTTCATGTTTGTTTCATCTGGATTTAACTAAAGTTACACCAGGAAACGTTTTCCAGTCTGATCTTCACTCTTGTCTTAGTTTTCAGATATATCCTGATACACATCTCTGTGTCTGTTTTATTGGCATTCACTGTCATTAATTATGATTCTTATGAATAAATTCAGTTTTAGCTCCACTTACTTCCTCTACTAGATAAACCAGGACGATGTTGCTCCATGGAGCCTCTAGGGGGCGACGCCAGGACTTTATAATCTCAGGTTGACCCAGACTGACATCCACCTTGACTCTCTTCTTTCAGATTAGTTTACATCCTCTTTGAGCTAAATGCTAGCGTTAGCATGCTAAGTTGCTCACAGTGACAATAATATAATGTTTAGGAGCAACTTGATCTTGATCATGTGACAGTTAATTAATTTAATGATCTACTGATTGATCAGTTAATAAAATACTTCATCTCTGAAGGTCAGCTATCAGACCTCCCCCCCCCACCCTGCCCCCCTTTTAACTCTAGACATAACCACGGTCATTATGGTCAAACAGTTCAGTGTTTCTTTCATCAGACCAGAGGACATTTCTCCAGAAAGACAGATCTTTGTCTCCATGTGCAGCTGCAACCAATGATCTGGTCGATGTTGGACTTGTTTTACAGTTTATACAGATGTTTGTGTTCACGTTACAGGGTCCTTAGCTGCTCGGACTGATTTGTACTTCTTGATCTTTTTCAGTCATCATGTCAGAACTGACATCAGATGCAACTGATATTGTTTTTAAGAGTCTATCAACGTGATTCTCCATCAACTATGCACCACGTGGTGATTTGCCTGATAGAATCTGATACCCTCGATTTCACACGTGGTCCTTTGTCTCCATCTTGTGAGCTAATGCTAAGTTGGCTAAACCAAATTGGGCTTTGCTTTGAGCTAAATGCTAACGTTAGGATGCTAGCGTGTTTACCCGTTAGCTCTAAGCATGCCCACCTGAGTCTGACAGGAGCTAGTTCTCAAAGGTGGAGCTGATGGATGAATATTTATCAAAAAAGTTACTACAGTTTATCCAGAGGAGACCATGAACTGTCCACTACCTGAAGGTATTTCACTAAAAGTCAAACGTATGAACAACTGCACCTAATTCACCCATTTTAAATCCATTTTCACTTTGTATTTAAGATCTTTACAGTTTAAAGTGACAAAGAATAAATACAATAGTGGAGGCAACGAGAAAGGTTTGAAAACAAAGAGGGAACTTGTTATTTTTAGTTCTTACATGAGCTTCTGTCGATAGCTGGAGCTATTTTCAGTCATCAAACAGAATAAGCTGCTGTGATATCAGTGAAACAAATCATCGTCTGACTTTTAATTTTCGCTCATTTGTCTTCGTCTTGCTGCGACGTCTCTGTAGCCGGTGTCGGTTGTTTCACTCGTCACTGAAACGTGATCTAAATGTGACCTGATGTTTAAATGGGATCGAGATGTTTTTATTAACGTGAGAAATCAGAACAGAGTCGGCCTGAAGCTGGGCAGAGATTAGAGAGTATAGAACCTGTAAATAGACACCAGAGATACGGTTTAAACAGCATCAACCAGATTTAAGAAAGAAGAGGAAAATAAAATAAAAGATGTTCAGAGTTGATCATGGAGACGGTGGATCCCTCGTCTGTTTTAAGACCACTAAAGCCTTTGTCCTACGTGTTTTTAAATGTGTTTGTAGCCACAGTTACGTTCTTCCAGGAAGTAAAGACATGCTAAGAAGCTAAAATACAGCTAGCCCCTTCTGATTGTTGGGTAATTTGGACACTGCATCTGATGTGATCACAGTCCAGAGTTCTGTACGTAAATAACAAAGAATATTATGCAAACAGCTGCTCAGAACAACGCTACTGTTGTTTCAGAACCATGAACAGCTGGTTGTTGACTTGGAGACATGATCCAGATTTTGGGACAAGATGGAAAGACTCTCACATGTTAAGATCTGATTTATGTTTGTTATTTTAGAGAAGGAAGGAAGGAAGCTGGATGTTGTTTGATCAGATCCCTGAGGACTGTATTGATTGGTTTGATGAAACTAAAGCGTTGTGGTGGTGTGTATTAACATTTGTGTTACGGCTCTGTGTTGAACCGATGAACCGACGTGAAGCTTCTCTTGGGTTCTGACCTCATGTTGGAGGGGGGGCCGTCTGATCTGAGGCTTTTAAAGGCCAGCGGTCATCGTGACGAGCCGTTGAAGTGGTGATCCATCGGTTTCTGTGGAAACATCTGTGCCGGGATGGGCGGGCGGGCGGCGGCGTTCAGCTGCCCTGCCGAGCCAAAGAAAGCACCGGTTATTTTAGACGTCTCTGTAAGCCGTCCTCAGAATTGTGTCCAAAAATAAAGTAGCATGTTGGATGTGGCCGCTGGGCTGGAGGCTTCTAATAATATCCTCCCTAACTCACTACAGAACTCACTACGGCAGGCCTCACTACGACAGGCCTCACTACTAGAGGCTTCACTACTAGTGTCCAGGTGTGAACACTGATCTGGTCTCTAGTGTCTAGGTTAAACAGGTCCAGGTGTGAACACTGATCTGGTCTATAGAGTCCAGGTCAGACAGGTCCAGGTGTGAACACTGATCTGGTCTCTAGTGTCTAGGTTAAACAGGTCCAGGTGTGAACACTGATCTGGTCTATAGAGTCCAGGTTAAACAGGTCCAGGTGTGAACACTGATCTGGTCTATAGAGTCCAGGTCAGACAGGTCCAGGTGTGAACACTGATCTGGTCTATAGAGTCCAGGTCAGACAGGTCCAGGTGTAAACACTGATCTGTCTTTTTCTGCTGTTTCAGTTTTAGCCGTCGTTGAACTAACTGGTCTCTGTTGACGTTCTTGGTTTGGTCGTCATTGACAGTGTTGATGTTTTTCCGTCTTCTCAGATATCCAGGAGTTTTATGAAGTGACCTTATTGGACAGTCAGAAGTGGACGGAGTCTTCCAAGGGGGCGGACCCCATGGCGCCTGTCAACCTGTGGGACTTCTCCAGCCTTCAAAGCACAACGGTGACCTCGGACACTCTGCCCAGCCTTAGCACCAGCATCGAGGTAAGACCAGAGTCCGTCAGTCTGTTGGTTCTGAGGTAACAACAGAAAATTAAAAAATAAAAAGTCTTCTTTCTGAGCGATGAATTTAAAAACCGTCCACCAAAGGATAAGTCGTGAATCTTTCAGATTTAGATCAGCGCCTGGTTTTCTGGAGCGTCACTCATTTTATCATGCGTCTGAGGTTTGATTTGCTGATGGAGACGTGAAACTATGAACCTCGTCGTTACTGGTCGTTACTGGTCGTTATTGATCCTCATGTTGCTGGAGGAGTCGAGCCTCCTCCTCATCATCATCATCATCGTCGTCTTTGTCTTGGCTCTGCTTCATGTTGCTTGTTTTCTCTCAGGCCTCGTTCAGACCACACGGAGAATATTATGTGAACAGCCAATCAGCACAATGCTACTGTTGTTTCAGAACCATGAACAGCTGGTTGTTGAGTTGGAGACATGATCCAGATTTTGGAACAAGATGGAAACGTTCTTCTTTACTTCTGATCTTAGTTATTTTAGAGAAGGAAAGGAAGCAGATTCCATACCAAACATGTCTGATGAATAAATAAACCAGTGATCACAGAGGACAGATGTCAGGATGTTGGTGTTGGGTCTGAACGAAGGTCTCAGGTTCATCTCCGTTGTCACCTGGTTGTCACCTGGTTGTCAGGTGGAGGGTTTGGTGTTGCTCAGAGGAGGTCATGTGACTGTTAAACAGCTGGATAATTAATGCCACATGTTAATTATCAACTACAAGCTGAAGCTGTTTAATCAGCTGTACAGCGTCTTCATCGGTTGTGTTGTCTTTTTATTCTTTCTTCTGTTTTTAGTTTTATTCTTTGTATCACTGTAGTCTGTCGTAGTCATCTGGTTGTCTTTATGTGTCACCTGGACAGTCCTCCAACCAATCAGAGACATTTAAACTCATCAGATGATGTCTATGGCTACTGTTACTCTTCTGTCCATCACCACATTAAACCCCGCCCCCTAACGATCTGATTGGCCCAGCAGATCTTTGCTGGAGCAGAATCAGAGTCTGGTCTGGTTTCCATGTCAGTGTTTGAACACTTTTAACGTAAAGACTTCTCGTAGAACGTAAACAAAGTTGGCCGACACGAGAAATAAAAACCTTCAGCCAATCAGAGCACGGAGAGAGTTTGGTTTTCAGGTAATTACTGGATCAGTTAATTATTTAATTTAACTAAACGGAAGGAAGGAATGAAAGAGTAAAGAAGGAAAAGGAAAGAAAGAAGAAAGAAAAGGAAGAGATGAGATAGATCATCAGTGAATGAATCTGATGGTTCCTGGTTCCTGGTTCCTGGTTCCATATCGTGAGGCTGAATTCTGACATTTTTTCCTTTTCTTCATCTATTATCATTGATTCCTTATTACATTTGTTCCACGTTGTTTAATTTATTTCTGTCTTTGTGACGTATGATAAAAAACAGACGACAGTGAACAGGAGGCAGGAATAACAGACGATAAAAAGAGAGAGAGAGAGATTATACGACGCGTCGAGTCTGAAACCAAACACAGCGACATGTTGGCTCTGGTCACTTCCTGTCGGCAGACTTCATTCATTTCCCTGTAATCCCTTGTTTTCATAAACCGTTTATGGGATTAACCAGAAATTGGAATATAATCCAAAATGTTTGTGTCTTCTTATGAAATAGATTTTGTAGTATGAGAGGGAGCAGCAGGAGGAGGTGGTGGAGGAGGAGGTGGTGTTCACATGGTGCTGAAGGCTTCTCTTCAGCACCATGTAGTTGAATCCTTAAGAAACTTTATACATTTCTGTATAAAACACAGATATTAGACTAAAATGAGCCAATATTACATATCAGAGAGGAGCTCCTCTAGGATCCAATCAGAGTCCATGTGTTCAGAAGTGTTTCCATCAATGTAATGAGACTCAGGTGTGGTTCAGGTCCTGGTTTAGTTTCAATAAATCAGGGATTTGTCTCAGTCTGATCTTCACAACACACGTTTGTGGACAAAGGAGCTTTCTGAGGAGCTCAGAGAAAGAGTTGTTGTTGCTCATCAGGCTGGAAAAGGTTCCAGAACCATCTCTAAAGAGTTTGGAACCCTCAAATAATCCACAGTCAGACAGATTGAAGACGACTGTTCCCCTCCACAGGAGTGGTCCACCAACAAAGATCACTCCATAATAGTCTGAGAGGTCCCAGAGGAACCCAGGGGAACTTCTAAGCAGCTAAAGGCCTCTCTCTCATTGGCTGATGTTAATGTTGATGAATCCACTGAACAACCATGGTGTGATGGACAAAGACACTGCTCTCCAAGAAGAACATTTCTAAACATCATGTGGACAAGACAGAAGACTATTGGGACAATGTTTAGTGGACAGATGAGACCAAAGTAGAATAGTTTGGTTTAAATGAGATGAACCAACACTGCATCATTCCAGCATCAGAACCTCATCCCTCCATCAAACATGGGGGTGCTAATGTCCTGGTTTGGGCCTGTTCTGCTGCATCTGGACCAGGACGTCCTGTCATCATTGATGGACCAATGATTTCTGAATTCTACCAGTGAACTCTAAAAGAAAATGTCAGGACATCTGTCCATGAGCTGAATGTGAAGAGAAACTGGGTCATGCAGCAAGACAACGAGAACCAAGAACACAAGTGGTTCTACAAAAGAACGGTTAAAGAAGAACAAGATGAATGTTTAGGAACGGCCAAGTCAAAGTCCTGACCTTAATCCAATAGAAATGTTGTGGAAGGACCTGAAGCAAGCAGTTGATGTGAGGAAACCCACCAACATCTCAGAACTGAAGTGGTTCTGTTCTGAGGAATGGGCTAAAATTCCTCCAAGCTGCTGTAGACCACTGATCAGCTGTTACCACAAACATTTAGTTACAAGGAGGTCACAGCAGATACTGGAAACAAGGAGGACATGATATGTAATATTGGCTCATTTTACTCTAATGTTTATGTTTCATGTGTTCATTGGGTTCATCTGGTACCTGTTGATGTTTTGAATCATTTTTATGCAGAAATGTAGAAAACTCTGAAGGGTCCAAACTCTTGGCTAGGCTAACAGTGTGCCCCTGTTTCCAGCGTTAGTGCTAAGCTAAGCTAACCATGTTTGAAACCATTGAATGCTTTTCTTTCTTCCCTCTTTTTCCTGACTGTATTCGCCCGTCGTCCCTCGTAGGACTCCCCCCTCCTAAATGAAATCCTGCACACGTTGGCGCAGGCGAAACTCTCGCCCAGCCGCGAACCTCAAGTAAGTACTGGACGCCTGCCGTTGGTGGGAGGGGGTGCCATCCACCTTCGCCGCATGCCCCATCCCGTCCTCATGTGCTTTGGACCATCAGGTTCTGGGTCCAGTGTCGGGGGTTCAGGCTCAGACGGCCTCAAGGTGTGGCTGTGTCTTCCCCTCTGAGTATTTTGGTGGTGACATGTTGGGACGGTCTGAGCTGGGGTCAGGGGTCAGGGGTCACGGCTCATCGCGCTTCATTCGTTTTGGGTTCATGTTGTCGGGTCTGAACAGAACACCTCTGGTCCTCTGAGCTGCCGGTAGATCCACAACGGATCAGGATCTGTTCCAGGATTCAGGTTAACAACATCAACTCAAACTTGGTTTACATGTTTTTGTTTAAAGTCAAATGGAAATATGAAATAAAACCTCATCATGTTATAAAATAGTTTAATATCTTTATAATTAATCTGTTAAATGATCAACGATCAGGTAGACGTAGATAAATACAGATTTTAATTGATATTTTTGTAAGTTTGAACCAAACCAGACGTCTGTGGAGGTTCTCAGTCGTTCACGTCGTGATATAAATTAAAGAACAAGATGAAACTAAGACGTATCTGGACCGGACCTGGACCAGACCTGGACCAGACCTGGACCAGACCTGGACCAGACCTGGACCAGTCTGGACTTGTTGTGTTTATAGAAGACGTTTCCTCCAAGTGTTCAGCTCTAAATGTTTAGAGTTTAGGTCACATGACTGATAATCACCTGGACCTGGAGGAACCTGGTCTGATCCTGTCTCCAATGGTTCTCTGATGATTAATGTCCAGAGACTCCAGACAAGAGAGACAGCAGTCCACCTACATCTGAAGGACTCTGTTGGACTGTAGTGGACGGTAAGGGACTCTGTTGGACTGTAATGGACTGTAATGGACTGTAGCGGACTGTAGCGGACTGTAGCGGACTGTGTTGGACTGTAGTGGACTGTAGTGGACTGTATGGACTCTGTTGGACTGTAGTGGACTCTGTTGGACTGTAGTGGACTGTAGTGGACTCTGTTGGACTGTAGCAGACTGTATTGGACTCTGTTGGACTGTAGTGGACTCTGTTGGACTGTAGTGGACTGTAGCGGACTCTGTTGGACTGTAGCGGACTGTAGTGGACTGTAGTGGACTCTGTTGGACTATAGTGGACTCTGTTGGACTGTAGTGGACTGTAGTGGACTATAGGTGGACCACCTACACCTGAAGGACATGGGACAGTCTTTAGAGGACAGTAACGTCTCCACCTGTCTTTTCGAGCTGAAGCCTTTGGAGGAAACGTCTTCAAGGAACCCAGCCAGTCCAGATGTCTTAGTTTGGACCTGGACCTGGACCTGGTTCAGCAGCAGAGAGGCTGGAGCTGTGCTGGGGTGTCTGGACCGTCATGGTGGTGGTTCTTAAGTGGACTTGAGTTCTGGTTCATGTTCAGGTTCTGCAGGTGTGTTTTCCATCCATCCTACATCTGCCCGTTTGTCGCTATGGTTACCGTCACATCAGGTGATCAGCAGGTAGAACCTTAAGGAACCAATCAGTGAGTACGACTCATTAACTGATCAATGGCTGATCAGAGGACAGCCGTTACCATGGAGACCAGACCACATCAACACATCAGGCGTTAGGGAAGTTTGATGATGATGAGGAAGAAGAAGAAGAGGAGGAGGAAGAGTATGGAACGGAGGGAGAATAGAGGAGAAGAAGAAGAAGTATATTCTCTTCCATCTCTGTGTCCAGTCCTGATTGATGGAAGAAGAAGAAGAAGAAAGTTCTGCTACGTCAAGAAGAAGAAGAAAGTTCTGCTACGTCAAGAAGAAGAGAAGTGGGAGAATCAGGAAAAGGAGGAAGAGGAAGAAGTAGTATGTCCTCCTCCTCATCGTCGTCCTCCTCCATCTCCTCCATGTCCTCCATGTCGTCCTCCTCCATGTCCTCCTCCATGTCCTCCTCATCGTCCTCCTCCTCATCGCCCTCCTCCTCATCGTCCTCCTCCATGTCCTCCTCCTCCATGTCCTCCTCCATGTCTTCCTCCTTGTCCTCCTCCAGTCCTGAATGTGTAGAGTCTTAGAAGACAAGATGTCTCCACGTCTCCATCGTCTCTGTCCACATTGACTCCATCTTGGTTCATCTTGTTTTTCTACCTCCATGTTTCTGTCCCTCACCTGATGATGATTAGTGAAGGTTACCGTGGTTACCACCTCTCCTCCTCCTCCTCCTCCTCCTCCTCCTCATCAGTCTGAGCTTTTTATTCTGGTTAGAGTTTAATCTCCTTTACTATAAAGTGAACACATATTTCCTGTTAACGTCGTCTGTGGAGACATTAAAGGCACCATACGATGATGATGATGATGATGATGACACACATGACGGACTCATGGAGCTGTGAAATATTCATACATGTGATTCTCAGCCGCCCACGCTGCCTCACCTCCTCCTGCTGCTCTTCCTCCTCTTCCTCCTCTTCCTCCTGCTCAGCCATTTGGCGTTGAGTCATACATGTGATTAGAGGCGGTTTGTTTTTAAAGGTGTTTCCATTAAACAACACTAAATGTTTTTAAATGAGTCAGTAATTTCAGCCCTAATTATTTTATTTTAAAATAAATTTTGTCTAAAAGTATCTGGTTTAAGTCAGAAATGTATTAATTAGAAGCTAAAACACTTTACTGATGAACCTTTACAATAAAATGTTGAAGTTTCATTCTGATCATTTCTATTTTTAGCTGAATTAAATAATTTACTTCCTCATTGTTAATTAAAGAGTACAGGTATTCCAGCGTTGCGTTCACGGCCTATAGGGAAGTTGTAGTTTTACATCAAACAACTACATTAAACAGAAAACAGCACCTGATTGATTAAAAGTTTATTATTTATGTTTAAGCTAATTTAAATATGACAAAGAAACGGTTTAGGTTTTCATTTTATGTCTCGTAATGGAGTCGCTGGTGTGACAGGTGAGCGAGTGAGAGCCGTGTTCTCCCACAGCACCTGAACGCAGCTCGAGTCCCGCTGCCCCGCTGAGCTCCGGATACCGGGACGGAGGAGGACCGGGGGAGGGATGAGGCGGCTCTCCGGTGAACTCACGCTCTGTCGCCGGTAGATAGAGGCGGTCGGTCGGTGCGTGTGTGTGGATATAACGGTTTTTGTGGAGACGGAGCCGCGGGAAGACGGACACGTCGAGATATGAGACGTTCCCGGGCTTTGCTGCCGCCGCGGAACGATGGACTGCATTTGTATTGTCACGACGAAGGTAAAACCCGAAATAACTTTAAAAAGAAACGACACACAAACGTTATAGTCAATGAACTCACTTCACCGGGAGTCGGTGTTAACTTCGGCTTTCATTGTATGCTTCAGCATGGACGCATTTCAGTGAAAAAATAGCTTTTTTTGAACCGGTCCGCTCCTCGTTCCCGCGGTGGTTCTCCGCTAAATCAGCGCAGATAATGAACGGAGTCTGGTAGTGCGCTGAGAAGTGGAGTTTGAATGGAAATACTTATATTTGTACGGATCATATCTTTGCCGAATACAACACAAGGATGTGTCTTTTAAAACATAAGTTGTATTTTATTTTTTATTAATTTGAATTTTGCACAATTAATGAAATGCTTGTTTAAGATTTTTTTTTAATGGAAGTTTGGAGTGAGATTTTCTCAGGTGCCATTTAACTGCTCATTAGTCTGTTTATTGTTTGACATTGAGTGTTGTTAGTTAATACTGATGATTGGTACTGATTACTGATCAGTGTCATTTAATATAAATAGTAGTTGATTGGATTATTAACTCTAAATGAAGTTTGGAAGCTTCTCTATTGACCTTTAACTAATATTTTATCGCATTCTAATATTTATTTATTCAGAATAAACTAATAACACCTCGTAAAGACGCTGGCAGCTGAAAATGAACAGCTAGTTTTTCAGATTTGGAAAATATCTGAGAGAAACTGTTAAAGGTGTGTAAAGGTGTACATGGCTTCCAGAGCTTCCTGGATAACAGAGTCAGACTCGCTGACCGGAGGAAGTGTGTTCTGGATTCATGTTGTCTTTGTCAGGAACATGTCAGCTGGTTGATGAGGTCACTGATTCATATTGTTGAGTTGATATTTGGAAGAGGATTGGTTGAAAACATTGATGTTTGGGACGTAGTAAAGATGAACGGTGTCTCTGTGGAAGAGTTGGTGTTCTGGTTTGTGGAAACGAAGGTATTTATTCTTTGGTGATAGTTTAATAAACATTAGAATTGTCTCTACAGTAAATAACCTGTTCAATATTACATTTGTTGAAACGTAACTGATATTGTTTCTTTCACCTCCTCTGGTCTTTTTGAGTCTGTCCACCTGATTCTCCATCAGTGATGCACCACATGGTGACCTACCTGACAGGATCTGATCACATCTAGTGGTCTAATGGTGGTACTACAGATAATGAACACAATACATCCATCTAGTAGTGACAGTTAGCTTAGCATTGATATGTAGCATCTTAGCATTGATATGTAGCATGCCTTGGTGACTGGTTCTCCTGGGGAGTTCCATGTGTGAACAACATGGAGGAAATCTCCATCTTCTTCTGGATTGTATAATGATCACAATGGTAGAATGTGATGATGTCCGGGATAAATAAAATGTCCAAAGGTTGAATTGTGTGTACGTTGCCTCCTGTAGTGGAATCAGTAGGATTTTGTAGCCAGATTCACTTTCAAGAGGTAAGAACCCAACGTGGAACACTTTGGGTTCTTTGGTTCTCCACATGTCCAGATGGAGAGTGGGCCTGGTTCTATTGTTACTAGAACCTTTGTGGTATTTCTCTAAACTCTTGGTTCAGTTCTAGTCAAGGGGTTGCTGAATGAGTTCAGAATGACATCATTGCTATCAGGGTGTGTTCTACTCTCTGATCTAGAAGACGTTTAGATGAGTTCTATCTGCAGACGTTTGTTAGAGACGTTCTCCTCTGGGAAAAACTACGTTTAATTATTTATGTTGATCTCAGGCCACGTTGACTCATAGAGCTGTAGAAAGACTCGTCACCGTTAACACTGATGACTTCACTTCTCTCAGTTTGATAGGTTTTAATTTTAAATTAATTAAATTTGATTTGTTTTCTCTCAAGGTTTCCACTTTAATCTCGTTCTGTTTTTATCTTTATTTATACTTTTTATTTTTTTATATGTATATTATACATAATTTTTAAACTTAAATTATTTACCAAATTATTTAAATATGATTGAATAAAATAAGAGTTTTATTTCTAACACATTTAAAATATTAGTCATACTGTTTAATTTCATGATAAATAATAAATAAATATGTATCTTGTAATTGGGGATTTGCTTATTTGTGCATTTATGAATATTATATATTATTATAGTATATTATAATAATATTATATAATATTTTACCAGAATATTTAAAGAAAAAATAATTAAAATCTTATTTTAATTCAAGATGATATATCATCAGTCTTTGTCTGAACAAGGACAGAAATAAAAAGATTTTAATAAGAATAAATCAAACAGAAATATGTAAAGTGTTATATATCTATATATATATATATATATATATATAGATATATAATTTTTTTTAAGTTTTGAAATAAATAAAAATGTAGTCAGATAATTATCATAAATGTCTGATGACATGTAGAAATGTTTGTCTTTTTCTTTTTAATATATATTATATAGGTCTGATAAGCAAATAAGTAAATAAAAACTCACAGAGTCAAACTGTTCATCTAACAGGACACTAAGGTGGAGCTGATAAATACTTGACTGACAGTAAATCTGAGGGAGAGCTGCCCTCTGCTGGTCAGACCTGGTGTTTCTGTCAACACTGATGGATGAAGTAATGACTGAATAAATAAATGCTTATTGGATATTTATGACAAAGGTTTTAGGAACCACATATTTTTAATCAGACTAGAAAACATTTGAATCATTTCTGTTGGATTTTCCCCAAACAGGATCATTGTTATGAGCTTTTTATTTCTGTCCTTGTTCAGAGAAGAACTGAACAACTTTGTCTCTGAGCTGTTAAATAGTTAAATAGTTAAATAGTCAGAGTTAAATGACCACATATTTATCTGATGTTACTCCAATATAATGTATAAAGCCTGAGTTAATTACAGGTTGAGTCAATAAAGTAGATTTACACGTTGAAACATCAGTAACAACATAAATGATGTGCGTAACGTGACCTATTCAACATTAACCAAGTAGAGCTCCCCCTGGTGTCTGGCTGGAGTATAGGTCATAAGCTCCACCCCCTAGTTATGGAAACAGGATGTGACATAATGGTGATTACCAGTTGCCATGCCAACCGCTTCACGCTCCCGGGAACATAGAGTCAGTTTGACCAATGAGAGGAAGAGGAGACGTGGTGTCCATGTTTATATACAGACTATAGATGAACAACAACAACACTGAGTTTATAGTGTGTGTTCAGAGCTGAGTGTAACCAGCAGCAGAGTAAATATAGAAGGAGGCCGTCCCATCTGAACCTGTCGGCTGTTATCACTGTCACTGCTCTACGGGGGGGGGGCAGTCTCCTGTGTAATACTGTAATACTAGTAGTAGTAATGTTGTGGGGAGTAATATTGTAGGTAGGTTAACAGGTTTAACAGTAAAGGTAGAGGATACATGATGTGAATGGAAGGTCCTCACAAAGATACAATCATCAGTATAACATTATAATGTAGTTCAGTGTGGACGAATATTAATACTACAATACCCATGAGCCTCAGCTGCTGATCTGTAACTTTGAGTGTAAAGAGAGTTTAGATCTCAGTGGTTGCCTCACGTAGCTGGAGCTAACCGGCTAGCCCCAGCTAACGGAGACAAGTCAAGCCTCATGTAGCTGGAGCTAACCGGCTAGCCCCAGCTAACGGAGACAAGTCAAGCCTCGCGTAGCTGGAGCTAACCGGCTAGCCCCAGCTAACGGAGACAAGTCAAGCCTCGCGTAGCTGGAGCTAACCGGCTAGCCCCAGCTAACGGAGACAAGTCAAGCCTCGCGTAGCTGGCGCTAACCGGCTAGCCCCAGCTAACGGAGACAGGTCAAGCCTCGCGTAGCTGGCGCTAACCGGCTAGCCCCAGCTAACGGAGACAGGTCAAGCCTCGCGTAGCTGGCGCTAACCGGCTAGCCCCAGCTAACGGAGACAGGTCAAGCCTCGCGTAGCTGGAGCTAACCGGCTAGCCCCAGCTAACGGAGACAGGTCAAGCCTCGCGTAGCTGGCGCTAACCGGCTAGCCCCAGCTAACGGAGACAGGTCAAGCCTCGCGTAGCTGGCGCTAACCGGCTAGCCCCAGCTAACGGAGACAGGTCAAGCCTCGCGTAGCTGGAGCTAACCGGCTAGCCCCAGCTAACGGAGACAGGTCAAGCCTCGCGTAGCTGGCGCTAACCGGCTAGCCCCAGCTAACGGAGACAGGTCAAGCCTCGCGTAGCTGGCGCTAACCGGCTAGCCCCAGCTAACGGAGACAGGTCAAGCCTCGCGTAGCTGGAGCTAACCGGCTAGCCCCAGCTAACGGAGACAGGTCAAGCCTCGCGTAGCAGGTGCTAACCGGCTAGCCCCAGCTAACGGAGACAGGTCAAGCCTCGCGTAGCTGGCGCTAACCGGCTAGCCCCAGCTAACGGAGACAGGTCAAGCCTCGCGTAGCTGGAGCTAACCGGCTAGCCCCAGCTAACGGAGACAGGTCAAGCCTCATTAGCTGGAGCTAACCGGCTAGCCCCAGCTAACGGAGACAGTCTGACTAACTGTCAGCATTCTTATTTCTATCCACATGATTCTCCATCAACTATCCACCACATGGTGACTTGTCTGACAGAATCTTACTTCATGAATGGTCCTTTGTCTCCATCTAGTGGACTAATGGTGGTGTTACAGATGATAAATACAGTAGTTCTTTGGTTCTCCAGATGGAGAGTGGGCCTGGTTCTGTTTTTTACTAGAACCTCTGTAGAACATGTGAGCTTTGTGGTATCCAGCAGTTTAAATTCTCACCTCGCTGTAGTGATGTACAGGAACCTTAAAATGAGGAACCAGGAACTAGCTGCTGGTTCCTCATCTGGTCTGTAGACTGTGACGTGTTCTGGTGTCAGGTCGTCTTTGACTCCAGTTTTTTTTGTTGATGCTAGTAGCTCTTGTTAGCTTAGCTTCTTAGCCTCTACAACAAATGAGCTAGTTGCTCTCTTCCTTCTCTTTCTGTATGAACTCCTCCCCTTCCTGTCTTGTCTCCTCCCCTTCTGGTCTTGTCTCCTCCCCTTCCTGTCTTGTCTCCTCCCCTTCCTGTCTTGTCTCCTCCTTCTCTTCCTGTTTCTCTTCATCTAACTTTCTTCCTCCTCTTCCTGTTTCTCCTCTTCATCACTCTGTCCTACATCTCTCTACCTTCCCTGAGGATACACCCCCCACCTCTCTCTCTCGCGCTCTCTCTCTCTCTCTCTCTCTCTCTCTCTCTCTCTCTCTCTCTCTCTCTCTCTCTCTCTCTCTCTCTCTCTCTCTCTCTCTCTCTCTCTCTCTCTCGTTCATCCCTCCTCGTTTCCGGTGAGTCATGTGACCACCCTCTCTCTCTCTCTGTCTCTCTCTCTCTCCCTCCCCCCTGAGACCAATCACTCCCCCACAGTGGAGAGCGTTAAACTAAACAGCACTCGCTCGCACCGACTGTCCTCATCACCCCTTAGTCGTTGCAGAGAGGGAGAGAGAGGGAGAGAGAGAGAGAGAGAGAGGGAGGGAGGGAGGGAGGGAGGTCAAGAGGGATATATTCTACCAGAAGAAGAAGAAGAGGGAGGAAGAGGAGGAGGAGGAGGGGTCAGCAGAGAGGAGGAGGAGGGGGGAGGTTCTCCCTGAATGAAGGAAGAGCTCTGGGAGTCGTTTCCTCCCCGCCGTGATGGAGCGACTCGAGGAATGAGGGCGGATGGTGAGAGCAGGGAGCAGCAGCAGCAGCAGCGATGGAGGAGGTGGAGGAGGAGGAGGAGGAGAGGCAGGAGGAGGAGGAGGAGGGGGGGGGAGGAGGCGGGAGGAGCCGGCAGCGCTCCCTGAGGAGGCGGCGGCGGCGGCGGCCTGTCGGCCAACTGCCCCGGCGCCGACAAGATGTCCCCCAGCATGAAGAAGGTGGAGTGCTTCTCGCCCATAGCTGTGCCACTGCAAGCTGGCCTGCACCAACAGCACCATCTCCCTCATGTTCGGCTGCAAGGTGGGTGGAGGGGGAGGAGGAGGCGGGAGGGAGGTCCGCCGGGCGTTAGCGACCAGGAGGAGGAGGAGGAGGAGGAGGAGGGGGGGCGGTTCACGTGGGCGGGCGGTGTGAGGAGTCACGGCGAGGGGCGTCGGGCAGCGTCGCGTTGGTTGGAAGTTTCAGGAAATAATTTCAGAGACGATCGTTTATCAGAAACTAGATTCACTGTAGAGATCATCTGTGAGTCTTTACAAACCTCCTACACTTCCCACAATGCATCTGTAAAGCCTCCAGGTATTTATGTGCAGGCTGTAAATTAGATTTAAAACCAGAGAAGTCATTTCTGCTTCAGTTTTCTTCTCATCCTCAGGTTTTAGTTCGTATCTTGGATCAAAATCTAAAATACTTCATATCCCATCATGCATCTCACCTGCAGGTTTGTTTTATCAGGATCAGAAACTTTAATTATTTTCTGAGATGAACGAGTTTAGTATGAGTGAATGTCTTGAGTCATTTCTTCTGTTCACCCCTAAAACATCTGGGTCCTACATTTCCCATAATGCATCTCACCTGCAGGGCTTCTTATATCAGGGTTCATTCGTTTCTAAATAATCATTTAAATTATTCAGAATAACCTGAAGATTTAAATCCTCTGTGATTAGCAGCGTTTAACATCCAAACATCTGGATCCTACACTTCCCACAATGCACTGTAACATCTGTCAGGAACAACTGGTGAGCAGAGCTGACGGCGAGGACGACGACGGGCTGACAGGAACATTCAGCTTGTTTTAGATTTAAGAGATAAACGGTTGTGTGAGGACTTCTTCATGTGTAGTTTATAAATCATGTCTCTGGTTCTCAGCTCGTTCTGTTAAAGGTTCTGTTGAAGGTTCTGTTAAAGGTTCTGTCGTTTCCTCTGCGCCTGTCAGACGAGCCGAGGGTTAAACAAACCCTCGTTCCCTCGCTGTCACCCGGGGCCACTGTTTACCGCTCGGCCCGACGCCATTGGTCCCTCGAGCCGCCCGTCCTCTCTGCCTCAGCGCTCCAACCAATCGGCGGCTCTGTCTGCAGCATCGTGAGCCCTGATTGGCCGGCGGTGCATGTGTGGTCAACATGTGCTCAGGATGAGTGTGACATCAGACCTGAACCATGAAACCAGCAGAGATGAGACGTTCTAGTTCTTCTTCTTCCACTTCGTTACCTCCTTCTTCTTCTTCATCTGTTTTGAGATCGTCGTCTTCTTCTTCTGGGGTTTGTAGCAGCTGTGACGTTAGCCTACCACTGATAAAACAGAAGAAGAAGAAGTTGTTTTGACGCTGTAAAGTAAATAAATACTAGAAGCTCAGACTGGTTGAAGTCTGGTACAGATCAGGACGTCCCTGATGAAGACATTTGTCCAGAAGGTCTCGTAATGATTGACTCATGCAGAGCTCTATATATATATTTATTGTCTCTGTCCTATATTTAAATCCAGATGTGACTCTTTAAAGTAGTTTTGACACAGAGGACACGGTGAGACACAGGATCCTGGTTCGTCTGTCTCTTGGGAGCTGATCATGACGGGACAGTAAAAGTTTAATACTAATGTTGGGGACGTGGGCCGTGGCTGGACGTCTCTGGTGGACGTGTGGACGGTCATGTGTGATTAACGTCCCTGCTGTCTCTAGCTAACCCTCTGACAGTTTGGTCCCTGGTCTTAATTAAGTCCATTGATTGGACGCCATCGACTCCCTCACAGCCACACACTCGATAGATTGCGCCGGAAGTTATCAGTCGGTGGAGCCGCCGTGAAATATTCATGTTTCAGACGAGACCAGGAAAACGCTCTGGATCCTGTCTTTCTTCTTCCTCTTCCTCTTCCTCTTCCTCTTCCTCACCACAGACCCTCTGACCAGATCTGTCAGTGTTAACTCTACGTTTCTCGTTTCCTATCGTCTCTGATTGATGGTAACTAATCTCCCTGATGTTTTCCAGAGACAGATCAGCTGCTGGTCTGAGTCTTAACCTCCAGGTGTTGTGTTTTTCTTCATCTTGTTGGTTCCTGGTGGAGAGAAGGTTCTATAGAAGGTTCTAGAGAAGGTTCTAGACAAGGTTCTAGAGAAGCTCTTTGATCCATCTGTCCAGAGAGATGTTAATAGTTCTGAGTCTGATCAGCTGAGAATAAAATGACAGAAATAGAACTAGAGCATCACCATCTACTGGTCTACTGGGCTCCATGGTCTGATCTGGTCTCTAGAGTCCAGGTTAAACAGGTCCAGGTGTGAACACTGATCTGGTCTCTAGAGTCCAGGTTAAACAGGTCCAGGTGTGAACACTGATCTGGTCTCTAGAGTCCAGGTTAAACAGGTCCAGGTGTGAACACTGATCTGGTCTATAGTGTCCAGGTTAAACAGGTCCAGGTGTGAACACTGATCTGGTCTCTAGAGTCCAGGTTGAACAGGTCCAGGTGTGAACACTGATCTGGTCTCTAGAGTCCAGGTTAAACAGGTCCAGGTGTGAACACTGATCTGGTCTATAGAGTCCAGGTTAAACAGGTCCAGGTGTGAACACTGATCTGGTCTCTAGTGTCCAGGTTGAACAGGTCCAGGTGTGAACACTGATCTGGTCTCTAGAGTCCAGGTTGAACAGGTCCAGGTGTGAACACTGATCTGGTCTCTAGAGTCCAGGTTAAACAGGTCCAGGTGTGAACACTGATCTGGTCTCTAGAGTCCAGGTTGAACAGGTCCAGGTGTGAACACTGATCTGGTCTCTAGAGTCCAGGTTGAACAGGTCCAGGTGTGAACACTGATCTGGTCTCAGTCCCCATGTGGAGGTGGTCTGGGTCATGTGACCTCCTCTTCCTCCTCCTCCTCCTCCTCCTCCCTGGTCAAGGTCATGATGGAGGCCTTTTATCCTGGAGCTCATCTCTGATAAATTAATAATTCATCTCTAATAACGAGGAAACATTTGAAGATGGTGGAGAGTGGTTTCTCTGTTGGTCGTATTCCTCTTCATCACCCCTCCCCTCCTCCTCCTCCTCCTCCTCCTGAACATCCTGCTACATCCTCTTCATGGTGATGCTCCTATTTATAGCAGCTTTTGGCAGCAGGAGTCGGCACTGTGCCTCCTCCTCCTCCTCCTCCTCCTCATCCTCCTCCTCTACAGCTCTCAGAGAACTGAGGAGGAGGAGGCGGAGGAGGAGGAGGATGAAGAGGAGGAGGAGGAGGAGGAGGATGAAGAGGAGGCGTCGTCACTGTAAACCTCCACATTACCACCCTGGTGGTCTAACAGGTTAATGAACCTATAACCTGATGGTCTGTCTCTGAGTCGTGACACCTCCTGATGTCTGTCCATCTGCTGCTCTGTGGTCGTATGAAGACGCTCTATGTGGACAGCTTATAGTTTAATGTTACACTAATATATAAATATAAATATAAATATAAATATATAAGTACTTTAAATCCAGTGGGTCAGAGGTTTACATGCACTCAGTTGACTTCCTGCCTCCATCCTTCCTGTTCTTTCTTTCCTTCCTTTATTCCTTCTTTCCTTACTTCCTCCTTTCTTGTCCTCCTGTCCTTCCTTTGTGGCTCGAGACTCATTTTGATGAAGACATGTCCATAAAGATGGACGTTTGTCCAGGACAGATGTGATAAATATAATACCATATAAAGGAGACGTGTGATCTAAACGTCTGAAGGTCGTGATATAAACTAAAGACCAAGCTGAGACAATCTGGACGTGTTGTCTCTAGAGGAGACGTCTTCAGCTCTAAATGTCTGGTGGTTTTAATACCAGGCGTGAACGAAGCGGATCATTGGTTCATGTAGGATAGGCTAGCTAGCGGCTAGCGGCTAACGGCTAACAGCTAACGGTCCCTCTGCTGAGCAGAATAAAGACGTGTCACTGATTAATGAACGGATGAATTCAGACGAGTTGACGCCTCTGATGGCGTGGGCGGGCGGGCGGGCGGGCGGGCGGGCGGGCGGACGCTGCTGTCTGTCCTTCATGAATTAACCAAATGTTGGTCCAGGCGTCTGGAGATGTGTACCGGGGCTCAGAGCTGATGGGCTCTCGGCCAATCAGACGCAGGATAATCCAGTTCAGCTGAAAGTTTCAGAGGTTTCTCAGAGCAGCGTTTTCTCTAATCTGAGTCTTAAACCTCCAACAAGACGAAGCAGGAGCCGATTAGTTTCATCTCTGAGACGACGACGCCATGAACGCTATGAAACATGAGGGTCAATCAGGACGGGTCAGGTTGTTGACCCGTCTCCTTCCATCTGTCCAATGAATCGCTGATCAGACGGAGACGTCTTATGTAACAGCAGCTGTCAAACGGACTCTGACTCACCGTCATATTCATGTAAAGAATCTTTACAGCCCTGTCCTCGTCTTTACAGCTCCGTCCTCGTCTTTACAGCTCTGTCCTCGTCTTTACAGCTCTGTCCTCGTCTCTACAGCTCCGTCCTCGTCTCTACAGCTCTGTCCTCGTCTTTACAGCTCCGTCCTCGTCTCTACAGCTCTGTCCTCGTCTTTACAGCTCTGTCCTCGTCTCTACAGCTCTGTCCTCGTCTTTACACTCCGTCCTCGTCTCTACAGCTCTGTCCTCGTCTTTACACTCCGTCCTCGTCTCTACAGCTCCGTCCTCGTCTCCGTCCTCGTCTCTACAGCTCTGTCCTCGTCTTTACACTCCGTCCTCGTCTCTACAGCTCTGTCCTCGTCTTTACAGCTCCGTCCTCGTCTCTACAGCTCCGTCCACGTCTTTACAGCTCTGTCCTCGTCTCTACAGCTCCGTCCACGTCTTTACAGCTCTGTCCTCGTCTCTACAGCTCTGTCCTCGTCTCTACAGCTCTGTCCTCGTCTTTACAGCTCTGTCCTCGTCTTTACAGCTCCGTCCTCGTCTTTACACTCCGTCCTCGTCTTTACAGCTCTGTCCTCGTCTCTACAGTTCCGTCCTCGTCTCTACAGCTCCGTCCTCGTCTTTACAGCTCTGTCCTCGTCTCTACAGCTCTGTCCTCGTCTTTACAGCTCCGTCCTCGTCTTTACAGCTCTGTCCTCGTCTTTACAGCTCTGTCCTCGTCTCATGGACAAATAAACTAAAAGCTGACGGTGGTTCTGGTTTTAGTTGAGTCCTGCATCGGTGGCTCTAGTCTGACCTCTGACCAACAGGTCAGGAAGAGACATCTGATTGGTTGTTCAGCTTAGAGAACCAGGAAGTGATGAAAATATACGAATACCTCCTCAACAACAAGATGAACGAGAACTGATCAGCTGATTCAGGAGAGGACGCTTTGTACCACACTTTGTAGCTCTTCCTAGCCTCTAAGCTAACAGTAGCTCTTCCTAGCCTCTAAGCTAACAGTAGCTCTTCCTAGCCTCTAAGCTAACAGTAGCTCTTCCTAGCCTCCCAGCTAACAGTAGCTCTTCCTAGCCCCTCGGCTAACAGTAGCTCTTCCTAGCCTCTCGGCTAACAGTAGCTCTTCCTAGCCCCTCGGCTAACAGTAGCTCCTCCTAGCCTCCCAGCTAACAGTAGCTCTTCCTAGCCTCCAAGCTAACAGTAGCTCTTCCTAGCTTCTCAGCTAACAGTAGCTCTTCCTAGCCTCCAAGCTAACAGCAGCTCTTCCTAGCTTATCAGCTAACAGTAGCTCTTCCTAGCCTCTGAGCTAACAGTAGCTCTTCCTAGCCTCCCAGCTAACAGTAGCTCTTCCTAGCTTCTCAGCTAACAGTAGCTCTTCCTAGCCTCTCAGCTAACAGTAGCTCTTCCTAGCCTCCCAGCTAACAGTAGCTCTTCCTAGCCTCTCAGCTAACAGTAGCTCTTCCTAGCCTCCCAGCTAACAGTAGCTCTTCCTAGCTTCTCAGCTAACAGTAGCTCTTCCTAGCCTCTCAGCTAACAGTAGCTCTTCCTAGCTTCTCAGCTAACAGTAGCTCTTCCTAGCCTCATAGCTAACAGTAGCTCTTCCTAGCTTCTCGGCTAACAGTAGCTCTTCCTAGCCTCTCGGCTAACAGTAGCTCTTCCTAGCCTCCTAGCTAACAGTAGCTCTTCCTAGCCTCTCAGCTAACAGTAGCTCTTCCTAGCTTCTCAGCTAACAGTAGCTCTTCATAGCCTCATAGCTAACAGTAGCTCTTCCTAGCCTCTCGGCTAACAGTAGCTCTTCCTAGCCTCCTAGCTAACAGTAGCTCTTCCTAGCCTCCTAGCTAACAGTTGCTCTTCCTAGCCTCTGAGCTAACAGTAGCTCTTCTTAGCCTCCCAGCTAACAGTAGCTCTTCCTAGCCTCCTAGCTAACAGTAGCTCTCCCTAGCTTCTCAGCTAACAGTAGCTCTTCCTAGCCTCTCAGCTAACAGTAGCTCTTCCTAGCCTCCTAGCTAACAGTAGCTCTTCCTAGCCTCTGAGCTAACAGTAGCTCTTCCTAGCCTCCTAGCTAACAGTAGCTCTTCCTAGCCTCCCAGCTAACAGTAGCTCTTCCTAGCCTCCCAGCTAACAGTAGCTCTTCCTAGCCTCTGAGCTAACAGTAGCTCTTCCTAGCCTCTCAGCTAACAGTAGCTCTTCCTATCCTCCCAGCTGACAGTAGCTCTTCCTAGCCTCTCAGCTAACAGTAGCTCTTCCTATCCTCCCAGCTGACGGTAGCTCTTCCTAGCCTCCTAGCTAACAGTAGCTCTTCCTAGCCTCTCAGCTAACAGTAGCTCTTCCTAGCCTCTAAGCTAACAGTAGCTCTGATCAGACTGAAGCTGTGACGTTGAAGTTGACCTCAGGTTAATCTGTGTCTCTCTCGTCTCGTAGCTCTGACTCTTTATCAGACGAGCAGATATTTTCCAACATGGTTTTGCAGCGATGATTCACTCAGGAGAGTTTCATGACCTGAAGTGTTCAGACTGTGAGTCACGTCCTATTGTCGAGGAAAGCAAGCAGAGGGGTTCTCTGGCAGCCTGATGAGAGACTGTAACACAGTAAATTAATAAAATAAAAACCAGACCAGTGACAAGCGCCTGTCAGACCGCATTCAGGGCCCAGGAAACCCACCTCTTGACCTTTCTGTTTTTTTTTGTGTGTTTGCCGCCACAGAAGTACAGGCACCACGATGAGGACTCGTCCCCCCAGGACCAGAGCTCTCCCCAGCTGACCGAGGAGGCGGGGGGTCCGGAGCTGGTCCAGGTAGCCGAGAAGAACCTGTCCCAGATCGAGAACGTCCACGGTTACGTCACCCACGCTCACATCTCACCTATGAAGGTAGGAGGCAGCTGTTAATGTGTCCATCAGGGAGGATGGTGCTTGTCTGTGTCGTCTGCGTGTGATTCATTAAAACGCTGAAGCTAACGCCGCTAACGCCCAGGACCCCGCCGGTAAACGAACCGCAGGTAAAACATACACAGGTACCGCAGGGAGGACGTTAGCGCTAGCATCTAGAAGCCACCAAGGCTAACAGTTAGCGCTAAACTACAAACCATCCACCTCAACCGTTTCTGAACCTGTCAGCTAACACGACAACATATTTCCATCTAAACGTGTTAAAGTATAAAATAAATCATTAAAGCCAGCGCCACCTTTCTCCCACTTCCTGTCGGCCATCTTGTTTGAATAACCTTTACTGAACTGTCGGGGTAATCTGCGCTCCAGATTAAAGTCACTGCAGCTTTAGAGGCTAACCCTGCTAGGACGCTAGGACGCTAGGAAGTAGCAAACACAGGTGTGAGCTTCTAATACTCAACATAAACCTCATTTATCCAGAACTTCCTGGAAGCTCCACCTGGAGGATTCATCAAGCTCCGCCTCCTCCTCCCAGTCACATGACCCTACTTCCTGTTCATGCTGCTGCTGTGTGTGTCTGCTCAGACTTCATCTCATATTACCTGCTGTCTGTGGCTCTGGTGGAGCATCATGGGAAACGTGGTTTTGGATGAACACTTGTCGATTTTATATTTTACTGACTGGACAGTTGATTATTAGGAAATATATATTTATCTGTATATATTTTAAACCATTTTCTTGAAATCTTATGATGAATAATTAATAATAATAATTTTTTTAGCACAAAAACTAAACTAATCTGCTCAGTAATTATCATCATCATATAACATGAGGTCAGATTAAAGCTCTGCTGCCACCGTGTGGTAGAAGAAGAAGACGACACCCTGCAGAAAAATAAACTTGTTTTCTTTTATATTTTAATTTTAAATTCTTTGTCTTTAGTTAAAGATCTGAAAAGAGAAAAATAACTTTAATTCACATATTCAGAGTTAATACTTTTTATTTTATCATCCTATAAAACCTGGTTCCAGTAGAGATGTTTCTGAAGTACTATGTTGATATTTATTTTGTATACTTCTATTTTATATATACTCACTGGCCAGTTTATTAGGTACGCTAGTGAATGCATCTCATTAAAGGTTGTGGTTGTTGTGTTCAGCGTTAGTTTAAAAGAGGTTCCTTATAAAATGTCATTAAAGATGATTAAAATATAATTTAACTACTTTTTTCCTTTAATTAAATCTTTTAGTTTCTTTAGTTTCTGCTAAGATCCACACGTCGCTCTATATCAGCTGGTTGTGTATTTGTATATGTTATTTGTTGTTGTTGTATAAGCAGACATGGGTCTTCTTGAACTTAATACGATATTATTATGTTTTCTTTATTTAAATTGTTCAAAATAGAATAAAGTTGATATGCCTAGTGTACCTAATGAACTGGCAAGGTAGAGGATGGTTTGTTTATGAGTATCTGAAGACATTTATATATCAGTAAGATTTGACTTTGTGTTAAATAAACTTAAACTAAGAAAAAAGATTTTAAGGTAAAATAAATGTTCATTAAGCTGTTTATTAATCAGAGAAGACTGTATTATAATGGGGACACATGTGGAGACACATGTTAATGAAGACGGACTTAAATATGTAATAAATATAAATAACGTATAAATTAAACACTATGTGGAGGTTCTCTGTGGTTCAGGTCATGATCTAAATGAAAGAACAAGCTGAGACAAACATCTGGATGTTTGTAGAAGACAAGTGTTCACCTGGTGGGGGGGGGACATGGGGGGCGGGGTTTAATCACCTGAAGGTCACATGACCAGACTGTTTCCTGTCCGTCGCTCCATCTTCTTCTGCCGTTGTGTAGAAACGTCTCGTCGCCTCCACCCGTCTCTGTCAACTCTGTTCTTCTTTGTTGTATTTTGACCTTTGCGAGACTCTTGTTTCCTCCCCCGTCCCTCCCCCGTCCTCCCCCGTCCTCCCCCCTGTCACCTGTAGGTAGCGTCTCTGGAGTGCATCTTTGACGGTTCTTCAGCGTTAGGACAGCACCACCCGGAGCTCCCCTCCCCTACGCCCTCCACCCTCTACCCTACCGGAGAGGACAGCCCCCTCCCCTCCTGCTCTTCCAACCCCTATCCCCCAATCCAGGTAACCCCCTCACCTCCTCACCCCCCCTCACCCGTCCTCCAGCACCACAGGGCTGTTCGTTGGGACACTTGTAGTTTTTCACACCTCCATCATATTTTCATCCTTTTTAAAGAGTTGTGGAGTCAAAGCTGGGCTAGGAAGGGCTTAGCTTAGCTTATCTTAGCTTAGCTTAGCTTAGCATAATGACTGGAGTCATGGCTACTCAGTTCAGTTGCATTTTGTTGAAGTTGTTTGTAAAATAAATCCTGGATGTGACTCTTAACGAGCTAGCGATGTTGTGTCAAACTTAACATGTGAGAACCGGACGTTCCTGGTTCTCACATGGTTCTCTTTTGGCGCCACCGTCTGGAATAAAATCAGTTCTTCTTCATGAGTTAATACAGACACAATAAGTTAAATGTGCACCAGGAAGGAGGAGGAAGTAGAGTTGTAGTCTGAGTCTACGTGGTTGTGAATGTTGTTGGCTAACGCTAGCTGATGGCTAACGCTAGCTGATGGCTAACGCTAGCTGATGGCTCGTTTCTCTGGAGACTTAACGATACAAGAACCAAACAATTCATCGACCATCGATCCTTTCAACCAAACCTCCAGAGTCTGTGGTGTCTTTTTATTTGGGTGTCATCATTTATTTAGAGATATGTCAGTTTGAAACTCGTCTGCCATTTTGGGACGTCCTGCATGTTTGTATGTGTTCAGACCAAACTTGGTTTATGCTCCTGCTACGGCTCTACGCCGATGTTGGCGTGAATGTTGGCGTCGGAGAGATTTCTAACGATGCAGGAAATAGGAGGATTTTATCATCGATGTTGGATTGTGAAATTGTGAAATCTGAAAATCAGCGTTTTTAACCCAGTCCTAGTATGTTGGGTTATAATCGTCAGTTCTCAGCATGAATGAGACTGTAGGAATCTGCAGGAGTGAGACCTCTTGTCATATTATGCGACATGTTGTCCGGTGTCGTCTCCTTTGTGGACACGTCAACGACAACGAGTCTCCTGAGGTCAGACTCCACGGGTCCATGAAGGGTCGGAGGATGAACCGAGGTAGAGACGATTTACAGAGGAGACAAAACGGGACGGACAGACCTCCTCCTGTCCATCAGTGAGTTAGGGGTCAATGAAGGAGATCTGGACGATCTGGTCTGGGACGGCCTGATGGAGAGAGGTAAACTGTTCTGTTGAAATAAAGATCAATTTGAACTTTTTAACGTCTGGAGAGGAGTAAAGTAGAGGAACCCAGGGACGGATCTCTTCATCCTCTTCCTCATTGTTTCCTCCATGTTTGATCCACGTCCTGACGTCAGCAGGAATCTGTCTCCATCACCTCCGTGACGATAACGCCACCAACGCAGCGTCACAAAGAGACGCAGAGGTGCCGGGAGGACGAACGCTATTCTCCTTTTTCTTTATCCTCATTCCCTCTCTTGGCTCTCCTCACGGCGCCATGGCAACACAAGAGAGGGACGTCGACAAAGAAAGTCCAGACAGGAGGAAAATGGAGGAGGTTGAACCTGCTCAGAAGCACAAGGACAGATTTACAGAGGGAGGTAGTAAAATGTTTGGTGTGAAGGATTTACAGCAGCTCTGACGTATATTTAGAGCCCATGAAATGACTCGTCACTGATCCTGCTGCTTCATCCTCTCAGTCCCAACGGCAGCAAAGCATGCTGGGAGGACGGGACGGCTCTATTTATAGCAGAGGTACAAGGAAAGCATGAAAAGTTGTGGCGGGCGAATTCCAGGCAGGGAAAGTCACGAAAGACACAAGGAGACAAAAAATACATAAATAAAATAAACTATTTAAGACCTCGCAGGAGTTCCTTCACTAAAGACACAGAAATCTGCATCGTCTACGTCTTTAAAGAGAAAAAACTAATGAATTATCAGGAAACAAATGAAGCAGACGTTTTATTCCTTCGTGTAAATGAAATGTCAGCGTCACAGCTGCAAAAATAAACAAAAAATTATCATATTCTGTTCACAAAATGAGCTCAGAAAGTGAAAATGCGCAAGTGTTTCACTAATAAATATATATTTCTTGCCCTGATGCAGTTTTGGTTTGTTAATAAGCTGATGTTGATCAATATTTGTTGAGGATGAACATCTATGTAGAGCTGGGTGTCGTCTGCGTAGAGATTTATATCAGTGTTTTACTCTGACCAACACATGAATGAAGTCTTTTATCCTAAACTAGATTATTGTTTTTAGAACATGTGTTGCATCTCATCTCAGTTATATACTTTATATTATTATGAAACCAAAGGTTAGTTTCATTTATTGTAAATATGACAAATATATTACGTCACACTTTTTCAAACTCAAGTTTTGACTCGTTCCACAGTTTGGACACATCGTGGTTAAACTACTGTTTTTATCAGATATAATCTGTTTGACATGTGGTCAGAGGTGACGTCCAGTTTTCTTCCAGAGACCTGTTATGATCATCATACACTCCTTTGCCAGTTCATTAGGTACACTAGTGAGAACAAAACCATACTAACTTTATTCTGTTTTACACAATGTAAATTAAGAAAAGATAATAATAATAATAATAATATCATATTAAGAGCAAGGAAACACATGTCTGCTTATAACAAGTAACATAACTATATAACCGTCTTAGCAGTCTGAAAGATTTCACTAAAAATATAAGGACTGCTACACAAGAAAACAGTAGTTAAATTATATTTTAATTATCTTTATGTGCCAAATAGAAAACTTTAATCTCTCCAAGTTATTTATTAAATATTCAAATATGTTTGTTGCTGTTGAACATCTATGTAGAGTTCGGTGTCGTCTGCGTAAAGACGTATATCAGTATTTTAATGGTAACGTGTGGAGCTTTTTAAACCAGTGGCTCCAGGGTGGAGCCTTGTGGAACTCCACATGAAACCGTTCAGATGTTTGTGGACATATGGGACGTACTTTATTTGTCATGAGAAACTTCTGAGTCAACAGAAATGTTCCCAGATGACCTGACACAGTGATAAAAAATATTAACGTCGTCAAACTGCAAATTAATTGTTTATTTTATCCAATAAAAAGCAAAAAGGCTGATGAGGAAAATACAAACAAGTAAAATAAGATCTTTTTAAAAACACGTTTAATGTACAAGAGTGTCTGTAGAGTATGGTGAGGAAGAGGAAGGAGGAGGAAGAAGAAGAACAAGAGGAAGAACAAGAACAAGAGGAAGCAGAAGAAGAGGACGACGAGGAGAAAGAAGACGACTAAAACTTCCTCTCTCTCTTTTCAAACGTCTGTTTCAGACGAAGGGCGACCGACAGCTGAGTGATGCTCTCTCACCCCGACTGGTTGAGGCTCTCCCTCCTCCCCTCCTCCCTCCTCCCCTCCTCCCTCCTCCCCCCTCCCCTCCTCCCTCTCTTCTTCTTTTTTTATTCGATGTCGAGCGTTTACCGTCTAGCGCTCGTAACTGACAGGAAGAGGACCTCCTCCGTCAGCTCCTCTGCAGCCTCCTCCTTGTTTGTGTCTGAGAGAAAGAGGAGGAGGAGGAGGAGGAAGAGGGGACACAAGGTGGAGTAGAGCCTCCCCCCTCCCCTCCCCTCCCCTCCCTCCCACGTCTGCTCTCCAGCAGCCAGCACCACCTCAGCCTGCAGCAGCAGGAGCGAGAGGAGGCGCAGAGGAGGCGACGGCACCACCACCACCTCCTCCACCTCCTCCTCCTCCTCCACCACAGCAGCAGGAGCAGCAGCAGCAACATGCTCAACTCTGTGTGGTACGCTAAGAAGATGGGCCGCCGCATCATGGGCACCCTGAGGAGAACCAAGAGGCTGCACCGGCGCCTACTGGTAGGTCACCTCCTCCTCCTCCTCCTCCTCCTCCATGCCTTTGTACAGAAAGGTGAAGGAGGTGGGGGGGAGGCGCTGCACCGTGACTCATTCTCTGGCTGCTGTGTGTTGCTGTGAATGTGTCGAGGTGTAAAAGTTGCTGCTGCTGCTGCTGCTGCGTCACGTCGGGAGGATTCATCCTTTTCTCAGACGTCTCCTTCAGCTCCGTCAACAACAAACCCAGAGTGTGATTAGTGGAGGAGGAGGAGGAGGAGGAGGAGGAGGAGAGCTGGACGTGTTGGCTCTGGGACGATGGAGGAGTTTATTCTGTCTCACCTGTTCAGGTTTTTATATCAGCGAGTTGCAGCAGCAGCAGCAGCAGCAGCGTCGTGTTCTGGGCAGATGTGAAGAAACCCCTGCAGTAGCACATGCCTTTCCTGGCGTTGCCTAGCAACCTCTAAGGCTCCCGACACGCAGCGCTACACCGACCGCCGCCGCCCCCTCCTCCTCCTCCTCCTCCTCCTCCTCCTCCTGTGTTTACTGCCTCACACATGTTAACATACGTGAACGCTGACGTCTTCTCTCTGTCGTTGGATTTTATATTTTTATTATTAAAACAAAAAACTTTACCGAGTCTGGTAACATCTGGATTTAATTATGGGTAAAAGTGGCATCCAATCAACTTCTTCTTCTTCTTCTGTTTTAATGGCGGTTAGCTAGCTTTGACACCATTAAAACTGAACAAGAAGAACCAGAGTCCTGGTGGATGTGAGGTGAGGTGGTAGTAGTTGATGATCTAAACAGAATCCATGGAGTCCACTCAGTCAAAGGCTGCACCCAAACAACAACAACAAACACTGAACGTTTAAAAGAAGAGAAAAGTTTCCTGGAGACAGCGTCAAGGAGAAACATCTTCCAGAGAGGGTTAGGGAGTTTATGGCAGCGTTGGATGACCAGAACATTTCTGGAGTAGAGAACACAAGGTACCAGCTACCCTCTCCACACTACATTAACTTTGACTGAAAGATTTATTGGACTGAATCCAGTCCACTCTAGGAGAAGACAAGGAAGACAAGGACAGACTTTAGAAAGACACAGGAGACCAACTCTAGGAGAAGACAAGGAAGACAAGGACAGACTTTAGGAAGACACAGGAGACCAACTCTAGGAGAAGACAAGGAAGACAAGGACAGACTTTAGGAAGCTACAGGAGACCAACTCCAGGAGAAGACAAGGAAGACAAGGACAGACTTTAGGAAGCTACAGGAGACCAACTCTAGGAGAAGACAAGGAAGACAAGGACAGACTTTAGGACGACACAGGAGACCAACTCTAGGAGAAGACAAGGAAGACAAGGACAGACTTTAGGAAGACACAGGAGACCAACTCTAGGAGAAGACAAGGAAGACAAGGACAGACTTTAGGAAGCTGCAGGAGACCAACTCTAGGAGAAGACAAGGAAGACAAGGACAGACTTTAGGAAGCTGCAGGAGACCAACTCTAGGAGAAGACAAGGAAGACAAGGACAGACTTTAGGAAGCTACAGGAGACCAACTCTAGGAGAAGTCAAGGAAGACAAGGACAGACTTTAGGACGCTACAGGAGACCAACTCTAGGAGAAGACAAGGAAGATGAGGACAGACTTTAGGACGCTACAGGAGACCAACTCTAGGAGAAGACAAGGAAGATGAGGACAGACTTTAGGAAGCTACAGGAGACCAACTCTAGGAGAAGACAAGGAAGACAAGGACAGACTTTAGGAAGCTACAGGAGACCAACTCTAGGAGAAGACAAGGAAGACAAGGACAGACTTTAGGACGCTACAGGAGACCAACTCTAGGAGAAGACAAGGAAGACAAGGACAGACTTTAGGAAGACACAGGAGACCAACTCTAGGAGAAGACAAGGAAGACAAGGACAGACTTTAGGAAGACACAGGAGACCAACTCTAGGAGAAGACAAGGAAGACAAGGACAGACTTTAGGAAGACACAGGAGACCAACTCTAGGAGAAGACAAGGAAGACAAGGACAGACTTTAGGAAGACACAGGAGACCAACTCTAGGAGAAGACAAGGAAGACAAGGACAGACTTTAGGAAGACACAGGAGACCAACTCTAGGAGAAGACAAGGAAGACAAGGACAGACTTTAGGAAGCTACAGGAGACCAACTCTAGGAGAAGACAAGGAAGACAAGGACAGACTTTAGGAAGCTACAGGAGACCAACTCTAGGAGAAGACAAGGAAGACGAGGACAGACTTTAGGAAGACACAGGAGACCAACTCTAGGACATTTAGGACCAGATCAGGTCTTTTAAAGTTGTTCTTTGTATCATAATGAAATCCAGATGGAGAATTAAACCAGACTCTGATTCTGAGAGGAATTAGATGAGACAAAGACATGTGGACTTGTTGTGTTTGTAGAAGTCGTCTCCTCCAAGTGTTCAGCTCTAAATGTTTGGTGGAGAGTTTAGGTTTTTATCAGGAACATCTGTGGGTGGAGTCCACCTGGAGGTCACATGACCAGAGTGTCATAATGACCTGGACCTGGAGGAACCTGGTCTGATCCTGTCTCCAATGGTTCTCTGATGATTAATGTCCAGAGACTCCAGACAAGAGAGACAGCAGTCCACCTACATCTGAAGGACTCTGTTGGACTATAGTGGACTGTGGTGGACCACCGACACCTGAGCCTGAGTCATTTTACTGCCTCCCTCTGTAAACCAGCCAGTCTAGATGTCTTAGTATCATCTTGGTCCTCCATGTAGACCTGGACCTGGACCTGGGCCTGGAGAAACCTACTTGTATGAAACGTCTTTCAGAAACCCTCAAAAGTCTTAGTTTCTTCTTGTTCCTTCATTTATACCATGACCTGAGTCTCAGCTTCTTCTTCTTCTCTGGTTTTTGTCAGTGTTGATCTTCAGTCAGAGTCTCTTTCCTCACGTCACGTATTCAGGTTGTTACTGTGGTTGTTGGTCAGCAGTGAAATGCATCCTGGGAGTCGTAGTTCCTTCAGTTTTCATGTTCCTGGTGTTTTGCTGCCGAGTCTTGACGGGTCTGTTTGATAATTCATTGTGTTGTTGTGTCAGTGAGCAGGGCACTGAGGCTGTCAGGGTTGCTGGTTCCCTTCCTGGTGGTCTGAGTTCACACCTCAGTTTATTTTCTCCAGGTGTTCACTGTTAGATTCACCTGAATAAACTATTCAGTCAGTTAAAACAAACTAAACAGAACGCATAAATTATATAAAACATGTGGAAGAAGAGAAGAAGAGACCATTTAGATCAGTTATTTACTTTATAAGACTAAAACTAAACTTCTTAAATCCAACGTCAGAATGTTTTAACTCTGATCTGTTTCCTTAGTTCATAAAAACATCTGGGATCAAACAGAACATGAAGAAATATCAGAGACACTTAAAGATCTTTCTGGATTACATTTCACTTTCCTGATAATAATCTGACATGAAGACTCTGAAACATCGTCTAGTTCCTTCATTTCCACCTGAACGACTGAGAACCTCCATCAGCTCATGAGTGTGAACGTTAGCGTGTTGTTCAGTGAATCATAGTGGGTGTAGGTGTGGAGTTTGACCTGAAGGTGGAGCTGTAGACACACAGCAGCTCAGTGACTCCTTTAATCTATAGAGTCAGATAATGATGAGGAGTGTTACTTTACTGTTGATTAAAATATAAACAGATTAAAATAAATATAAACATTTAACCTTTAGGAGCTTCTAGGACCTTTAAACTAAAAACTAAACATTGATACCTCAGACATTTACTGACAACAGTTTATTTTTATTTCAGAACAAAAACAAAAATACATTTATGTTGGAAACCTAGGAAGAGCTACTGTTAGCTATGAGGCTAAGAAGAGCTACTGTTAGCAGAGAGGCTAGGAAGAGCTACTGTTAGCTGGGAGGCTAGGAAGAGCTACTGTTAGCTGGGAGGCTAGGAAGAGCTACTGTTAGCTGGGAGGCTAAGAAGAGCTACTGTTAGCAGAGAGGCTAGGAAGAGCTACTGTTAGCTGGGAGGCTAAGAAGAGCTACTGTTAACTAGGAGGCTAAGAAGAGCTGCTGTTAGCTGGGAGGATAGGAAGAGCTACTGTTAGCTGGGAGGCTAGGAAGAGCTACTGTTAGCTGGGAGGCTAGGAAGAGCTACTGTTAGCTGGGAGGCTAAGAAGAGCTGCTGTTAGCTGGGAGGCTAAGAAGAGCTGCTGTTAGCTGGGAGGATAGGAAGAGCTACTGTTAGCGCTGAGGCTAGGAAGAGCTACTGTTAGCTGGGAGGCTAAGAAGAGCTACTGTTAGCTGGGAGGCTAGGAAGAGCTACTGTTAGCTCTGAGGCTAGGAAGAGCTACTGTTAGCTCTGAGGCTAGGAAGAGCTACTGTTAGCTGGGAGGCTAGGAAGAGCTACTGTTAGCTGGGAGGCTAGGAAGAGCTACTGTTAGCTGAGAGGCTAAGAAGAGCTACTGTTAGCTGGGAGGCTAGGAGGAGCTACTGTTAGCTGGGAGGCTAGGAAGAGCTACTATTAGCTCTGAGGTTTTATCATTAAAGTCGACTGGCGTCTGATTGGCTCCGTCGCTCCTGAAATCTACCTTTCATTTGTTTCATCGTAGCTTCTTGTGGCGCCATCATCTGGACAAAGCTTTTAGTTTGGATCTGTGAATGACAGTAGACCAGGCCTGTCAGAATAAAAGCCTTCAGCTGTGGGGCGTTTTATTTTGACAGGGCGTCAGTAAACAATGAAAGCAGGTCATGTTTTCATGTTGAGGCTTAAAGAGAGAATCTGAATGAAAGCTGCTGCTGCTAACGCTGCTAACGCTGCTGCTGGTCGCTGGCTCTGAGTCCGGGGGGGTCGACATCGATTATTCATGCAGCAAACTGGAGCTGCACCCCTCCACCCCCCTCCACCCCTCCACGGTGCTGGCATGTGGCTCAGTGAAGCTCATTATCTGGCAGCAGAAGATGAGAGGGAGCGTTACTGTGGTGGTGGAGCGACGCTGACCCAGGAAGCATCTTTAATTTAACCTCCTCCAGTCTGGAACCAGCTCCGGGACGATGACCACACACTACCCCCGGCAGGAGTTCACCCCCGAGGCCGTGAGCGACGGCGAGAGGAGGCTGCAGGAGTCCATCGCCCACCTCCACCCGCTGCAGAGGCAGCACGCCATCGAGCTGCACCGCCAGCAGCAGCAGCAGCAGCAGCAGCAGCAGGCGTCCCGTCCGCCGGCGTCCCTCTCCACCTTCACCGCCTGCACCGTGCCGGCGTCCTGCCGAGCTCGCAGCCGCTTCCTCAACCTGAGGGACAGCGTCAAGAAAAGCCCGACCAAGAGCACGGCCAAGGTGGTGGGCAGCGGCAGGACGGAGATCCCCTGGGTCCCCTTCGCCTTCAGTAAGGTACCTGAGGTCAGGACGCCGGCGCCGCTTCATGTCCTCGACTGGTTCAGCTGGAAATCACTAAATAAGAAAAATACATCAGTTCTGGACCAGAACCCCTCAGACCAGACCGTCTCCTTTAATCAGAGAATCAGTTTAAACGTCTGTGATCAGGTTAAATGTTCAGTTTATTTTAAAGGAACATAAAAACTAACTTTAATTATTGATCCTTCAGTTAAACGTCTCAGATTATTCTCATACAGTTCATCTTTATTTATTTCCCCGTCTTCGTCCTCTCGGCTCAAAGATCCTGTGCGTTTCGTGAGCGTTCACTCCCCCCGGACCCTGAGCCGACACGAACCCAAACAGGAAGTGTTTTTAGGAGCCGCTGGGCTCCAGAAGTAGGGCTGGAGGATCAATGCGCTCGATGTGCTAATTTTAGCGCCCGCTGGTTTTCCATGGCGCCCGGACGGCGTTCTGCTGCTGCAGCGCAACAGTTAAGCCTCCTGGAAACACGGCTTCCTGTCGGCGCCGCACGGGGTCCTGGTGTTACGTAACAGAGGTCAGAGTGATGAAGGCTGGCTCCTCTTCATCACCACCTCAGAGACCAGGGGATAAAACTGATCTGACTGTTTAACTAAAATATTAATTACAACAATAAAATGATTTAATATATTTATTATAAAATATAAATAACACAAGTATTTAAATTGATGCTAAATATTAACATTCAATATTAAATATTAAAATAATAAAATAATAAATTATACATTTACTTAATTACTAGAATTATCTAAATTCCTTTAATGTCAGCATTAACAATATATGTATCTGAATATTAGAAGTTAAATCGTTTTTGAGAGTTAAATATGTTAAGTTTTCCCAGACTCTATTTTATTTACTGTAGTTTATAGTTTATTTATGAGGCTGACTATATGAACATGTGCCATATATTTATATCTTTGTTTATTCTCTACCAGGTTATCAGTAGTAGAAGAAGAATCATCGATACATTAATCTTTAAGCTCCTCCCACCTGGCCTCTCGCTGCGATCGAATCAAACACCCTCATGCATCCATCCTCCCTCTGTTCATCTGTGTTTCTCTGACCTCTGACCTCTGACCCCTCACCGTGCCTATTGTTCAGCAGGCTGAGGCCCCGCCCTCCTCCCCCATAATCCCTGTGATCCCAATCTCTCCAATCCCGACTGAGAGTGCAGCCATCCCTCCATCCATCCCTCCATCCATCCCTCCATCCATCCCTCCGGCGTCACAGGTCTCTCTCTTTTTATTTGCTTTGTTTTGTTTGTTTTGCTCGCTTCTCTTTCTGTCTCCTCCATCCATCCATCCATCCATCCATCCCTCCAGACAGCAGACTGATGGATGATGATGGAGTGATGGTGTAGGAGGAGGAGAAGTAGATCAGGTTGACTGAGACGTCGTCCTGTCTGTTGCGCTGCGTCCTCTCTAACCTCTGCTTCCTCTTTCATCCTCAGCGCTGGGTAGGGGTGGAGCTAAGCATGGCGGGGCGGAGCTACGTGTGGGTGGGAGCTCGGGGGCGGGGCTTGTTCAGGTGATGTTTGTCTGATGTGTCTCCTTCTCTCCTCAGGCCAACCCTCCTCCCGTGGTGGTCAACACAGACAGTCTGGACACGCCCCCATACGTGAGTCCAACATCCATCGTTTCCTGTCGTCACAGCTTGCTATGCTAGCCGTTAGCTTAGTCATTAGGATCGCCTTTAGTGTCCAGATAGAGTGTTACCAGACTCGCATTCTATTAAGAATTAAAAGTAGCATCGCCATGTTAGCCATTATTAGCACTGCTAGCATCTCCATTAGCAGATTCCTGTTGTGTTTAGATTGTAAACATAATTAAAAATAAATTAGCGCTACCATGCTATCCATTAGCATTGCCATTAGCATCACCGTTTTATGGTAGGAACCAAAATGTTCCTAAACGTGTGAGTCACATGAGGTTAGTTGAGGTTAGTTGGGGCTAGTTGAGGTTGGGGTTAGTTGAGGTTAGTTGGGTTAGTTGGGGCTAGTTGAGGTTAATTGGGGCTAGTTGGGGCTAGTTGGGGTTAGTTGGGGTTAGTTGGGGTTAGTTGGGGCTAGTTGAGGTTAGTTGGGGCTAATTGGGTTAGTTGGGGCTAGTTGGGGCTAGTTGGGGCTAATTGAGGTTGGGGCTAGTTGGGGCTAGTTGGGTTAGTTGGGGCCAGTTGGGGTTAGTTGGGGTTAGTTGAGGCTAGTTGGGTTAGTTGGGGTTAGTTGGGGTTAGTTGGGGCCAGTTGAGGTTAGTTGGGGTTAGTTGAGGCTAGTTGGGTTAGTTGGGGCTAGTTGGGGCTAGTTGGGGCTAGTTGGGTTAGTTGGGGTTAGTTGGGGTTAGTTGGGGCCAGTTGAGGCTAGTTGGGGTTAGTTGAGGCTAGTTGGGTTAGTTGGGGTTAGTTGGGGTTAGTTGAGGTTAGTTGGGGTTAGTTGGGGGTAGTTGGGGTAGTTGGGGCTAGTTGGGGCTAGTTGGGGCTAGTTGGGGTTAGTTGAGGTTAGTTGAGGTTAGTTGGGACTAGTTGGGGTTAGTTGGGGTTGGGGCTAGTTGGGGCTAGTTGGGGCTAGTTGGGGTTAGTTGGGGCTAGTTGGGGTTGGTTGGGGTTAGTTGAGGTTGGGGTTAGTTGAGGGTTAGTTGGGGCTAGTTGGGTTAGTTGGGGCTAGTTGGGGCTAATTGGGTTAGTTGAGGGTTAGTTGGGGCTAGTTGGGTTAGTTGAGGGTTAGTTGGGGCTAGTTGGGTTAGTTGGGGCTAGTTGGGGCTAATTGAGGTTGGGGTTAGTTGTGGCTAGTTGGGGTTAGTTGTGGCTAGTTGGGGTTGGTTGGGGTTAGTTGAGGTTGGGGTTAGTTGAGGGTTAGTTGGGGCTAGTTGGGTTAGTTGGGGCTAGTTGGGGCTAGTTGGGGTTAGTTGAGGTTAGTTGAGGTTAGTTGGGGTTAGTTGGGGTTAGTTGAGCGTGGCCCCGCCCCCTTCCTGTCCCACTAACTCCTCCTCATTGATCCGGTTGTTTCTGTGCAGGTGAACGGGACAGAGGCCGACTATGAGTACGAGGAGATCACGCTGGAGAGGGTGAGGCGTCTCCGTCTTTTTGTTTCTGACTTCTAGAAGTTTTAAAGTCAGCAGAGTCGACTCAGGACGTTTGTTTGTTCTTCTTAACGCAGCTGTTGTTCCCGTCTTTATCTCTTTATGTTCTCTGGTCCAGCTGAGCTTCTTCAAGTGTAAATGATTATCAGAGCAGCGTAGATTTAGAAACAGCTGAGTCCCTCCTCAGGCTCCAAACAGCTTCCCTCCGCTGAAACAACACACGTCCTGCTTCCTGTTTGTTTGCTTTAAAAGTAAAGTTTGTAAAAAGAGGCGGAGCTTTCATCCTGACCACTGGCTGTTACCGTGGAGACCAAACCACACCATCATGTCTGACATCTGTCCTCGTCTCCAGGGAAACTCTGGTCTGGGCTTCAGCATCGCTGGCGGCACCGACAACCCCCACATCGGTGAAGACCCCAGCATCTTCATCACTAAAGTCATCCCTGGAGGAGCAGCCGCCCAGGACGGACGGCTCAAGTGAGACACCAGAATACATTCACTAGTGTACCTAATGAACTGGCCAGGGAGGGAGGAGGAGGAGGAGGAGGAGGAGGAGGAGCAGTAGAAAGATGAACCTCCTCTGTGTCCTCAGGGTTCATTCATAATTGAGCAGAGAAAGTCTGACTCACCTGGTCAGGTAAAATGAGGATGAAGGCTCAGGTGTCTCTGTGAGCTCAGGTGTTATACCTGGTGGTGACCAGTGGGGGCGGGGCTGTGTCTCAGGTGTTATACCTGGTGGTGACCAGTGGGGGCGGGGCTGTGTCTCAGGTGTTATACCTGGTGGTGACCAGAGGGGGCGGGGCTGTGCCTCAGGTGTTATACCTGGTGGTGACCAGTGGGGCCGGGGCTGTGTCTCAGGTGTTATACCTGGTGGTGACCAGAGGGGGCGGGGCTGTGCCTCAGGTGTTATACCTGGTGGTGACCAGTGGGCGGGGCTGTGTCTCAGGTGTTATACCTGGTGGTGACCAGTGGGGGCGGGGCTGTGTCTCAGGTGTTATACCTGGTGGTGACCAGTGGGGGCGGGGCTGTGTCTCAGGTGTTATACCTGGTGGTGACCAGTGGGCGGGGCTGTGTCTCAGGTGTTATACCTGGTGGTGACCAGAGGGGGCGGGGCTGTGTCTCAGGTGTTATACCTGGTGGTGACCAGTGGGGGCGGGGCTGTGTGTCAGGTGTTATACCTGGTGGTGACCAGAGGGGGCGGGGCTGTGTCTCAGGTGTTATACCTGGTGGTGACCAGAGGGGGCGGGGCTGTGTCTCAGGTGTTATACCGGTGGTGACCAGTGGGGGCGGGGCTGTGTCTCAGGTGTTATACCTGGTGGTGACCAGTGGGGGCGGGGCTGTGTCTCAGGTGTTATACCTGGTGGTGACCAGAGGGGGCGGGGCTGTGTCTCAGGTGTTATACCTGGTGGTGACCAGTGGGGGCGGGGCTGTGTCTGTGTTTCAGGGTCAACGACGTCATCCTCAGAGTGAACGAAGTGGACGTCCGGGACGTGACCCACAGTCGGGCCGTGGAGGCGCTGAAGGAGGCGGGGTCTCTGGTCCGACTCTACGTCCGCCGGAGGAAACCGGTCTCAGAGAAAGTGATGGAGATCAAACTGGTGAAAGGACCCAAAGGTACGAAGGCTCCTCCAGGGCCAAAACATTATGACCACCTGCCTGATGAGCAGCAGGACGTTAGCATGTTAGAGGCTGAGCCTGCCTCGAAGCTAAGAGACAGAGATGGACACCGTGAGACTTAGTTTTTAAAATCTCTACTAAGAAACGTGACTTTAGACGACATAATGGTCCAAACCTGAAACAAAGACGACCTCATCCCGTCCAGTTACATCACTACTGGATGAATGAACATGACTCCAGATGTGAAAATGTTCATTTAAGGAGGAAATCTGTTGTAACGACGTCAACTTTTGACAAAATCAGGACTTTTAGAAAGATTTACGTATGTGTTGTTGTTGTGACTTAATCTTTCTACGTAGAGATGAATCTTTCAGTCCATGAAACGATCTTTGATAAACACGTTCGTTAGTCGTCGTCCATCGTCCTAAAAGTCCGACGTAACTCTCTGACTCATGATACCTGATAATCAACACAGATCTTTTTAGGCGGCTGGACCGTCTCCACTTCAGTGAAATCCCTCGGGGGCCTCGTGATTATTCAGACGGCTCGGTTTCCACGGAAACGGACCAAAAATATGTTGTTGTTTTTATTTAGTGCATCGTTGTAGCCTCAGATTTGTTTCAGTGTTCTCGTTAAAACGCCGTTTCCAGCTTCAGCTCCGTTTCATCCGTGTCCCATAATGCATCAGGAGGGGACATCATAAACCTGTCTCTCTTTTTCCGTCCCGATGTGTCCCCACAGGTCTTGGCTTCAGTATAGCGGGAGGCGTTGGGAACCAGCACATCCCGGGCGACAACAGCATCTACGTCACCAAGATCATCGAGGGCGGAGCTGCACACAAAGACGGGAGGCTGCAGATCGGAGACAAACTATTGGCTGTAAGGACTCGTCCATCAGCGACCGTCTCGTCTCACAGAATGTAAAAGTTAAACATGTGGTCTCTGGGTCCAGGTGAACAGCGCTTGTCTGGAGGAGGTGAGCCACGAACACGCCGTCACTGCCTTGAAAAACACTCCAGACGTGGTCTACTTGAAAGTGGCTAAACCCAACAGTGTCTTCATGAACGACAGCTTCGCCCCCCCCGACCTCACCAACTGTGAGTCACCACGTTTACCTACGAGACGTTTGTCCTGTCGGTAGTTAGCATCTGTCGTGGTGTCGCTGTAACGGTTAAATGTCACAATTCATCCTGATATTAACAAACAACCTTCAGGCTGCGATGCTAACCACTGCTAAAGGATGCTAACTACTGCTAAAGGATGCTAACTACTGCTAAAGGATGCTAACACCCACTTAAAGATGAACGTCACCTGGAATCTACCTGTTTTAGTTTTAGAGGACGAAATAAACTGCCATTGGTATCACTATTAGCATCACCATTAGCATTAAGATTAGCATCGCCAGTAGCATCAACATTGGAATCACCCTTGGTATTGCCTTTAGCATTGGCATTAGCATTGCTGTTGGTATCGCTAACAGCATCACCATTAGTATTAAGATTAGCTTCGCCAATAGCATCGGCATCATCCCAGGTATCGCCTTTAGCACTGACAATGGCATTGACATTAGCATCACCATTTGCATTAAGGTTAGCATCGGCTAAAGCATCGGCATTGGCATGGTCCTTGGTAACGACATTAGCATTGGCATTAGCTTTGCCATTCCTATTGCTATTAGCATCACCATTAACTTTTATATTGGCATTGGCATTAGCACCACCATTAGCATTAAGATTAGCGTTGCCAATAGCATCGGCAGTGGCATCGTCCTTGGTATCGCCTTTAGCATCAGTGTTAGCATCGCTGTTAGCATCACCATTAGCATTGGCATAATCAGTTCAACATATTTACATAGTTGTCGTTGACCCCAGTGTCCTGATCTCGTGGTGGACGTCGTCCCAGCAGACTGTCCTCTGCGGAGATGTTTACAGAGTTGCGTGGATCGTGTTGAATCTAAACTCGTCCCCCGGTAATGTCCTCCTGTGGAGACAGACGAGGCTCCTTGGACTAACGTGAAGCTGGGCTGGTTGACTTTGTGCCGTTGACCCTGAGTTAGTGTTGAATTCAGCCGGGACCGGTCTGTGATGGAGGAGGGGTGGTGGTGGTGGGTTTGGGGGAGGGGGGGTCCCAGCAGACGTCACGTCTCAAAGTCAAGAAGAAAAAGAAACACATTCAGAGCACGAACCCTGGATCTGTTCCCTACGAGTCCCCCGGGGATAATCAGGAACCGACCAATCAGGAGGAGGTGATCTGAGGACGTGTCTCATCTCGTCTTGACTTCGTTGGTTATAGACGTCAATAAAAACCAGCTCCAGTCCATTTTTATTCTCATCAACCTTTTTATTTTATTCTAATTCTCTGACTCTAGAAAACAGAACAAAACAAAATAAACAAGTCCATTTAATGTTCTTTAACCATCTTAAACAAGTTTCTCCAGACGGAAATGATTTGATCTTCTCAACCATAAAGTCTGAAACAAACCCAGAGCAGCTGCAGAAACAGGAGCAGCTCAGTTTGTTTAGAGCTGTAGATCTAGAGCTGAGACGAGTCAGACATGTCTGAACATCATGAAGCTCAGAGAGATTTAACTTTATAAATATGTTAAAGATTCTTTTATCAGACCAGCGTCTGCATGAAGCTTCCTCTGAGGACGTTCTGATTGAAGCATGTGGACGATGATGGTACTCAGGACGTTCTGTTTTGATCGTGGAGTCACTGTTTCTCCAGAGACACAGCTTCCAGCTCTCTCTGATCTTCTGTCTCTGAGGAACTTTATCCTATAAACTCCTTCACTCTGGTCACCACAATGTGGAGAGAACCATCCTTGGACTTGAAGGTGCTGATGATTCACACTCGGCTTCAAACCATCACGGTCCAGCAGAACCTGCATAAATCAGAGATGCAGTTCTGAGGTTCTAGGGTCTTGTCCATGAATGTCTTCAACGAGGGACAGCCGGGACGGAGGTGTGATTGATTGACCAGTTGATCTCTGGTCATAAACTCAGGGTGGTGGCTGAGATGAGTTGAGATGATTCTACTTCCTGTTGAGGTGGTGGTTCAGGAAGTGTTCTGGAGGATTATCATCCAGGAGACTCTGGAGGCGTTGGTGGAGGCGTTGGTGGAGACGTTGGTGGAGACGTTGGTGGAGACGGGGACGTCTGGAGGTCTTAGTTTATCCTCAGATAAGTGGACGATGCTGGACGTTCAAACATGTCAAAGCAGTAAATCAGTAACTGAAAGTGTTAAAGTGTCCTCAGACATTAGATCTTCATCCTCCTCCTCATCCTCTGTTACTGTTGAGACGCGTGAAGGACGAGCAGCATCACGAGCTTCAGGCTGATCCACACCGGGGGGGTTTGGGGGGGGGGGTACTGGTCTGGATAATAATTTGGTTAAGTGTTCTCTGACTCCACCGTCTGACACAGATTCTTTACTCCTGTCGTGGCCTCTGCTGTAGTTTAACGTTCTACTTCCTGTCTCTGTCGTTTCCTCTGCTGTAGTTTAACGTTCTACTTCCTGTCTCTGTCGTTTAACGTTCTACTTCCTGTCTCTGTAGTTTAACGTTCTACTTCCTGTCTCTGTCGTTTCCTCTGCTGTAGTTTAACGTTCTACTTCCTGTCTCTGTAGTTTAACGTTCTACTTCCTGTCTCTGTAGTTTAACGTTCTACTTCCTGTCTCTGTCGTTTAACGTTCTACTTCCTGTCTCTGTCGTTTCCTCTGCTGTAGTTTAACGTTCTACTTCCTGTCTCTGTAGTTTAACGTTCTACTTCCTGTCTCTGTCGTTTAACGTTCTACTTCCTGTCTCTGTCGTTTAACGTTCTACTTCCTGTCTCTGTAGTTTAACGTTCTACTTCCTGTCTCTGTCGTTTCCTCTGCTGTAGTTTAACGTTCTACTTCCTGTCTCTGTCGTTTAACGTTCTACTTCCTGTCTCTGTCGTTTCCTCTGCTGTAGTTTAACGTTCTACTTCCTGTCTCTGTCGTTTAACGTTCTACTTCCTGTCTCTGTCGTTTAACGTTCTACTTCCTGTCTCTGTCGTTTCCTCTGCTGTAGTTTAACGTTCTACTTCCTGTCTCTGTCGTTTAACGTTCTACTTCCTGTCTCTGTCGTTTAACGTTCTACTTCCTGTCTCTGTAGTTTAACAACGTTCTACTTCCTGTCTCTGTAGTTTAACGTTCTGCTTCCTGTCTCTGTAGTTTAACAACGTTCTACTTCCTGTCTCTGTCCTCAGCGTACTCCCAGCACATGGAGAACCATATCAGCCCCCCCAGCTTCCTGAGTCAGACCCTCCCCCCGCCGGCGTCCTCGGGACGTTATTCACCGACGCCGAAGAGCATGCTGGGAGACGATGATGTCACCAGGTGAGGACAGAGTAGTTTGTCTGTGGTTGAACCTCAGTGGCGCCCTCTGCTGGTTCACATCAGGACAGCAGCAGGAGAACATGTGATCAGTGTTTACTGAAGAGGAAGAGGAGGAGGAGGAGGAGGAGGAGGAAGTTACTCCTTCGTCGTCTTCTGCTCCTGATTGAGTCAGGAGAAGATGACGACGTCCTCCTCCTCCTCCACGTCCTCTTCCTCCATGTCCTCCTCCATGTCCCAAATGTGTCCTCGAAGACTTTCTGTCCCCCACCTGGTGTTGATTAGTGGAGGTTACCATGGTTACAGTCTGGGTCTTGTTCGGGAGGTCCCATGGCGTCCAGGTGACTGACAGGTGTGTGTTCCTACAGGGAGCCCAGGAAGGTGGTCCTGCACCGAGGAGCGACAGGACTGGGCTTCAACATCGTGGGTGGAGAAGACGGGGAGGGGATCTTCATCTCCTTCATCCTCGCTGGAGGACCAGCTGATCTGTGTGGAGAGCTGAGGAAAGGAGACCGGCTGGTGTCTGTACGTACACACCTGGTACACACCTGGTACACACCTGGTACACACCTGGTACACACCTGACACACCTGATACACACACACACCTGGTACACACACCTGGTACACACCTGATACACACACACCTAATACACACCTGACACACACCTGATACACACCTGACACACACACACCTGATACACACACACCTAATACACACCTGACACACACACACCTGATACACACACACACACACCTGATACACACACACACCTGATACACACACACCTGATACACACACACACACACCTGATACACACACACACCTGATACACACACACACACACCTGGTACACACCTGATACACACACACACCTGATACACACACACACACACCTGGTACACACACACACACACCTGATACACACACACACCTGGTACACACACCTGATACACACACACACACCTGATACACACACACACACCTGATACACACACACACCTGGTACACACACACACACACCTGTTACACACACACACCTGACACACACACACACCTGATACACACACACACACACCTGGTACACACACACACACACCTGATACACACACACACCTGGTACACACACCTGATACACACACACACACCTGATACACACACACACACCTGATACACACACACACCTGGTACACACACACACCTGATACACACCTGGTACACACACACACCTGATACACACCTGGTACACACACACACACCTGGTACACACACACACACACCTGGTACACACACACACACACACACACCTGACACACACACACACCTGGTACACACACACACCTGGTACACACACACACACACCTGGTACACACACACACCTGACACACACACACACCTGATACACACACACACCTGGTACACACACACACACACCTGTTACACACACACACCTGACACACACACACACCTGATACACACACACCTGACACACACACACACCTGACACACACACACACACAGGTGATCCTCCACCGTTAATAACTTGGACCTGGTTCCAGGTGAACGGGGTCGACCTGAGGAACGCCACCCACGAACAGGCCGCCGCCGCCCTGAAGAACGCCGGGCAGACGGTGACCATCATCGCCCACTACAGGCCGGAGGGTGAGACACCTGAGGATCTCATTGGTCCGTCAGATCAGGTCTAGAGACAGTCACGATGAAGAGGAGGACACTGGGTCCTTCAGATCAGGTCTAGGGACAGTCACGATGAAGAGGAGGACACTGGGTCCTTCAGATCAGGTCTAGGGACAGTCACGATGAAGAGGAGGACACTGGGTCCTTCAGATCAGGTCTAGAGACAGTCACGATGAAGAGGAGGACACTGGGTCCTTCAGATCAGGTCTAGAGACAGTCACGATGAAGAGGAGGACACTGGGTCCTTCAGATCAGGTCTAGAGACAGTCACGATGAAGAGGAGGACACTGGGTCCTTCAGATCAGGTCTAGGGACAGTCACGATGAAGAGGAGGACACTGGGTCCTTCAGATCAGGTCTAGGGACAGTCACGATGAAGAGGAGGACACTGGGTCCTTCAGATCAGGTCTAGGGACAGTCACGATGAAGAGGAGGACACTGGGTCCTTCAGATCAGGTCTAGAGACAGTCACGATGAAGAGGAGGAGACTGGGTCCTTCAGATCAGGTCTAGGGACAGTCACGATGAAGAGGAGGAGACTGGGTCCTTCAGATCAGGTCTAGGGACAGTCACGATGAAGAGGAGGACACTGGGTCCTTCAGATCAGGTCTAGGGACAGTCACGATGAAGAGGAGGACACTGGGTCCTTCAGATCAGGTCTAGAGACAGTCACGATGAAGAGGAGGAGACTGGGTCCTTCAGATCAGGTCTAGGGACAGTCACGATGAAGAGGAGGACACTGGGTCCTTCAGATCAGGTCTAGGGACAGTCACGATGAAGAGGAGGACACTGGGTCCTTCAGATCAGGTCTAGGGACAGTCACGATGAAGAGGAGACTCATTGTTAATCATTGTTATTGATCCCTGAGGTGTTACAGCAGCAGGACAGTTTAAAAGTTATATGTTATAATAATAATAATGAAACATTCAGGATAATGATCTTTATAGATTCACTATAATTAATTTATTTTCTGTCCACATTTTAAACTAGATAAAGGATGTACTAGTTCATCTGGTGAACACTGACTTATTTAACATCTCATGAATCATCATCAGCTGTGGAATTATTTGACGGGAACGTAACAGAACCAGAATATGTTTCAGATCTGAAAGGTTTTATTTCGTTTAAAGAGTTTAATTAATCCCTGTCCTCTCGTCTCTCGTCTCATCTCGTCTCTCGTCTCTTCTTGTCTCTACGTTCAGAGTACAGTCGGTTTGAGGCGAAGATCCACGACCTGAGAGAACAGATGATGAACAGCAGCATCAGTTCAGGGTCTGGGTCTCTGAGGACGAGTCAGAAGAGGTCTCTGTATGTCAGGTGAGACGCACATGAGATTATTATTATTATTATTAGTCAGTGTTTGATTTACTAGAATCCTTCCAAAATATATTTTATTCATTTATTCATTTATATTTTTGTACTAAAGAATTACACAAACTCTGATCTGAACCATTTAAAATAAAACCAGTTATTTAATTTATCATCTTTGACTCAGAGTCTAATTAAATGTCATCAGCTGATCTGTTCTGGTTTAGTCAAAGTTTTAATTAACTGTTAAATGATTTTAACTTAACCCCGGAAACAGTGCGTCGCAAATTTGCGACGCACTGTTTCCGTTCAGACTGCAGCTGAAATAAAACATGTGATCCTCAAATGTTGGTTTGAGCACATTCAAGAAAAACCTAGGAACCTTTTGCAAGCGCTAGTTTCTCGTAGGACCGGTCAGAGTGGTACGCAAACACACAAATAATTCATTTCTTTATAAAATTGAAAAATCAATTCAGGCGTCAAAGGGTTAATTTAAAGATAGAATTAAAGATAAATTGTAAATAAATATATTTATTAATTAATTCACATGTTGTTTATTTTGTAATAAAGTAGAATTATTGAACAGTTATAATAGTAATAAATATTAAATATGATCAGTCACGTCATTAACTAATCATCTTATTGTTGTTTTATGGTTGTGTTGCTGCAGAGCTCTGTTCGACTACGATAAGACCAGGGACTCAGGTCTACCCAGTCAGGGACTCAACTTCAAGTTTGGGGACATCCTCCACGTGGTCAACGCCTCCGACGACGAGTGGTGGCAGGCCAGACAGCTGACGGCTCAGGGGGAGGTGGAGGAGGTGGGGGTCATCCCCAGCAAGAGACGGTCAGTGGACAGACAGTAACAGGACTGAGAGTCACCTGTAGATCACCTGTGTTGACCTCTGACCTCTGACCTCTGACCTCAGGGTTGAGAAGAAGGAGCGAGCGAGATTAAAGACGGTCAAGTTCAACGCCAAGTCTCGAGACAGAGGGGTGAGTTCTTCTTCACGTCTTTAGAGTCAGAGTCTCAACCCTCTGGAGTCACTGGAGACGCTTTTCAAAATAAAACGCTGAGAAAAGACACGAACCAGTTCAGATTATCACAGATTATCATTAAACAGCTGTGTCTGTTAAGTTCATGCTATAATTCATAAACATGTTTTAGTTGAAATCTAATTTAAAATAAAGTAATAAAGTATCTTTGATCATTTTATTTGATGGATCAGTTTCTAAATGTTGAAAACAGGAACGAACATGTTGGTGAAAAAGTTTTAAAACTTAAAATCTGAATTGATTAAATTTATTTTGAAACTTTGGCATTCTTTGGATTAAATTTTATTTTGAAGGGGGACATTTATTTTTGAGTCTTTGAGACAGACTGCTCCGCTAACGGCTGTCACGCTAACAGGCTATGCTAACAGGCTACGCTAACAGGAGGACGGTCTGTCACCGAGCAGATTTTAATCTTTGAAACCGTAGAAAACCGTCTACCGTGAAACCGTAGAAAAATAATAAAAGTAGTTTTTATTTTAGGCGTTGCTAGGCAACCAGTAGATGAACTAGTAGAAATGAGTCCAGAGGGTTGACCTGTTGTTGTTGTTGTTGTTGTTGTTGTTGTTGTTGCCGTTGCCGCTGTCAGCTGATCTCCACCTACTAACGTCTGACTAACGAAGCGTGTTTAACAGCATGACACGTTTTCAGCGGCGCCTCCTTTAAACCGTGCGGCGCCGCCGCCACGTCGCTCCGCAGCCCCGCCCTCTAACAGGGGGGAGGAGCAACAACACGCATGACTCCCCCCTCCTCCCCCTTAATACAGAGTGAAACGCTTGACATTGATGTCTGACTGTCTGCTGACACCTTCCTCCTCCTCCTCCTCCTCCTCCTCACCTCTCTCACCTGCTGGTTAACGTCAGAGTGCACCATGTGACCCCATGATGTCACTAGCCCCGCCCCCTGCTGATCAACACCTCAGACTGTTTAACCTTTAGTTTAGGTTTAGTTTAATAAAAACATTAAAACCTCTCATCAGCTGATGGAGACGTAGATCAGACTGATCCATGAGGAAATAAAATCATCTCTAATTACATTTATTAATCATCAGTTAATGATTTAATGATGAAATAAAATAAAATCAGGAGTTAATTTACCTTCATTAATCATATTATTATTATATTTACTTCCTGTCATGATCGATCACATGATACGAGTCAGTGACGAGATTAGAGCCACGAAGAAGTTTAGAACGATTTTATTCTGTTTAAAATTTAAAGAAAATAAAACTAGAGTCAGATATTTAATCTCAAAACTGTTTCTTTAAGTTTCTTTAATTCTGACTTTAATCCCAAACGTCACGTTTTAATTAAATTTATGACTTTTTTGTAAATTAAAAAAAATATTTTTGACTTTAATCTCTTAGTTGTTTTTTTTTTCACTTTAATCCCAAACGTGACTTTTTTTTAACATCTGACTTTTTCACAAAATTATTTCTTTAATCTGGAAAAAAAAATTTGTTTCTTTAATCTCTTATTTTTTAAGGACTATTTGTTTTTTAAAACTTTAATTTTAGATTTTTAACTTTAATCTCAGAACTGTTTCTTTTCAAAGTACTGACTTTAATCTTTAACGTGACTTTTTTTAACATTTGACTTTTTCACAAAAAGTTTTTTAACTTAAATCTCAGAATTATTTTTCTTTTCATAATTTGAATCATAGTCTCTTCTTTAAATTTTTACTTTAATCTCAGTATCTGATCTTGATTTAAATAATCTCAGAATAAATAATAATCTCAGACGTAAAGAGGTTTTTATTTTTGACTGTGGCACTAATCCTCCTCCATAGATCAGCTCCTCTCTGCTGCATGTCATCTTCAGCATGTTCACCTCCTCCTCCTCCTCCTCCTCCTCCTCTGCTGCTACCTTCACTGTCACCATGGAAACACAGTTACCTGTTCATACAGGTGATGATGGACTCTGTGGCTCCAGGAACATTTCTAGTTGTAGTTCCACAGACTCAGACATAAAGACCACATCAGCCTCCCTCATCGCTCCTTCCTCCTCTCTTTTTTTTATTCCATCACTCCTTCCTCCTCTTCCTCCTCCTCCTCCTCTTCCTCCTCAGCAGTCTCTCAATGACAAGCGTAAAAAGAACCTCTTTACCAGAAAGTTTCCGTTCTACAAGAGCAAAGAGGCGGCGAGCGAGCAGGAGACCAGCGACGCCGACCGTAAGTACCAGAGCGGCGTGGGGGGAGGGAGGGGGCGGCGGCCTGAAACACGATTGGTCGGCGACAGGAAGAGAGATCAGCTGACGGTGGCGTTGCTGCAGATGCACTGGTTGTCACGGCAACGGGGCCCGGCCCGGTCCTGATTAAGGGAGGAACTTTATCAGAGGATCCTTCCTCCTCCTCCTCCTCCTCCTCCTCCTCCTCTGTTGTGGAGCCAACATGGCCGCCCTGTAGCCGTGGCGACCAGCTGCTCTCTCCGTCTGTCGCTGTAATTCAGTAACTCTGTTTCTCTGGTTGTTTCCTCCTCGTTGTTCTCGGCGACTGCAGGACAACAGTGATGATCTGCTTTCCAAGGGCCACAGTAAGTGTCTCCCCCACCACTCACCCCCCCCCCCTCATCCTCACCCCCCCCCCCGGTCCCCCCATCCTTCTCCCCCCACCACCCCCATCAGCCCCTGGGTCTCCACCAGCGTCTGAGGAGTTAAACGTTTAATATTAAAACTCGTTAATCTTTTATTTTGGTTCCAGGTAAATACACTGATCAGCCATAACATTATGTCCACTGTCTGGTTCTGGATCTCAGACCAGTCAGGGTCTCCATGCTGACCTCTGACCTCAGATGGAAGCTCAGAACCGGACCAAGAAGACCTGGAGGAAGGAGGTTCTGGTCTGAAGACCATCAGATGATGTAGATGTTCCTTTGACTCGTAGCTCCTCCCCCAGCATCGCTGCAGACCATGTCCACCCTCTCATGGTGGGACGTCCTGGACCAGCTAGTCTGATGCATGGAGGCTCCACCTCTGAACCTGATCCAGGACCTAGAGGATCTGATGCTGAGGTCACAGAACACCTTCAGAGTCTAGAGGTCATAATGTTATGGCTGACTGGTGTTGATTAGCACATTTAAAAACAATCAGACCAATGAGAATAAAACTAAACGGTTTCTGGTGGAGACCTCCCCCCTCCTCCTCCTCCTCCTCCTCCCCCCCCCCCCCCCCATCCCCCTCCTCTTCCTCCTCCTCCCCCCCCCCCCATCCCCCTCCTCTTCCTCCTCCTCTTCCTCACAGAGCTCTGAGGATCTTCAGACAGGAGGTCTCACTCTGTCACAAATCAACAGATCAGGAGGTTTTATTGTTTCCATGTGTTGATCATTACATTCTAATAATAATATTATATTTATATTTACATCAGATAATCTGTCGCTTGTTGAACAACTTTGTGTTTTCACTGATTCAGATCAACTTATTAAATTAAATTCATTTTCTTATTAATGGTGTTGATGCTCAGGTTGCTCAGGTTGCGTTGCTCAGGTTGCTCCTGCAGGGGTTGGTTGCGGTGACGCTTGTTTCCTCTGATCTGGACTCAAATGTCTCTCTGTGATTGGTTCCCACGGCTCGGTGCAAAGCATTCTGGGAGGTCTGACCCTCTGTGTTTGTGTCTTGTTGTGATTCCAGAACACGTGACGTCCAACGCCAGCGATAGTGAGAGTAGCTACCGTAAGTCTGACCGGCTAACCAGGCTAACCAGGCTAGCACAGGCTAACGAGGCTAACACAAGCTAACACAAGCTAACGAGGCTAGCACAGGCTAACACAAGCTAACACAGGCTAACTGCATGACCTCACACACTCCGCTAACCTCCCGCTAACAATGAGATGCTAATCAGAAAGTCTAGAGCTAGTTCTCGTCTCCTTTTAATTAATGATTCATTAATAATTCATCTGTTGGTGAAGGTCAATGTTTTTCCTTCCTGTCTCACTTCCTGTGACACTAACATCTATTCTATTCTATTCTATTCTTTTATATTCTATTATATTCTATTCTATTTCTAATCCTAGTCCTGGTCTCAGTGGACCAGTCTGGACCACAGCGTCCTCTGGTCTAGACTCAGTCATCTTCATCCTTCCCTCCTCCTCCTCCTCCTCCTTCACTTGCGTCTGTCCAGGCCGCTGACCTTTGACCTCCTCCTCTTTGTGTTCCAGGTGGTCAGGAGGAGTACGTTCTGTCGTATGAACCTGTTGTTCAGCAGGAAGGTGAGCCCAGACGACCTTTGACCTAAACAGTCTCATGTCTTTATTTATTTCTACCACGTTCTACTGATCAGACTCAGATGAATCAGGCTGATGTTTTAGTTTAACCAGGCTCTTCCTCCTCCTCTTCCTCCTCCTCCTCAGTCAGCTACACCCGTCCCGTCATCATCCTCGGCCCCATGAAGGATCGCATCAACGACGACCTGATCTCCGAGTTCCCCGACAAGTTTGGATCCTGCGTCCCCCGTAAGCCCCTCCCCCCTCTGAGAACGCGTTCAGCAGGTTCTGGTCAGCGGGGCTAAAGGTTGTGGGTTTGATTCCCTCAGATACGACCCGGCCGAAGCGCGACTACGAGGTGGACGGCAGAGATTATCACTTCGTTGTCTCCAGGGAGCAGATGGAGAAAGACATCCAGGACCACCGCTTCATCGAGGCGGGACAGTACAACAACCACCTGTACGGGACCAGCGTCCAGTCGGTCCGAGAGGTGGCTGAGAAGGTACCGCACGCTAGCTCGCTGCGATGCTAGCTCGCTGCGATGCTAGCTCGCTACGATGCTAGCTCGCTACAGCGTGGTCTGTTTCCTGTTGTAACTGTGACGTGTCCTCAGGGGAAACACTGCATCCTGGACGTGTCAGGAAACGCCATCAAGAGACTCCAGCTGGCTCAGCTCCACCCCATCGCCATCTTCATCAAACCCAAGTCTGTGGAGAACATCATGTGAGTCCCACGCTGTTCTAACTGGTTCTAACTTTCAGCTCTGGGTTCTTTAAACCCATTAAACTCTGGTTCTGTTTTCAGGGAGATGAACAAACGTCTGACGGAGGAGCAGGGACGGAAAACCTTCGACAGAGCCACCAAGCTGGAGCAGGAGTTCACCGAGCATTTCACAGGTCAGAGCCTCAGCTGTCACCACGTGGTGACCAGCCTGACAGAGTCCTCACCTCCATCTAGAGGCCTGGTGGTGCTACTGCACATAACAGACACCACAGAGTAGCTTAGCATTGATATGTAGCATGCCAGATTCACTTTCAAGAGGTAAAAACCCTGCTAGCATGTTAGCTAGCACGCTAGCTAACAGCCTGTGTGTTTCCTGCAGCCATCGTTCAGGGCGACACTCTGGAGGAGATCTACGAGCAGGTGAAGTCCATCATCGAGGAGCAGTCGGGTCCCTTCATCTGGGTTCAGTCCAAGGAGAAGTTATGAATCAGAACCTCCTCTTCCTCCTCCTCCTCCTCTTCCTCTCACTCTGTTTTATTTTGAAAAGACGAGTTGATTCATTTCCTGTGGTCCTGGTTGAACGAGCTCTGACTCACGGTACAGCTCCTTAATGTTTAAGGGAGAAGAAGAAGAATCGTACGAAGCAGATTTAATCTTTTTTGTTTTTCTTTTTTGTTTGTGGGTTTTTTTTCTCCTGGTTTTGTCTCGTCAGGCGAGCGGTGTGTGGGCGGAGTCTCAGTCTCAGGCAGCGTCTGTCGGTCCGGATGAAGCGAGAGACACGAAAAGCAAAACTTTGCACGTTTGAGCTTTAACAGCATGTTAACCAGTTTATTTCCCATCAGCCCCCTCTCTTCACCTCCTCCTCCTCCTCCTCTTCTTCTCTCCTGCTCATTGCATCACTTTTCTTTTTTTACTCTGCTCATGTTTCTGCTGCTGGATGTTTGTTGGGACGCTGCAGGTTCCTGCTCTGCAGCTAGAGGGCGCCGTGCAGCTCAGATTAAACGGTTTCAATCAGAACGAGACGTTTTCTGTCGGTTCTCAGGTAACGAACTATGATTTTAGCCGATTAGCTCGACTCAGCTAACGACCAGTCATGTGATTTCATCTTTAATAAAACAAATAAAAAAAATCAGAAAAAAATATTTTTAGAAAACTGAAATTTAACGTCATTAAAATCAGAAAATTATTTTACTACCAGAAGAATTAAAACATTAATACGAGGAAATGTAACTCCAAGAAATTTAAAAAAAAATAGAAAATATATCAGAATTATAAGAAAACTGTTCTTATAATTAAATGAAATTCATAATTTACAAACGTCTAATAAAAAATGAATAATTACAAGAAAACTTGATTCAAACTAAATGATTAGACATGAACTAATTCAGTCTCATGATTATTTAGAGAATCAAACAAATTAAAGTCAAGAAAACGTCTCAGCAAAGTCTTTTATTAATAAATTAGAAAAATGTGAAAAACGTTAGAGAAGAAAATTATCTCAGAACTAAAAAATAAAAATGTATACAATTTAATTTACAGATATCTGAATCTCAAAAACTCATTCCATAAAAAAATCTTATATTTACAATAAATTTATTTCCAAATTAGAATTTAAAACAGAAAAGAAAATATTTACAATAAAGCTAAGAATATTAAATAAAAAAAAAAATCTTACAGATAAAGTTCCAGAAAACATGAATTTATTTATTTTTTAATCCTGAGATAATTTTCTGTCTCAACAATAAAAAAACAACTAAATATGTCATTAGAAGCGTCTCATCACATGAAACAGAATTATTTTATTACTAAAACGTATTTTCTTAGGACTAAATTATTTCTGACGGCAGATCTTTTTACAGTGTCCAACGCGTCGGCGCGGCGCCCTCTACGACGCGAGTTCGAATCCCGCCGGTCACGATTATTGTTGGATGAGATTGTGACGGATATTTAACCCTCGGTGATAAACTGCCTATTTTGTTATAATAAAGTCTATATTGAACTTTACTTAAGCACTACTACTACGGGAATTATTTTCTTTGCATTGTTAATCATATGAATAGAAAAGTATAAAGATATTTGAATATATATTTTTCTTTTTCTTTGATCACCACCTCCTCTGTCTTTTAATTTTCTTTTTTAAGCATAATAAAAACTTAACAAGAAAACAGGACGCGCTGTCGCCTCTTCTTCCGTTTCCATGGAGACCAGTCAGACCACAGGGGGCGGGGTTTATTTCAGGCATGTTTTATTAACAGCAGACAGGTGAGACAGGTGAGTCTGTTCAGTAGATCGACGAGAACGAGGAGGAATAAATTAAAACAACTCGTCAGGTTAAAATAAAAAAATAAAATCAAACTTCAGGGAAAAAAAAAAACAAAACGATAAAAAAGTCGATTAGAAAAAACGTGTTTTGGTTTGTTTCCTCCTCACACACACGAACACACTCTGTACACGTCACGCTTCACTATTTACACTCCATCTTTAAACAGAGGTGGGCGGAGTCACGCGCAGGCCAAGCCCCGCCCCCCTCATCAGCAGCTGCTGTTCTTGAACTCTCCGTTCTCAGTGATTGACAGCTTGGTGGGGTTGCCTGGCGACAGGCCGTTGCGCAGGCTCGGCGCGCTGTAGCGCTCCTTCACCTGCGTCAGCGCCGCCATCAGCCGAGAGTTCGCTGCGTCCAGGGAGTCGATCCGCCTCTCCTGATTGGACAGAGACAAAGTGGGCGGGGCCGGAAGTCAGACTGACAGATACAAACAGGAAGTGACTGTCTGTGGCGATCAGTCGAGTTAAAACCACACAAACTGTTTTATACAAACGATTAAATAATTAAAAACAGATTTAAATCACTGGAGGCCACAGACTTTGATTTAGATTTAAATTTAACGAGTCTCGTTGATTGACAACCTTTTAATAATTTAACAGGATTTATTCGGACACTTCATAAATTGCGGAATTATCAAATGGACTTCTGAATGGGGATTTTCAATTCATTTAAAAATGGCACAAACTTCAGAGAATTTTGTTTGTTACTTTGATTTTTTTTTTAAATATTGTAATTAATGTTTTACAAACTTGAATCAACATGAATCAAAGTCATTGATTTTTTTTTATAATTTATATTTTATATTCTTATTAAATCAATAACAGGTTTAGATTAATAACCTTATTAATCAGTCGGTCTCTTTAATCAAACGGTTGACAGAGTGTGTGGTTTTGAGTCGACAGCAGGAACAAGCTGGAGGCAGCAGAAATAATAAATAAATAAAAATCAGCCCAAAAAGATAAAAAACAGCAAAACAAGAAGGAAGATGTGACTGAAGCTGATCTCTGACGAAGTCCTCGACTCAAAACCCGTCTGTCTTTTTATTGTGAAAGGGTGTGAACAGGAAGCTCAGGTGGTTTTGTTGTTTTTTTAAGCGGGAGGGCGGGTGAGGAGAGGGGAGGGGGGAGGTTGGGGGGTGAGTGTCTGCAGCCAAACGGAAATAAAATCAGCTCAGAGCAACACGGCAACACACCTGCAGGAAGTCGTCTGAAGAGACTGATTCATTAATTGATTAATTGATTGGTCACATGATCACATCAAGCAAACACCTGGACTATGAGCTCACATGCTGCTGTGCTCTGATTGGCCGGCTGGACAGGTGTGAGGCGTGTTGCTGCTTCTCGTTGACGGCGTTTAAACATAAATAAAGAGCGTGGTGGAGGAGGGGGCGGGGCCTCAGCTACTACTTGCCTGATTGGTTAATTTCACATCCGTTACTGACCTGAAATCAGCGAAGGAACAAACTTTAACGTCTGAACACGAGTCGTCACGGAGACAGAAGCTCCGCCCCTTTAGGAGGCTCAGGTGTGAGGGAGGCGTGTGTCGTCAGGTGAGTTACCTGAGCGTCGATGATCTTCTGCTTGGCTTCGATCACCGCCTGCATCTCAGCGTGGTCTCTCTTTAGCTCCTCCTCCACCGCCATCAGCCTGAACACACACACACACGCTCGTCATGTCTGACCTCTGACCTCCACCCTGGCCCAGGTGCGTCCAGGTGTGTCCTACCTGCAGATGATGCTCTTCATCTGGCTGTCCTTCTCCTCCTGCTGCCTCCTCAGCCGCTCCTCGCTGTCCTCCAGACGGCTCTTGTACTCCAGCAGCAGCTTCTGCATCTGCTGCTCCTGCGCGAGGAGGCGCCGCTCGTACTCCTCCAGGCGCCGACCGGAGACCTTCAGACGCTCCTTCAGCCGAGAGATCTCCAGCTCGTACTGAGACAGACGACCAGATCATCAGCACCGACACCTTCATCATCACCTTCATCACCATCATCACCACCTGACAGGTGAGCTTACCTTCTCAGAGCTCCTCCCCTCCTCTCTGCTCCTCTCTCCTGACTCCTCCTCCTTCTCCTCGTACTGGCCGTTGTTCAGGACCCAGGCGGCCGTCCTCTCCACCGGGGACATCGCCACCGCCTCCACGGGGGACGCCACCTGGACGGAGACAAGCGTGAGACACTGGAAGACACCGTGAGACAAGAGGAGACGCCGCTCCGTACCTGTGGCGGCTGCTTGGCGGCGCTCTTTTGGGGCGGGGCCACGTTCTCGGTGGAGGACGCCGGGCGGGCGGCGTGCGCTGCGGTGGGCGTCGGCTCCGTGTTGGCGCTGCTGCTGCTTCGCAGTGATGCGCTCTGTGGGAGGGAGCGCGGCGTCCTGGCCCCGCCCCCTCCTCTGCTCTGCTGCTCCACCTTGACGATGTGGGCGGTGCCCGCCGTCGTGCTCTGCCGGGGGATGGCGACGGCCGTGGCGGCGCCCGGCGGGAGGTCGGGCTGCGGGTGGCGGCGCGGCGTGGAGCACTCCTCGCTCTGGGTGCTCCGCCTGCTGCCCAGCTCGTCCAGGCTGCTGTTGGACGCCACGCGACCTTTGACCCCCACCTGGCTGCCGAGGTCGTCAGAGTTGCTGTGGCTGTTGTGCGAGCTCTCGGTGCTCAGGTTCTCTGAGCTGGAGTCCAGGCGCAGGGAGTGGGCGGAGCGTGTGGCCAGGCCGTGGGCGGGGTTACTCAGGTGGTAGACGGGGTTCTGGAAGGACAGCGGCTGGAGGCTGCGCTGCTGGCTGAGGGACGGGTGCAGCGGGCGCCTCGCCTGCGGCGCGCTCTGCGGCTGAGCGTCTCTGGGCGGGGCTTTAGCCTGGTGCGGCGCCGGCTGAGGCGTGAGAGGGTTGGAGTGGGCGTAGGCGGTCGGGGGCGCGGCGTTTCCGACGGACGCCTGGGAGCCCACCCTGCTGAGGCGGGGCGGGGCCTCGTGGGTCGGCGCCGCGGGGCCGTGGGCGGCGTCCTGCAGGTCGACCAGCGAGATGCTGCGGCCGTTGGGCAGCGGGCGCTCCTCCTGGTCGGAGAAGCTGGAGCGGGTGGAGGGACGCTGCTGAGACAACAGGGGACGCTGTCCTCGGACATAACCGTCCATCACGTCAGAGGACGGAGACTGGAGGCTACGAACCTCGCTACGACTGGAGGAGAGGAAAGAGTTAACGGAGGAGGAGGAGGAGGGGGGGGGAGGGGGAGGAGTCTGTCATCTGATTGGTTACCTGTCAGCTGGGTCCTCAAAGATTCGCTGTAACCCTGACGACAGGCTGCCGCTGATGTTGTGGGCGGAGCTATGGTCCTGGAAGCGGCGGAGCTGCTGCTGGATGGGTGTGGGCGTGGCCAGGCAGCGAGAGATATCTCCCAGAATCCTCGGCAGCGGGCCCAGCTTGGCTACGGTGGCCTGCAGGAAGGAATTTTCACCCTGTGGTCGCCGTGTGTGTGTGTGGATGTGTTGAATGGAAGCAGGTGGAGGAGGAGGTGGAGGAGGAGGAGGAGGAGGAGGAAGAGGGGAAGCCAAACCAAGATGGCGGCAGCAGACAGGAAGTGAACAGAAAAAAAAAAAACCATGAGGGAAATTTAATGGAAACAGAAACAAACTAAAACAACAACATGCTGCTACTGAACAGAACCACGTCAACACAGCTGAGCCATGCTGGGGGGGGGGGGGGGGAGGTGAGGGGGGGGTGATGGAGGTGGGGGGGGAGGAGGTGAGGGGGGGAGGGGGTGATGGAGGGGGGGTGATGGAGGGGGGAGGCCATGCTGTGATGTTTTCAGCCACGCAGCGTTAATGTGTTAAAGGAGCTGATGTCCATCCACCTGTTCACATCACACAGCTACAGTCATGTGCTGCCTTCAGGGACGTCTGGAACTTATAGTGTTGTTACTGAATGTATGAATGAATGTATTGTTTCCTCCTCCAGACACCAGGCGGCGCTGTTTGTCTTCTACTGTCTTAACGTCTCTGATATGTGGCTGCAGGCTAAGGAACACACCTGACACCTGAACGACCAATCACAGCCTGGGAGGCTAGGAGGAGCTACTGTTAGCTAGGAGGCTAGGAGGAGCTGCTGTTAGCTAGGAGGCTAGGAGGAGCTGCTGTTAGCTGAGAGGCTAGGAAGAGCTGCTGTTAGCTGGGACGCTAGGAAGAGCTACTGTTAACTGGGACGCTAGGAAGAGCTACTGTTAACTGGGACGCTAGGAAGAGCTACTGTTAACTGGGAGGCTAGGAAGAGCTACTGTTAGCTGGGACGCTAGGAAGAGCTACTGTTAACTGGGAGGCTAGGAAGAGCTACTGTTAGCTGGGAGGCTAGGAAGAGCTAATGTTAGCTGGGAGGCTAGGAGGAGCTACTGTTAGCTGGGAGGCTAGGAGGAGCTACTGTTAGCTGGGAGGCTAGGAGGAGCTACTGTTAGCTAGGAGGCTAGGAGGAGCTACTCTGGAAGCATAAACTGAGGATGTTGAAGTGTGGACTCGTCTGGTCTTTATTGTCACCGTGGTAACAGGTTATATCTGTCTCTATGTCCCTATGTCCCTATGTCTCATGTCCTGCGGTATGTCTCTGTGTCCCATGTCCTGCTGTGTGTGTCCCTATGTCTCATGTCCTGCGGTGTGTGTCTCTATGTCCCTATGTCCCTATGTCTCATGTCCTGCGGTGTGTGTTAATAAAGTCAAACAGGAGTCAAACCTTGTCCAGCTGAGAGACGACCTCCCACAGCAGGGCGTGCAGCACCGACAGCTCGCGTCCCAGGTCGATGTAGCCCTCGAAGCCCGGCGTGTTGGACAGAGTCTCCGGGTTGGAGATCTCCGACAGGAAACGCATCATCCCCGCCCACTCGTGCTCCAGGAAGTCGTTCATGAAGGCCATGTACTCCTCCTTGTTTCCAAACCTGCAGACGGGACACGAAGACACGGTGAGACTCGTCCGTCCAGGTCCTGTCCCACGTCTCCAGAGGACCAGAGTAAAGACACTGACTTGGTGAAGTTGGCGAGGTTCTGGATGACTTTGGCGATGAGCGTGAGCGTCCGGGACGTCCTGTCGTCGGGGTACTCCTGCATCAGGTAGAAGAGCGACGGAGACATGATGGCGGGACACAGGAAGCGGAGGAAGAGGGACGCGCTGATCAGACGTTTACTGATGTCTGGCTGGTGTCCTCGAGAGACGCACTGCTGCCTCCACGACGAGAAGACCTCCTTCAGCTCCCTGGGGAACACACTGGGGGGGCGGGGGGGGGGTTAGAGGAACTTAAAATGATTTGACATTAAAACCAATCTTTGTATCAGCTGTAAAGGTCTGTAGAGGTCCGTAGAGGTCTACAGAGGTCTGTAGAGGTCTGTAGAGGTCTACAGAGGTCTATAAAGGTCTGTAAAGGTCTGTAGAGGTCCGTAGAGGTCTGTAGAGGTCCGTAGAGGTCTACAGAGGTCTACAGAGGTCTATAAAGGTCTGTAAAGGTCTGTAGAGGTCTGTAGAGGTCTACAGAGGTCTGTAGAGGTCTGTAGAGGTCTACAGAGGTCTATAAAGGTCTGTAGTGGTCTATAAAGGTCTGTTTAGGTCTATAAAGGTCTGAAGAGGTCTGTAGAGGTCTATAGAGGTCTGGTACCAATAGGAGTTGATGATCTTGCAGAACGCCAGCTCACAGCACATCTTCAGGTTACTCTGGTGTTCAGGTAGATCGCTGGTGGAGCATCGACTCGGATCGACCTCACAGTTCTCGTCTGACTCGTACAGAGCTTTGATGAACTCTCCTGGAGACACAAGAATGAGATTATTAATGAAATAAAAATAAAACAACATGGTGTGATGGAGGGAGGAGGAAGGATGGACAGTGAGGCGTTCAGTGTCTGCAGAGAAGCTGGGTCTTTACAGCGTCATTAAGTTTTAATGCTGTGAAGCTTGACGCAGCAAAAACGACAGGAAGCTTTGAGCGGAGTGTCAAAATAAAAGACTGATCTATTTCCAGACGCGCAGCTAAAAATAAAAGAGTTGAAGTGATGAAGGTTTGTTGGTTCTAATAATGACAGCAGCTCTCAGCGGCGCTGCAACGTCCTACTTCTGTCAGACACTTTAAAGACTCCTCTGCTAAATCTGTTGGAGGAGGAAGAGGAGGAGGAGGAGGAAGAGTGAAGCTGCTTCATCATCATCATCATCTTCATCCTTCATGTGCTCCAATATTAGATCAGAAACAGTAAAAACCTGTTTCTGATCTAATTCAGGATCAACAGCGTTCACACCAGTCAGACCGGTTTGATATCGTCTACATGATGGAAACAGATTCAACCTCATCAGGTTCATCAGGTGTAATCTGCTCTGGATTAATGACGGATTATAATCTGTTGGTCTGGTTTAATGTTTATAGTTATGTCTGTTTTAGCAGGTAAAACAACCTCAGAACTGAGAGTGGTCAGGTGTGTGTTCAGGTGTGTGTTCAGGTGTGTGTTCAGGTGTATGGTCAGGTGTGTGTACAGGTGTGTGTACAGGTGTGTGTACAGGCGTGTGTTCAGGTGTGTGTTCAGGTGTATGGTCAGGTGTGTGTACAGGTGTGTGTACAGGTGTGTGTACAGGCGTGTGTACAGGCGTGTGTACAGGCGTGTGTTCAGGTGTGTGTTCAGGTGTGTGTTCAGGCGTGTGGTCACGCGTGTGGTCACGCGTGTGGTCAGGTGTGTGTACAGGTGTGTGTTCAGGTGTATGGTCAGGTGTGTGTTCAGGTGTGTGTACAGGCGTGTGTTCAGGTGTGTGTTCAGGTGTATGGTCAGGTGTGTGGTCAGGTGTGTGTACAGGTGTGTGTACAGGCGTGTGTTCAGGTGTGTGTTCAGGTGTATGGTCAGGTGTGTGTACAGGTGTGTGTACAGGCGTGTGTACAGGCGTGTGTACAGGCGTGTGTTCAGGTGTGTGTTCAGGCGTGTGGTCACGCGTGTGGTCAGGTGTGTGTACAGGTGTATGGTCAGGTGTGTGTACAGGTGTGTGTACAGGTGTGTGGTCAGGTGCGTGTACAGGTGTGTGTACAGGTGTGTGGTCAGGTGCGTGTACAGGTGTGTGGTCAGGTGTGTGGTCAGGTGTGTGTTCAGGTGTGTGTACAGGTGTGTGTACAGGTGTGTGGTCAGGTGTGTGTACAGGTGTGTGGTCAGGTGTGTGGTCAGGTGTGTGGTCAGGTGTGTGTACAGGTGTGTGGGTATAAAACTGACCGAGAGCGTCGTGCAGGTATTTCTGTCCCACCAGTTTCAGGTACTCCTCGATGGCCTTGGTGGCCAACGTGTTCTCCCTGAAGATCAGGACGTCGTGGTCGGCACATCGGTCCACCTCCGACATCACCAGGTCTGTCAGGAAGTCCTGAACGAGGAGGAGGAGGAGGAGGAGGAGGAGGAGGAGGAGGAGGAGGAGGGTCAGTAATGTTTAGTGGAGGACAACTTTACAGAATGATGGACAGAGGATGAAGTAAAGTCAGAGACGTGAACTAAAATCCTGTCTCCACATGGTTCTAGCTGTGACCTGAGAGCTAAGCTAACCCTCCAGGGTCTATGCTAAGCTAACGCGTCCCGGGCCGGACTCTGACCTTGGCCCTGCCGGTGCTCTGCAGGATGTGGACCAGGGCGCAGGCCATCTCCTCCTTGTTCTTGACGCTGATGACGGGCTCCAGCACCGAGCACAGCATGGTGTAGTTGTTGGTGATGAACTCGGCGAACTCCTTGTACTGCTCCATGGGCAGGATGGAGATGGTCTGGAAGCGGGACTTGATGCGGATGGATGGCCCGCCCCCTTTGGCCTTGCTGGTGGTGGGCGTGCTGACCGGGTACCACTTCTCCACAAACTGCCGTCCCGTCACGCCCGCCACCGGGATGTTGACCAGGCCCACGTAGTTGTTCTTGTCCTTCTTCTTCTTCTTGTCCACGTCGCGGTAGATGTGCACCGTCACGCTGTGCACGGCGGGCAGCCCGGAGAAGTCAAAGTACTCGCCCCAGAACAGGCTGTCGTGGCGGGTCTTGCTGGTGGTCCGGGCGTACAGGACGTCGTCCAGACACAGCTCACAGAAGTACTTCTTCTTGGGCGGCAGGTCTTTGGCTTCGATGATCCACAGTCGCAGCAGGTTCTCGGCCCGCCGGCAGTTGTCCTGGAAACAGAAACGACGTGGGGTCAGAATCGTAAACAAACATGGCCGCCTGCTTTCACACGACGCTCCTAAAAATAAAAACCAGCCGGCCGGCGTCTCACCTTGTTGGGCTGAATCGTCCTCCGCAGGTTTTCCATCCACTTGTCTCTCTCTGACGCTGAGGTGCAGCTGAAACACTTGCTGCCGCCGGAGTACGTCACCTGACGGGTGAGACAGAGAAGAGGGAGGAGGAGGGAGGAGGTGAGAGACGGTGTCCTCACTTTGTCACCACACATAGAAACATCTACATCAGGGACGTCCCTCTCTGGTCCTAAACGTCCTAGTGTGGAGAGGGTAGCTGGTACCTTGTGTTCTCTACTCCAGAAATGTTCTGGTCATCCAACGCTGCCATAAACTCCCTAACCCTCTCTGGAAGATGTTTCTCCTTGACGCTGTCTCCAGGAAACTTTTCTCTTCTTTTAAACGTTCAGTGTTTGTTGTTGTTGTTTGGGTGCAGCCTTTGACTGAGTGGACTCCATGGATTCTGTTTCGATGATCAACTACTACCACCTCACCACACATCCACATTACACTAGTGACTGACTGACAGAGGACGACCTTCATGGTAGAACCAGGGTTCTAGTTCTTCTTCCTCCATTTGTTCTTCTGTTTTCTTCTTCCATTACTATTTCTTCTTCTTATTCAATTTGTTCTTCTTCTTCAATTTGTTGTTCTTCTTCTTCTTCAATTTGTTGTTGTTCTTCTTCTTCAATTTGTTGTTCTTCTTCTTTTTCAATTTGTTCTTCTTCTTCAATTTGTTGTTCTTCTTCTTCTTCAATTTGTTCTTCTTCTTCAATTTGTTGTTCTTCTTCTTCGATTTGTTGTTCTTCTTCTTCTTCGATTTGTTGTTCTTCTTCTTCAATTTGTTCTTCTTCTTCTTCTTCGATTTGTTGTTCTTCTTCTTCAGTTTGTTGTTGTTGTTCTTCTTCTTCCATTTCTTCTTCTTCTCAGATTTCTTGCAGCCTTTATGCAGCCAACCACCATTAAAATAGAAGAAGTTCTGACGCTACAGTGACGTGGTTCTAGTTTATAGCAGATTTAAATAAATAACTAGTGAAGATCATTCTTGCATCCCTCCTCTAAACCTCTCAGATCTTCTAAGTGCAGCTAATTATCCTAAAGTAAATGAAAGCCAACATGTTACTGATGAAGAAGCTCTTTAAGAACGTGCTGAGATGCTCCTTCCATCACTAAAGACAGAAAGCAGACCAGCAGCCGTCGTTGCTTTCATCTCCGTGAGTCTGTGTCTCACCTCGAAGCAGAACTCCTGTCCCAGGATGCTGCTGTGTAGAGGTTTGACGAAGACGTCCTCCTCCATGCTGAGGTCCAGAGCCTCCACAGCGCTGCCCGGGCTCAGCAGAGACTCATGGGAGCTCGACTCCTTCAGCTTGGGAAGCCCCCGAGATCTGGAAGACAGGAAGGGAATCAAGGCGTGAACGAAAATAATCAAAGTGATGAAGGCAGGTGCTGAGGACGAAGGACGGGGGGAGGGAGGGGGGAGGAGGGGGACGCCGTCGAGTTTTTAAAACTTCCTGAGCTCCTCACCACGACCGGCTGCTGTCGACAGAGAAGCAGGAGAACAGTAATACCTACGATAAACAACCACAGAGCCAGGTGAGGGGGGTTCCCCAGAGCATCCCTCTCCTCGACTCCCCCCCTCTGCTCCCGCCGTCCTCCCACCTCGACCCCTCCGGTAGAAGGCAGGAAGCAGGAAGCAGGAAGCGCTCCGTACGACAACGCACAGATTTTATTTTTTATTTTTTATCGAGGCTTCCCGGCAGTCCGGCGGGCGCTAAAAAACAAAAGTCCTGGGACGGCCAATGGTGGCGGCGAGGAGGGGGGGGGCGGGGGCCCAGCGGGAGTGTTTCCATGACAACAACCTCTGCCAGGAGAGCTGGCGCTAGGCAGCACAACGTGACGCAGGTGAGGAGCAAGGCAGGTGTCTAACTACAGACCAGTCTCAGGAGGGAGGTTAACGAGGAGGAGGAGGAGGATGAAGAGGAGGAGAAGGAGGAGGAAGAGGAGGAAGAGGAGGAGGAAGAGGAGGAGGAAGAGGAAGAGGAGGATGAAGAGGAGGATGAAGAGGAGGAGGAGGAGGAAGAGGAGGAGGAGGAGGTGGTAAGCTGCAGATTAATCCACAGGAGAAGAAGAAACTGGTTTTACTTCAGATTTATATATTTGGTCCTAAAGAGAGACGAGCTGATCTACACCTGGTTTGTTTTCTGAAGTTACAGCTGGAGCTTTAAGAACGCCTCCAAACATCTAAACATCTAAACGTCTCCTGTTAAACTGAATCATGTTCTTAATGAACGTCAGGATAATGATTCAGCTGTAGATGAATCTCTCTCAGAGCGGTTCATGTTTAATCCTCCTGCTGTGAAGGATGAGTTATATAAACCAGGATTAGAGACCAGACACCAGGCTGGTTTTGATCGACAGCTGTAAACACATCGACCAATCAGATCTGGGGCTGAAATAAAACCTCTGACATGTAGAAAATATCTGAATGAAGATGAAACTCTTAGTTCAAACCAAACTGATCAGCTGTGACATTACTCTGAGGGTGGAAGCTTCCTTCTTCTTTCCTCTGCTCCCTCTCTTCCTTCCCTCCTTCCTTCCTTCCTCATAAATAAATCAGATCTTAACATGTGAGAGTCTTTCCATCTTGTTCCAACATCTGGATCATGTCTCCAAGTCAACCAGCAGCTGTTGATGGTTCTGATCCAGCGGTAGGTAGAGATCCATTAGAGACAGCAGCTGCTACAATATTCTACTGACCACATGATGGCGCTGCTGATTTACAGACACACAAACTGAGATCAGATCTCAAGTGCTGGCTGGGGACGCATGTGGAGACACATTTATATTAAGACCAGGTGGATGGACAGGTGAGACCAGGTGAGACCAGGTGAGACCAGACTGATCCAGGACACTCCAGCTCCTCCAGCTTCATAAAAACACGAGTCCTACCTGAACCTCAGCGTTGTGGCCAGCTGAGCTTTCCGAGCTCTTCGTAGCAGCGAAGACGACCCGTCCATCAGGAGTCAGAGCTCAGAGCCGACTGACTGACAGAAAGCCTGTGTTTGTATTATCCTCCCGTCTGATCAGCTGACTGTATAAAGCTGTAGCAGCATCAGTGACAGATGCCGTGTTAGAGGACGACGTCAGGGAACCAGCGACGTGAACGTTTACTGACGTGAACCGGTCGATTCTCTCTGAGATCAGATGTTTACTGCTTCCTGTCCAACGACGTGAATGAGCTTCACATTCAGATTAAAGCCGACTTCATTATGTAACTGGTCAACAGCTGTCCAGGAATACAGACACAGCTGCTCAGACTTTTATTACTGTTATTAGATCAGGAAACGTTCTCTTCATTAAACCATCAAAACCTCAACAGAGTGAAGCAGAGAGAGACGTCTTCCAGGAAAGAAGACACTAATCAGTGCTGGGAAGACGGGGGGGGAGGGGGGGGGGGGTTAATGGAAGGAGGAAGACGAGGAGGACACCACATCCTTAATTCCTTCATGAATATATACAACACTAGTCAGCCATATCATTACGACCTCCAGACTCTGAAGGTGTTCTGTCCTGCTTCAGGTTGAGAGGTGGAGCCTCCATGGATCAGACTGGCTGGTCCAGGACGTCCCACAGAGTCTGGACTGGACTGAACCAGGTAGTCTTTCAATTGATATCAAGAATAGCCGGAGCTAACCAGTTAGCCTCACGTCTCTGTTCTCCTTCCCTCTGAATATTTCATCAAATCCAAAAACAACAGTAAACTAATTCAACTGATGTTGTTTTTATCACCTTGTCTGGTCTTTAGAGTCTATCCACATGATTCTACATCAACTACACACCACATGGTGACTGGACTGACAGAATCTGATCCCCTTCGTTTCATCCATGGTCCTTTGCCTCCATCTAGTGGACTCATGGTGGTACTACAGAGGGAGCTTTACAACAATATCTAACATCCCTTGTTTCCCTACAGAAAAACTACGTTCCGATCAACTATTCACCACATGGTGACTTGCCTGACAGAATCTGAACCCTGGGCTTCAATCTCATACATACCTTCCCTCTGTACTAAACAAAAGCTTAGCATTGATATGTAGCATGCCTTGGTGACTGGTTCCATGTGTGAACAACATGGAGGAAATCTCAGTGTGCAGAACGGTAGAACGTGATGATGTCCAGGACAAATAAAATGGTTGAAGTGTAGAACGTGTGTGTTCTTTGTGGTATTTCTCTAAACTCTCGGTCCAGTTCTAGTCACGGTTGTTTTCAGGTATCATCACACACCTGTCGGCGTCGGCGGGTCGTAGCGACGGCAGTCTGAAGCTGGTGTTTCTGTCTAGCTTGGTCTGACTCTTCGTCCTCTTGATGGAGCCTTTGAGACGTTTACTGAAAAACCCCTGAAAGACAAAAACACAAAGAGACATCAGAGTGAGAGGAGGGTGAACTATTTAATACCTGACAGAAAGTCATTTACAATCCAACATCTGTCTTCTGAATGTTTGATGTAAAGAATATTTAATCACATTCTGATGTCAAACGTGGTCTGGACTGACCCGGGCCGTCCAGCCTTAAAGGACACGTGGTGTTCATGATGAGACACGACGTCGTCATCGCCGTCAGCTGATCTGATGATGACTCGGCTGATATCGATCAAACTCTGATCAGATCGTCTGTCTTGACTAAAGCGCTGGAAGTGAGCGGCCTCATTTCCTGAGATATTAATAACCTCAAACACATCGCCGTCTCCCTCCTCCCCCATCCCTCCTCCCCCGTCCCTCCTCCCCCCGTCCCTCCTCCCCCGTCCCTCCTCCCCCGTCCTGCCTCCCCCATCCCTCCTCCCCCGTCCTGCCTCCCCCCAGGCTCATTGGCTCCAATTAAAGGTATCAGGACATGATCCGTCCTGCCGCAGACTCTGGAGGACCACGTCCAACGCCTGCAGGACGTCCTGGATGTTTTCATGTTTCCTGTCACGGCTTTATTTCCCAGCATGCTCTCTGCTTGTCTTTACTGTGACTGTGAAGACGGAAACTAAAAATACTCCTCAGAGCCGTCAGAGAAGCTTCAACACAAACTCAGTCTGAAGTTACTCTTCAGCTTCACAGCGCTTATGTTCAACCAAACCTCATCGTCCTGAGAGTGTCTCTTTCTTCTGGAGTCAACCGTCCAATCACATCTAAGTCCTTAGAAACACAGACTGTCCTTTAAGAAGTCTGTCCATTATATAACTCTGAATATAACTCTGTGATCTGACAAACATACGACGCTGGAATATAACAGGGATGGGGGCGGCCATCTTGTGATCTCCTCAACAGGCCAAGATGGAGGTGGGACATGGGGACAGACGTCTGTCTTCTACGTCCTGTGATAATTTTACTGGTTTTGTCTGTAACTGTTTTTCTTCAGAGTTAATTTCTCAGAACGTGACTGCTGCGTCGTCTATTTCAGGGTAGAAGAGAAGAGGAAGTAGCCGATCAGCACTTCCTCTACGTTCATTTAATTTGTAAAATAAAAAGTCACGGACCAGAGACGACCAGAGACGACCAGAGACGACCAGAGACGACCGAGGACGTCACAAAAAAAACATCAAAGAGTCGAAGGTCACGTCTTTCACTCACCGGCACTTTGAAAGGAGACGAGTTTGGATTGTCGACGGCGACGCTTTTCTCTGAACTCCCCAAACCAGAAATACTCCTCCTCCTCGGAGAACGCTCCGAAGACACTTCTGTAGAGACAGAGACAGAGACAGAGACGTTAGATCAACCAATGCATCATCATCGTCATCATCGACAGCCTCTGAGCTTCCAGACTGGATGATGGAGGACGGATGAGGACGTTGGGACACGTGGAGGACGTCTGGATGGAGGACAGACCAAGCAGCTGGTCGTCTTCATCAGTCACAACAACAAGACAATCAGCCATCGATCAGTGGAGCGTCTCCAGGACGTAACCTCTGACAGACTTCCAATAAACACAGGACAGGACGCTAACAGGCTAACAACACTAGCGGCTAGGTACTGCTAGCATGTGGCTCGTTAGCGCTCCAGCTAAACCTGCGCTGAGCTGCAAATATTTTAACACTCACATCAAGTTTCAAAGTTTACTGGTCCCGTACTCAATCATTAAGTTTACGACATGAAATGATTTATATAACTTTAGTCACTAAAACACAAAGAGAATGTAAATATAGTAAATATAAAAGTATAAAGAACTGTAAACATATATCAGTCAATACATAAGGTAGTATAATATATATATCTGACCAGACTCATAGGAGGTTAATTAGCTAGTTCCTTAGCTACAGCGCTAGCAGCAACAATACAGTTAAATACAGGATGAATCAGTGTCACTCTGGTCTCAGATGGGACGTCCCCCAACAGCTTCAGACAGTCACAACACTGAAAAACATTTTGTAAATGTCACTCGGGACATTTTAAAGACTTCTGAGACCGTCCCTGACTTTTCCAAAACCTCCACAAACCGAGCGTGAAGACGTGAACATGAAGCTGAGCTGAGAGTCTGGAGGACGAGAACCGCTCAGATCTCAGAACTACCACCAAAACCCCAGACTATACTGAACCAACATGACGTTCACGTGACATGAGGACATGCAGAGACGTATAGAGACGTGTAGAGACGTGCAGAGACGTGCTGCCTCCTGCAACAGGAAGCATCCAGCTGACCGTGACGGAGGGACAGTGAACGCAGCATGCAGCAGCAGTCAGCATTTATCAGCTTTCACAAAGTGCTGGATCAAGTTCCAGCTGCAGGAGGACGCTGGCTGCATGCATGCAGCGCTGCCAGGAAGCCGGAGACAAACTTTCATGCACTCCCCCTCCCCACTCCCTCCCTCCCTCCCTCCCTCCCCGAAAACAAACACACCCCTAGAGATGGACACGGAGCAGGAGCAGCAGCAGCAGCAGCAGCAGCAGCAGCAGCAGCGATGGTCCAGGCGATGCCATCGACGCTGCTCTCCACCGCCGCCGCCGCTGCCGAGACAAAAGTTGAGGCAACATGCGGCAGGAAGCCAGGTCTGACAGGTCGGTCACATGACATGGACAGAAACATACACAGAGAGAGAGAGAGAGGGGGAGAGGGGGGAGAGAGGGAGACGGTACCTCGATCACAGCTGTTCCCCATCATCTGAGGAGGAGAGGACACACACAGAGTCAGACGGGATTGGCCGAAGCAGCCGCCACCTGTCAGCCAATGAGGTTAAGCTGCAAACGTCCGTCTTCCAACATCCTCCACTTTGGATTCTCCTCCTCCTCCTCCTCCTCCTCCTCCTCCTCCTCCCTCCCTCACCCACCGACCTGCCTCTCCCTCCTCAGCACCGCATCCTCCTCCTTCACCATCATCTCTCTCTCTCTCTCCACTCAGCAGTAATTCTAAACCTCTCTCTCTCTCTCTGAGGTTTTACCGCATTTATTCAATCAATCCAGCTGCACTGTTCTGTCTCTCCAGTGTCTTCCTTCTTTCCTCTCTCTCTCTCTTTGCAGCAGCTCAGTTATAACCCCCTCCTCCCTCCCCCCTCCTCCTCCCTCCCTCCCTTCCTCTCTTCTTCTCCTCCTCTTCCTCCAGAGCTGCATTTATCGCTGCGCTCTGAGGATAATTACCAAATAAGTTTCTCCTCCGTCGACTGATGTGGGACACAACTCTGGGGGCTCCGGCTATTAACTGTGTGTCTTCCTGATTTACTAACCTTGTGGGGACATCTCCACAACTTCCTGACTGTGTTTTTTTTAGACCTGGTTTCAGGGTAAAGGTTATAATTAGACCAGGGGCTGCAAACCAACACAATACTCAATCAGGCTACAGTCGAACCTCGTTAGTGGTCCTGGACCACATGACCACCTGTTTAAGCTGCTGTCAGTAAAGTAGTCATGGTATTTTAATGCTAACGTTACGGCTAAGAGCATAAGCTATCTATTAGGGTAGTTAGCTACACAGCTAGCTAGCAGCAACAGTCAAAGATGGCGGCCGGGCTCATGATCGTGACAACTGTTGGCAGCATAGACCGTATATAAACATGGACTCCACTTCCTCTCATTGGACAAACTAAAACTAAACTTAACCAAAAACTTGTCACTTGAACATTCATCAACATTAGATTAACGACCTAAAATCACTGAAACCAAAAATCTATTTGACGTGTATTTTAGTGTTTTAGTTTGGCCCAAGTCCCGCCCACTAACATGGAAGGGGCGGAGCTTATGACCTATACTGCAGCCAGACACCAGGGGGAGCTGTACTTGATTTGGCTTCACTTTAGAGGAGCAGTTCCATCTTCATACCGTCTATCATTGGCATCTAGAAGCAACCGAGGCTAGAAGCTAGCAAGCTAACAAGCAGCTAGCATTAGTTAGCAATGTACAGACACAATGAAAGGATAAGTAAATATCAAAGTTTTGCTCAGACATAATTATAAAATAAAAACTCCGTACGACTAAATCATAATATACTAACTTGTAATCCGCTGTTAGGAGCCAACAAAGCTAATGGCTACCAAGCTAACAAGCGGGTAGCTAATGTAGAACACGCAAAGACACACAGAAAAGGATTAAAGTCAACGTTTTTCACCAAGTTAAATATATTATATATATTATATATTAACTCACCATCTATTTCTGAACATGTCAGCTATCATGACTCAACTCCAGCTACAGCGGCCATTTTTATTTCCTATTAGTTGTAACGTGGCTATTTTCACAACTATTTCAAAAGCAAAAACAACAAGGAATCAAACCAACAACCATCTGCTCTGTGATCTTCAGTCATGTTTTCACCCTCCTCCTCCTCCTCCTCCTCCTCCTCCTCCTGCTAACGAGATATTGATTTGGAGGAGTCTTGCCTCGATCAATTGTTTCGGTGGATTCACCACCGTGACCTTCACGGACTCAGTTCATTCAGCAGATATTCAGTCTGAACCGGTGGCGCCGTTACTTTGACCCAAGACAGTGTCTTTCTGCTCTGGTGGACGCTTTGTGGACACGTTTCTTCTCGTCAATAATCTCAGTTTGCCACAAACTTTTCTCTCACGAGTAAAATACGGCAACAGTGACCGGAGGTTAAAACAGGAAGTTGGACAAAGAAAAAGAGCGTCAAACTTTCAGATGTAAAATAAATCAGGACCGGCCTCTGAAATGTAAAGTGTGTTTGTCTGGAGTTTAAGAGTTTCTGAGGAGGTTCATGTTCAGACCGGAGGCTGAACATCAGGTGTCAGTGTGTAGGTATCGAGCTTCCTGGAAAGACTCGAGGGAAAACGCTGCTGAAAATACATCTGAGAGGACGTTACTCATCCATCAGTCAATGTCACAGAGAGAATCAAACGCTCGTTGTTTAAAGGAAGGAATCAGGTTTAACAAGAACAACCTGGACGGTGAAGAGGAGTTTACAGGATGTTTACGAAGACGTTTAACATCAGACTCTGACTTCATTAACATCCTGGTCTCTCCTGGTCTCACCTGTCCACCCACCTGGTCTTAATCTAAATGTGTCTCCACATGCGTCCCCAGCCAGCACTTGAGATCTGATCTCAGTTTGTGTGTCTGTAAATCAGCAGCGCCATCATGTGGTCAGTAGAATATTGTAGCAGCTGCTGTCTCTAATGGATCTCTACCTACCGCTGGATCAGAACCATCAACAGCAGCAACAATGCTACTGTTGTTTCAGAACCATGATCTACGTAAGTCGTGTTTATGGATCACACCAGTACTTAAAGCTGGTCACTTGTGATTAGATCACTGAGGTTTCTGAGTGTTCCAGCTCGTTAGCTTTACGGCTAAACGTCGTTGTGAGCAGCTAAGGAGGAACGTTAGTGGGACTTTAAGTGTCGGCATGTTGCTCCAGAAGCTCCAGACCTCTTAACGACATAAATCTACCAGGTACTTGAATAAACTTCTACATGTCTGAGTTCTGCTAAGTCGTGTTAGCATCCCCACGACAACATAAGGAGACTTTGATTTGTCTGAACTCTGTGACTGTTTCAGAATGCTTCTATAAACTAAATATAGCTCTGAGGAAAGTAAAGAGGACGTCTTCTTCTAACCACTGATCCTCCAGACTGCAGTCAGAATGAACTCAATGAACTCAGAAATATTAAAAACCTCAAACACTGTGGTTGTTTTTAAAGGTTAACAAGTTGGATAAAAAAAACTCTAACACCTGAAGAGTAATAAAAACATTTACATTTAATAAATCTATTCAGTGCGACTTAAAATAAAAGCCTGGGAGTTACAGACACAATCAACGACAAGCTGAATGTTTTCTCTGCAGAGCAGCGAGTTAAATGAAGGTTGAAGAGGAATCTGTTATTTAAGTTAATCCTTCAATTACAGTTGTTGGTAAAAGGACATTTATTGTTGTTCTTTCTCTAGTCTCCCCGTCAGGTGAGTCTCTCCCCTGTCTGAATGTGGGCGGAGCTCTAACACGGAGCAGTGTAATAAATGAGAGGATGTGATGTCATCGGAAAGCAGAGGGAGGAATGCTGGGAACCCGACACACCTGACACACCTGGAACCCTGCTGTCAGAGATGGCTTCAGCTGGATGAGTCGGGATCGATTAACCTGGTCTGGATCGATTAACCTGGTCTGGATCGATTAACCTGGTCTGGTACAATTAGACTGGTCTGGAACAATCAGTCTGGTCTGGAACAATTAGTCTGGTCTGGAACGATCAGTCTGGACAGGATCGATTAGTCTGGTCTGGAATGATCAGTCTGGACATGATCGATTAGTCTGGTCTGGAACGATCAGTCTGGACAGGATCGATTAGTCTGGTCTGGAACAATTAGTCTGGTCTGGAACGATCAGTCTGGACAGGATCGATTAGTCTGGTCTGGATCGATTAGTCTGGACAGGATCGATTAGTCTGGTCTGGAACAATTAGTCTGGTCTGGAACAATCAGTCTGGACAGGATCGATTAGTCTGGTCTTAATTGATTAGACTGGAATGGATCGATCAGACCAGATCAATTACACTGGTCTGGATTGATTAGTCTGGTCTGGATCAATCAGACTGATGTGGATCACTCAGACTGGATCGATTAGATTGTTGTTAACTCCTTCATGTTCATCCTGTAGTTGTTGACGTCACGTCTCCATTAAATGTGAAGAAGAAGAAGAAAAGTGTTTTCATCTCAAACATTCAGAGAATCTGGGTCGCCTCCTCTCACTCCACATTCCTCTGAATTCATTAGAGGAGAACAACAACAACTACAACATGACACACTGACAACAGCTGACAACAGCTGACAACAGCTGACGTTAGCGCCCCCTGCTGTCTGCTCACCAACCGCAACCAACAACAGCTGACGTTAGCTGACGTTAGCTGACGTTAGCTGCTGTTAGCGCCCCCTGCTGTCTGCTCACCAACCAACAACAGCTGACGTTAGCGCCCCCTGCTGTCTGCTCACCAACCACAACCAACAACAGCTGACGTTAGCTGACGTTAGCTGCTGTTAGCGCCCCCTGCTGTCTGCTCACCAACCAACAACAGCTGACGTTAGCTGACGTTAGCTGACGTTAGCTGCTGTTAGCGCCCCCTGCTGTCTGCTCACCAACCAACAACAGCTGACGTTAGCTGACGTTAGCTGACGTTAGCTGCTGTTAGCGCCCCCTGCTGTCTGCTCACCAACCAACAACGGCTGACGTCAGCTGCCGTCAGCGCCCCCTGCTGTCTGCTCACCAACCACAACCAACAACAAAGACAGATGGAAGAACTACGTCTACATCTCCTCCTCATCATCTTCCTCCTCCTTCTTCTTCTTCTGTTCTATTTCCAGTAGATGTGGACTTTATCAATAAAGTTTTACAGTGATCAGATCTGATCACATCCTGTTATCTGGTCTCCATGGTAACAGGGAGAATTATTAGCAGTGAGGTTTTAATGAGACGTTACGGAGCTTTAAATCAGGACGAGATCAGACAGACGGGAGGTTCTACTGACTAAGAGGTTCTACTGACTAAGAGGTTCTACTGACTAAGAGGTTCTACTGCAGTGGAACATCAGATCCATCTTGGTTCATCTTGTTTTCCCACCTCCATGTTTCTGTCCCTCACCTGATGTTGATTAGTAAAGGTTACCATGGTTACCACCACCTCTACTCCTTACTCATTTATCAGGTCTGATGCTCAGATGAACGACCTGTCTCCATGAACCTGAACGCATCTTAACCTCCCATCAGGACCAGAGGGAACGAGTCTGAACATTTAATCTAATTAAGATTTTTTTCATTTTATAAATTAAACCTCATCGTGTTTTAATCCGGGTATCTGATGACGGCGCGAGGGACTGAGACTCTCCGGACTCATCCCGGGACTAGAGCCGCAGGTTTCCCCGGAGACGCTTCACCGACTTCACGCGTTCCGCAGCCCGCGGTGAATCCGGGGACGGAGCGCTGAGAGGCGGCCACCGGGAGGAGCAGCGGCCGGTCCCCGGTCACCGGAAGCCTGATCAGCTGATCGATACGTTTAGAGATAAAAGAGATAAACAGAGACTCACCCGGAAAGTCCATGAGAACAACTTTCAGTCATGTCCTCAGAGAGTCAACTCTCATTCAGTCTGAGCGGCTCCACGCGCACTTCCGCCGCACCTTCACAATAAAAGCCCAGCCCAGGAACTCAGCCTGCACTTTAACCCTTTCATCATCACCTGCTCGTTATCATTTAGACTTTTAATGGTTTAATATAATTTAACTCTCAACAGCAGCCACCCAGCATGAGAGGCTTTAGTTATTTATATTTATATTATGTATTTTTACAGCCTGTATTTAATTATAAAGATGATTTTTACATTTAAAACTTTTAATTTTTAAGAGTAAAAGCAGAAACAGTAAATATCTGGCAGATGTTCACAGTTTAAATGTTTTATTTAGTTAAAATAACAATTAAATAAATGACTAAATGATGAGGACTTAAAGAGAAAACAAAGAGACAGAGACATATCATAGTTGAGTCTGATTAAACATTTAAAGCTGTAATAACTATAATAACAACTCTAACTGCTGAGACGACAGACGTGGCCTTTCACCGGCTCAGAGGTGATTCACAGGAGGAATTTATGGAGTGAATCCAGTTTGTCTGCAGGCTTTTACTGTGAAGGGGGGGGTAAGGGTAGGATGTGTGGTTTTATTGTGGCGGGGCTGACAGGTGGAGAGCAGACAGGAATGCAGCAGATCCACAGATGAAGTCAGTCAGAGATCAGAACGAAACGAGACGAGAGAGGAAACGACTTCACTCTGATGACATGATGAAACAACAAGTCCTTCATGTGCCGGTGTTTAGAGGGCGGAGCCTCTGGGTTATTTTCTTCTTACAAACATTTGATTTTTATCTATAAAAAGTTGCACTTCCTCCAAAATGTTCAGAATCTGATTGGCCCGGCAGAATCAGTTCTCCACAGAGACACTCCAGATAAACCTACGCAAAAGACTCTCAGCTAACAGTAGCCTCTCAGCTAACAGTAGCCTCTAAGCTAACAGTAGCCTCTAAGCTAACAGTAGCTCTTCCTAGCCTCTCAGCTAACAGTAGCCCCTCAGCTAACAGTAGCCTCTAAGCTAACAGTAGCTCTTCCTAGCCTCTCAGCTAACAGTAGCTCCTCCTAGCCTCTCAGCTAACAGTAGCTCTTCCTAGCCTCCCAGCTAACAGTAGCTCTTCCTAGCCTCTCAGCTAACAGTAGCTCTTCCTAGCCTCTCAGCTAACAGTAGCCTCTAAGCTAACAGTAGCTCTTCCTAGCCCCTCAGCTAACAGTAGCTCTCCCTAGCCTCTAAGCTAACAGTAGCTCTCCCTAGCCTCTCAGCTAACAGTAGCTCTCCCTAGCCCCTCAGCTAACAGTAGCTCTTCCTAGCCTCTCAGCTAACAGTAGCTCTTCCTAGCCTCTCAGCTAACAGTAGCCTCTAAGCTAACAGTAGCTCTCCCTAGCCTCTCAGCTAACAGTAGCTCTCCCTAGCCTCTCAGCTAACAGTAGCTCTTCCTAGCCCCTCAGCTAACAGTAGCTCTCCCTAGCCTCTCAGCTAACAGTAGCTCTTCCTAGCCTCTCAGCTAACAGTAGCCTCTAAGCTAACAGTAGCTCTTCCTAGCCCCTCAGCTAACAGTAGCTCTCCCTAGCCTCTAAGCTAACAGTAGCTCTCCCTAGCCTCTCAGCTAACAGTAGCTCTCCCTAGCCCCTCAGCTAACAGTAGCTCTTCCTAGCCTCTAAGCTAACAGTAGCTCTTCCTAGCCTCTCAGCTAACAGTAGCTCCCCCTAGCCTCTCAGCTAACAGTAGCCTCTCAGCTAACAGTAGCCTCTAAGCTAACAGTAGCTCTCCCTAGCCTCTCAGCTAACAGTAGCTCTCCCTAGCCCCTCAGCTAACAGTAGCTCTCCCTAGCCCCTCAGCTAACAGTAGCCTCTAAGCTAACAGTAGCTCTTCCTAGCCTCTCAGCTAACAGTAGCTCTCGCTAGCCCCTCAGCTAACAGTAGCCCCTCAGCTAACAGTAGCTCTTCCTAGCCTCTAAGCTAACAGTAGCTCTTCCTAGCCTCTCAGCTAACAGTAGCTCTCGCTAGCCCCTCAGCTAACAGTAGCCCCTCAGCTAACAGTAGCTCTTCCTAGCCTCTAAGCTAACAGTAGCTCTTCCTGTGTTTCCTCCTCAGCAGATAAAACATCAGACTGAACTGATCTGGGTTCCTGCAGGACACCGTGTCAGGTTTCAGGTTTAATCCTCCACCACATAAACCTGCTGCATCTTTAACTCTAAACCGTCCCGAAGCGACGGGGAGCTGAGATATCTGCAGGGTCACGACCTTTGACCTGTGCCCTGCAGGTAAGACGTGTCCTCTGGGCCGGTTTCACACGCCGGTCGCTTTCCCTGTAAGCGGCGAGCTGATCAGCTGACATCAGGACCTGGAGCTCATGTGGACGCTGGCGTCTCAGAGCTGAGACAGTTAATGAGCAGTCGGTCCACACTGTAATTAGACCGGACTAAAATTATATCAGTGTCTCTGCTGCTGCTGTGAGAACAGAAAACAACACGTCTGGATTCATCCACCACGTTAAACTCTAAAACATTAAAACCAGGACTCTTTCTCCAGTAGATCCACAAACTCAACACAAAACACCACAATTAAATATAAATAAAATCAACATCAAATTAAAATCTAATATGACTCCAGTATGAGCCAGAGTGAAACCAGTAGGAGTGGAGCACTAACCCAGTTTGAACTGGTTGCTGGGGGGGGGGGGCTGTTTGTGTGGTCGGGCTGGGTAAATTAACATATAAATAACCTCCTCCCCCCTGGGCCGGTGGGTGGTGGGTGAGGGGGGGTGAGGCAGGGTGAGGAGGGGATTAAGGGGGTCAGTGAATGAATGAGTTTCTCTGTGGCCGAATGCACGGGACGGCCGGGGGGAGGGAGGGTTTCTGATCGCCCCTCTAACGGATCAATAAACTCATCAGACTGCTGCTGAAGTCTTAAACCCGTCCAGACTCAGATCCGGCTTCAGAACCGGGTCCGGACCCCTGCTGCTCCGGGTGGGAATCCCCTCGGGCCCCAGGCGTCCCACGAGGGGGGCCGGCGGGGTCAGCCCAGCTCCTTCAGACGGACGGACGGACACTGGACGCTTTGTCCTCGCACATTCCCCGGTCAGAGCCCACGCTCCCACACAGAGCTGCAAAAATTACAGGCTGCACCCGAACGCCTCATTACGACGGCAGAGGACAAACATCCACCTGAACTCAGAGCGGCCACGTCTGAGACTTCCTCCTCACGGGGACGTCCTCAACAAACAGGTCCAAGACGAAAACAAGAAGGACTCTGACTTTAACTCCAGGAAAACCCTCCCTCTGCCTGGACTAGACCCCTCCAACCCTCCAACCCTCCACCCCTCCACTCCTCCACCCCTCCACCTCTAAACCCCTCCACCCCTCCACCCCTCCACTCCTCCACCCCTCCACCTCTAAACCCCTCCACCCCTCCAACCCTCCAACCCTCCACCCCTCCACCCCTCCACCTCTAAACTCCTCCACAGGAACTCAGTGACATATAAAAAGAAATAAACCTGTTGAACAACTTCACATTTTTTTAGCAGTTTCTATGACCTCATCCTTAAACTTTAACCATCTTCAGATCACCTGCCAACAAAAACTCAGCTTTACTCAGCTACTCTGACTTTTACAACTATTACAGGGGTGAGAAGCGTTTAGTTTAAATCTACTGTAAAAGGACAGGATCATATTGAGACACAGGAAATCACCCACACTATGAGAGTGGAAACTCTTAATGACTGAGACGGCGTCATATGAGGTCATGTTAGTTAGGGTGTTGGAGTGAGTCACATTACTGCTAAATAGTCGCCTGTATTACGGTTTATATAGGCCGGGGGTGTGTGTGTGTGTGTGTGTGTGTGTGTGTGTGTGTGTGTATATATATATATATATATATATATATATATATATTTTTTTTATTTTGAGTCTTGTTCTGTTTCTGTTTTTTTGCACGTCTGTCTGTACTTGCACGTTAAGTTCACTTGTGCCTTAAATTGCCCCCCGGGGACAAATAAAGTTTTCTGAATCTGAATCTGAATCATTCATTTATGTATTTTATTTATTTATTTATTCCAGGAACACTTGTGTCTCATGTTATTGTCTGACCTTACCCTCTGTGTCTCATGTTGTCCCATTTGATCTGTCTTTGTCTTCTTTGTTTTAACTGTGTTTATAAGTGAAATTTAAATTACAAAAAAAAAAGAAAATCTGCTGTCTAAGAACTGTGATCACCTGTCACCTGATCAGCTGCTCTGGTGTCCCACAGGGTTCATGTCCAGAGCCCCTGTTGTTCTCAGTTTGCATCCGTTATCTGGCTCATGTTTAGGACATTCAGTATTTATAAATATATATATTATATATATATATATATATATATATTATTCTCATAAAACCACAGTCAGTGGCAAAAAATAACCAGCTGCTTGTTAGCTCGCTAACTGTTAGCTCGCTAACTGTTAGCCTCAGCTAGCCGCAGTTCTACAAAATCTACACATTTATTGATATTCTTTTCTCTTCATATTTTTAGCAGTTTCTATGACGTCATTGTTAAACTTAAATCTTCAAATCACCTGAAGATAAAAACTAAAGTAGTAAACTATTCTCTCTAACTTGAATCATCTTTATTTAAATCCTTCCACTACATTATGAGTTTATTCAGGTAGAGCTTCCTGATCTTCTCGACTAAAGCTCCGTTTAGACCTTGATGTTGTTTTAATGTGTTTGTTCCTCAGCAGAGACCTGGTTCCTCTGAGGATGGATGAAGCTTCCAGGATTCAGGTCTAATCTGAGTCTTTGTCTCTAAAATAAATTAGAACTGAACATGTGAGAGTCTTCGTAAAACCACGGCTCATCTCTCTAAGTCAACAACCAGCTGTTCATAACGAGGTGTGAACGAGGCCCAAACTACCTGTGACCAGGTCTTACAGGTTTAAACCAAACAGAAAGCTGCGGGGGTCCCAGTGAAAACATCGGCCCCGACAACAAACACCAACTCTGACTCAACTACACATGACAAGAGAAATAAATGAGCCGTCTGTGGCTTCAATAACATCACGTCCGTTCTTTTGTCCTCACACTGATCCAGGGTTTGGCCTCACAAAACATACACACACACCTTTATAGATAGATATCTTTGTGAGGACGTCCCATTAACGTAACGCATTAAGCATATTGTCTTAACTCTGACCGTGACCCAGACGAGCCTGTGATGTGAGGACCGGCCTGAAACGTCCTAAAACTCAAACTGGTCCTCAGAAACACAGCTGAAACAAGAACCCCCCGCTCACACACACACACACACACACACACACACACACACACACACACACACACACACACACACACACACACACACACACACACACACACACACACACACACACAGGTAATCCAGGGTGTTACATAACCAGACGTCAGCTGCTGAACAACAACAACAACAACACCACGTTGCCACGGTGACCGAGTCTGTCTCCTTACCTAGAGCCGCAGCGGCGCCCTCTCCCTGGAACTCGGGGTACTGCCCCTCTGACGGGACGCTGACGGTCCTGCGGAGGCTCCGGGCCTTCGTCGAGTCCGTGGGGCTCTCCTGGGTCTCACCTGCAGGCTGGGGGGGAGGAGGGAGAGAGACGGGGGGAGGAGGTGTGGTTAGTTAGTGGCGTGTAGTTCAGGGACTCTGCAAGGCTGTAAATGTGAGCGTCCGGCTCGGACCTCGTCGTCCCTGTTGAGCAGGATGAGCTGGCTGTCGGTCAGGATGCAGAACTTCCTCTCCCAGGACCCGTTGTCGGTGTAGGGACTCTGGCCGCAGGAGAACCGGTGAGCCGGAGGTCCTTTAATATCTGAGAGCAGAGACACAAGAGGGGCGGCCGTTAACTGGACAGAAAACTGATCTGGGAACGGTTTAATTAAGACGAAAGACAAATGACTGGATGTCTGTGAAGGTCACGACTCATCCAATAATCACTGACCACTGTTCTCTCCTTCTCTTCCTGGTTTCATGTATTAAAGGAGCAACTTTATTAAATTATTATTTATTTTTATTTTAGAGCCTGAAACCAAACTTGAGACACCAGAAGGTTCAGCATCAGCAGACTGAGTTGATGCTGCAGAGCTCAGGCTGCACCAGCAGAGGGCGCCGTGGCTCTAACCTCCCCTCAGTCTGAGGAGGAAGGAGGAGGAGGAGGAGGAAGGAGGAGGAGGAGGAGACAGGAGGAGGCAGGAGGAGGCTGATTAAAAATGAAAGTGACGCCTGATTCGAGGTGACGCCGCCACACAGAGCAGAGCCGACTCAGCAGAGGTCAGAGGTCGCGTCGCTGAGCGTTAGAGGGGAAGTCCTCTCACTGAGCTCAACCTGGTTTCTGTTTTTATTTTGGTTTCAGCTGATGCAACCAAAGAAGAAGAAGAGATAATCTTTCTGTCAGACTTCAAGTGATGAACAAAAGTCTGTCTGTGACGTCAGTGTCTGGTTCAACAAACAGACGGTGCATTCACTGTCCCTGATTGTGCCGGGATCATTCAGTGTTTGTCCCACCGACTAAAACACTCCACAGACACTCAGAGAGGCTCATTGATGATGTATGGACAGAGTCAGGATGTCTGATTAAAAGAGACTGAGCACAGGACGTCCAGGTTTAAAGTTCTTCTCTACTTGATGAGAAGTTTGTTGTAAACTAAGAATCATCTCAGATCTAACCAGATGTTTAAAACTGCTCTTTCTCAGCTGGTTTCTGAAGCAGAACAATCATTCACTCATTCAATGCAAAGTCTGAAAACTCTGTCGTTAAAACTAGATTTATATTCTTTTGCTTCCTCTTTGAGCTTCAAGGCAAAGTTGCAGAGAAAAGAGAAGTTCTAAACTGCCACGTTCACTTCCCAACAATAAATCACACCACAGCAGAAATAAAATAATAAAAAAAGAAAAAATCAATCTGCTTGTTCTGGTTTAGAAAAACACAAGAAGGAACCGTGAAGCAACAAGTTCAGGGAATGACAGGAAACTAACTGATGAAGATAAAAAGTCACAAGATGATTACAGGGGTGAGAAACGTTCTTAAAAATGTTCTATGTTAAGTTTTAACCTGCTGTATAAGAACTGTGTCACCTGATCAGCTCTAAAAACAACCTGAACTCAGTTCGTTAGCTCTGGTGTCCCACAGGGTTCAAGTCAAGAGCCCCTGTTGTTCTCAAGTACTTGCCTCATGTTTAGGAGATCCAATATGTGTAGATATGTTTTTTTATTCTTATAAAAACCACAGTCATTGGTTTAAAATAATCAGCTGCTTGTTAGCTTGCTAACTGTTAGCCTCAGCTAGCCTCAGTGGCTTCTAGAAGCCAACTGTTCTACACAATCTGCACATTTAACGCTATTCTTTTTTCATTATCTCACAAATGTATTAATACATCTGTAGAAATGCTCAAACAATGAATAAAATAGTCACAGAATTAAAGCGCTAATATGAACTAAATCAGTTATTTAAATAGTTTAAAATGAATAAACTTTAAATGTTCAAACCTTCTGTCTAAATGATGTAATCAGATTTCATAAGGAGCCACTAAAAGAGGAAAAAAAACTATTATCTTTGTGAATATAAATCCAGAGCTGCACTATGTTTTAATAAAAACTGATTTATAAATGATTTATGTGACAGGAGGCGCAGCGTCAAGGGAAACCCCCTCCTCTCCAACCATGTCCTGACCTACAAACAGGAGGAGCTGCTCTCAGACGGAACAATGAGCAGGTTGGTTGGTGCTAGCGTTGGCGCTAGCGTTGGTGCTAGCGTTGGCGCTAGCGTTAGCGGAGCTGCAGGAGGAAGCAGCACAGAGCAGCTGAGGGTTTTCAGGAGTCTATTTCTGGCTGCACACTAAATCACCCACGTCAAAGAACCAGAAACCCCCCGAGAGGCGTGGAGGGAGTCGCACCTGGTCGTGTTCAGACCAACGAGGAGAGAAACGATGACTAATTGGAGGCTTGTTTTCTTTTTTTCTGGTTCCTCTCTGAGCAGAGCAGCAGTGGGACTCCACTAATTAGAAGATCTTTGGGCTGACGCTGATGAGACGAGATTTGAACAAAGACGTGAAACCTGACGCGACGCCTCGTTACACCTGACAACAAACTCTAAACTACACAAGAGGCAATGTTTTAAATGACAGTAGAGGTACTCCCTAAGGGGCCCCCACCCATCAAACATTAAACTACAGCCGTGGCTTTTCAATGACAGTAGGGGATCTCCCTAAGTCTACATAATCTGTAATATATTAAATATCTCATTTATCTCTTGCGTCCACCAGGGTTCTATAGACAAAGTGTTCTGAATAAATCTGTGTGAACTCGTTCCCTCTCTCTGTTGCACTGTGAGATCAAAGTGGAGGTCCTGTGGCCGGCCTGCAGACACCGGTGGATTAAGCTTCTATATTTGTCCGTGCCGCTGAAAGGTCAGAAAACGATTCATCTGCTGCCTGAAACAAAACTGAACGACTCGTCCCAGATCAGATCAGATCCCACCGAGCAGAGCGTCAAGCAGCTGCAGGTCGATGTGATGGTCCAACAGACCTGAGCCATAAACCCACGTGAAACTGTTTGATGTCGGCGCTGAGGCGTGTCTGAGCGTCAGCTGAACCGTGGATGTCCTCAGCACCCGTCTTCAATCTGATCTCACGCTGTGGAAACTAAAATGAAACACGTCGGGACCCAGATGAAACTTGTTTTTGTCTCTGAGACGTCTGGCTTTGACTTGATCCAACATGGTCGCTCAGAACAACTACTACCCACAACAATCTGTGATCAGGGACAGAAACTAAAGCAAAGGCCAGTCAACAAATAAACCGACGTCCCAGGCTCTGGTTGCCTAGGTAACCCTCTTGTATATTTCCCAATGAAACAAGCAGAACATAAAAATATGTTTAGTTTTCTTCTGTTTGACAAGGAAGCACCGCCAACGCTGCTCCACCGTCAGCATGGTTCTGGCGGTCGGTGTTTCCTTCAGGTAAACATTTGGGGAACTCAAGTCACTCAGCTGAGCCGACCCAGATTAGATCGACCGTTCATGGTCTCTGGTCGACACTGACCGCCTCTTCCTGTTTGGACGGATCTAAAGTCGCCATGATTCAAGCTGCCCATGAGCAAGGCAGTGCACCTGCAGAGGTCAGAGGTCAGAGGTCAGGGGTCAGGGGTCAGAGGAGGAGGAGGAGGAGAGTTTTCCAGTGCTGGCTGAAAACAGAGAGCTGCCATGATGATGAGTGTCTCAGGTGTTGTGGGGGTTGTGTGTCGGCGCGAAGAGAAACTCGACTCCGGCCAAACCTCAACTGGGAATGTCTCAGAGTCCACGTCCACCACCACCACCTGTCCACACCCACACTGACCCCCCCACCCCCCCACATGCCTGTCATGCTTTAGAAGCTGCTCCTGCTGCTGTTGATGTTTACATGAACTATATCAGGACTCTCTCCAGAGGACCTCCAGAGAAACTACCAATGATCACCTGAACCTCTCCACAGGACACCTGTAGGACAACTGAGGGACACCTCTATAAACACCTGAGGGACACCTGTAGGACAACTGAGGGACACATGTAGGACAACTGAGGGACACATGTAGGACACCAGAAAGACACCTTTCAGACACGTGTAAGACACCTCTGCAACACCTGTAGGACACCTGCTGTGAAGAAGTCTTTCCCTCCAAAAGAAGCAACCTTGATACAGTGTCTGTGTAGCTAACAGCTAGCTGTTACAGCTAGCTGTTAGCTGCTAGCCCCCTGAAAGCACCACTGCTGTCTGGTCTCAGGGTAATGTTGACCTAGTTAGCTATCATAGCGACGCACCACATCACCACTGTGGATTTTGGTCCGGACTAAAAGCTAGTTAGCGTAGTAGCATCAAGCTAAGCTACAGAAGCTAAGCTCATACAGATATTTGTAGCTTTAAGCTAGGCTAAGATATTTAAGACTGTTATCTGTTTATCTCAGAGTGTCTTTGTGCTGAGAACTAATGTATTTTTACTTTCTCTACTGTTGTTTATTCAGCACCACGACGGTGGCTCTGCAGATCTGGACCGGGGCCTGATCAGTTCCCAAGGGGGACCCTCCAGACCAGCGTCCTTGTCCCGACCCATTAATGAGCTGTAAGGATAGCGCTGCTGCTCAAGGGTTAACGTCTGCAGCAGGTTCTCACAAGGATCAGACTCGTGGAAACAGACGAGTCTTTGTCTGTCGGCCGGCCCGTGTGGGAGGGGCCCGGTCGCCGCGGCAACATGCAAACACAGCAGCGCCTCCTCCAATCGCAGCGCGGCCCTCACCACATCACTGCTTTATCAAGATGGGACCAATTCAACAGGAAACAAGGGGGGTGAAACCAAAGCGAGAACAGAGAGGGGTGTGTCGCTGAGAGTGACCCGGGCTGCAGATAAAACACTCACTGACCTTTAACCCTAAAACCAGGTCTGAACAGGTTTCACTTCATAAACACAACAACACACAGATGCTAGCGTTAGCATGCGTTAGCGTCTGCAGCGTCTACGTCACGTCTGCTGGTCGACAGAATAAACCTTAGTCAAACACATCCAGCTGTAAGAATGATAATAATAAACCTTAATGTCTGTGCTTTGTAAAAAGAAAATATAATTTACTTTCTGTCATTAATAATCCTGGAAATAAATAATAATAGACCCTGATAGACTGGAGACCTGTCCAGGGTGGACCCCCCTCTGGACCAATGACAGCTGGGATAGACTCCAGACCCCCATGACCCTTCACAGGACAAGAGGTTACAGAAGATGAATGAATGAATGAATGAATAATAATAAATGAATAAAGGTGTAAAAGATCAGAGCTGGTGCTCGTTTTGTTTCCCTGATTTAATTCATTTCAGGACTTCTACCTGGTCCAAACTCAGGCCTGTGTCTTTGTGTTTTATTTTACCTTTATTATGTAATAAAGCAATAAAAGATGAAACTAAGACGTCTGGACTACGACTGGTTTCTCAGCCGTCCGGGTCACGGTTTAAATGAAGGAACAAGCTGAAACTAAGACATGGGGACTTGTTTCTCCAGCTCTGAATGTCTCAACTATAACCAGATGATTTCCTCCAGTTACCTCCACATAGACCCAACCAGTCCTGTTGTCTTTGTGTTAAGGATAAATAATCTGGACCAGAACCAGAAGCTGCTGCTAGACTCCGTGCTGCGACCACGTTAAAAGCTTTAAAACATGACGGGATGTCCCGACGTTGTCTCTGAGAATAAATCAGGCCAACGGTTCTTCCTGCAGCAGCTCTGCTCTCTGGAGACGACGGGTGCAGCACTCAGGACGGGTTCTATCAGGACGGGTTCTATCAGGACGGGTTCTACCAGGACGGGCTCTATCAGGACGGGCTCTACCAGGACGGGCTCTACCAGGACGGGCTCTACCAGGACGGGCTCTATCAGGACGGGTTCTACCAGGACGGGTTCTACCAGGACGGGTTCTATCAGGCGTGGAGGTCGTCTCCATGACTCTCTAAAGGACCAAACAGTATTTTATTTTTAAAGGCATTACTAGAACTAAAAAGGTTCTCTTTAATTCTTTATAAGGGTTCCTCTAGAGCCAGTCAGACGTGCTGACGTCCTGGATCTCTGCTCAACAACGGTGAATTTTAATGGGACAGCTCTGCTCTGAGGAATGCTTCATGTAAAGGACGGTCCTCACAACACCGGTAGGACAGACATCAGTGTGAGAGGGTCGTCCTTTTGTATGTAAATTAGCCCTTCACAATAAAAGCCCTGACGGCAACAAAAGGACCCCCGAGCTCATTAACCTTTCAGAGCTACCGGCGGTGGGACAGGACCGGTCTGAGGGAAGGAAGGAAGGAAGGAAGGAGGGAGGAAGGAAGGAAGGAGGAAGGAAGGAAGGAGGAAGGAAGGAAGGAGGGAGGAGGGAAGGAGGGAAGGAAGGAAGGAAGGAGGGAGGGAGGAAGGGAGGAAGGACGGAAGGAAGGAAGGAAGGAGGAAGGGAGGAAGGGAGGAAGGAGGGAAGGAAGGAAGGAAAGAAGGAAGGGAGGAGGTAAGGAAGGAAGGAAGGAAGGAAGGAAAGAGGGAAGGAAGGAAAGAGGGAAGGAAGGAAGGAATGAAGGAAGGAAGGGAGGAAGGAAGGAAAGAGGGATGGAAGGAAGGATGGAAGGATGGAAGGAAGGAAGGAAGGAAGGAATGAAGGAAAGAAGGAAGGAGAAAAGGAAGGAAGGAAGGAAGGAAGGAAGGAAGGAAGGAGGGAAAGAAGGAAGGAAGGAAGGAAGGAAGGAAGGAAGGAGGGAAAGAAGGAAGGAAGGAGGGAAAGAAGGAAGGAAGGAGGGAAAGAGGGAAGGAAGGAAGGAAGGAAGGAGGGAAAGAGGGAAGGAAGGAAGGAAGGAGGGAAAGAGGGAAGGAAGGAAGGAAGGAGGGAAAGAGGAAATGATGGATTAAGAGAAAGAAGGAAGGAGGACGGAAGGAAGGAAGGAATGAAGGAGGTAAGGAAGCTGCTGTCAGGCTGATAGAAGGTGACTCCACTTGTTGACCTTTGACCTCTGAGGCCGACCCCCCCGCCCCCCCCCCGCCTGTCGCAGCTGTGAATGACAGCAGAGTGAGAGGATCTGTTTAGTTTAAGTTTAAATATCAAACTCAGGCTGAAGAACAGAAGGAGAATAAACTAATTAATAATTAACAGAATAATCAGCGTTCAAAGTGTTTCACAGATAAAAAGATAAACTTTACTGTCTGAAAGGTCTGGGGGTGAATTAATTAAACTGATTTCATCGTCTGAAACCAACAGGAGGTCTAAATGATTCCTCCACAAGACTGTTCAGCTCATTTTAATAAGTGAACGGAGGAAATATAAACACAGGAATGACCCCTACACCTGAGACAAAGACCTTCCTTCCTTAAATAAATCAGATCTTAACATGTGAGAGTCTTTCCATCTTGTTCCAACATCTGGATCATGTCTCCAAGTCAACCAGCAGCTGTTGATGGTTCTGATCCAGCGGTAGGTAGAGATCCATTAGAGACAGCAGCTGCTACAATATTCTACTGACCACATGATGGCGCTGCTGATTTACAGACACACAAACTGAGATCAGATCTCAAGTGCTGGCTGGGGACGCATGTGGAGACACATTTAGATTAAGACCAGGTGGATGGACAGGTGAGACCAGGTGAGACCAGGTGAGACCAGGTGAGACCTGGTGTAGATAGACGTTGATGGACGAGGTCTGACCTGGCAGGGACTGTCCTGGCCGCTGGGTCCTCCTCTCCCCTGACTAACAGTGTTTCTGGTGGGACGTCCTGGACACTCACACATTAATTAGCGTCCACTCAGCGCCAGCCTTTTATTTCCACGTGTAAACTCCTGAGTGTGAGCAGGACGGCCGTCTGAGAGAGAACCCAACACACTGGACCACACACATTTCAGGTTAAAGGAAGGCGTTATGTAAACGGGAGTGTCCCCACGAGGACAGCAGGACAGGGGGGTTGTACGCGTAGAGAAGTGAGAGCTTTGTGGTTTTTATTACCCATCATGCTCTGGGGCTCCTGAACACGTTCATTCTCCGTGTCTGTTTACAGCAGCAGACACATTAACACAAACCTCTCACTGTGTACTGCTGCTGTACTGACCGAGTACTTCACTGACTGGCTGGGAAATCACAGCGCTCCACAAGCAGCGACGCAGGAAGACATAACTCAGATCAGACAGAGCTCAGTTCATCAAGTCTAGCCTGAGGTCCAGGTTTCCTAACTTTCACACTTCCTGAAATGAAATGAACAAGACGACTTCTCCTTCTAACACGTGAGAACTCTGATGTCCCAGCTCCGTCCTTCCTCTCACATCAACACATTTCCCAGAAAGCATTGCGTCACTGAGATTAACATCTTCACTGCTTGTTTTTGACTGAACGTTGAGGCTGAACGGTCGGCTGACGGTGGAGGAGACAGATAACGTGGACGGCCTTGGGTTCAGGATGATGGACGACCACAGAAACACATCCATCTACACGTCCACCTATACGTCCATCTATACATCTATACGTCCATCTATACGTCCACCTATACATCTATACGTCCATCTATACGTCCACCTATACATCTATACGTCTACACGTCCACCTATACGTCCACCTATACGTCCACCTATACGTCCATCTATACATCTATACGTCCATCTATACGTCCACCTATACATCTATACGTCCATCTATACGTCCACCTATACATCTATACGTCCATCTATACGTCCACCTATACATCTATACGTCCATCTATACGTCCACCTATACATCTATACGTCCACCTATACGTCCATCTATACATCTATACGTCCATCTATACGTCCACCTATACATCTATACGTCCATCTATACGTCCACCTATACATCTATACGTCCATCTATACGTCCACCTATACATCTATACGTCCATCTATACGTCCACCTATACATCTATACGTCCATCTATACGTCCACCTATACATCTATACGTCCACCTATACGTCCATCTATACATCTATACGTCCATCTATACGTCCACCTATACATCTATACGTCCATCTATACGTCCACCTATACATCTATACGTCTACACGTACACCTATACGTCCACCTATACGTCCACCTATACGTCCACCTATTCATCCATCTATACGTCCATCTAAACGTCCATCTATTCATCCATCTATACGTCCACCGATACGTCCACCTATACATCTACACGTCCATCTATTCATCCATCTATCCACCTATACGTCCACCTATACGTCCATCTAAATGTCCATCTATTCATCCATCTATACGTCCATCTATATGTCCATCTATTCATCCATCTATACGTCCACCTATTCATCCATCTATTCATCCATCTAAACGTCCATCTATTCATCCATCTATACGTCCACCTATACATCTACACGTCCATCTATACATCCACCTATACGTCCATCTATACATCCATCTATACGTCCATCTATTCATCCATTTATCCACCTATACGTCCACCTATACGTCCATCTAAATGTCCATCTATTCATCCATCTATACGTCCACCTATTCATCCATCTATTCATCCATCTAAACGTCCATCTATTCATCCATCTATTTATCCACCTATACGTCCACCTATACGTCCATCTATATGTCCATCTATTCATCCATCTATACGTCCACCTATTCATCCATCTATTCATCCATCTAAACGTCCATCTATTCATCCATCTATACGTCCACCTATACATCTACACGTCCATCTATACATCCACCTATACGTCCATCTATACATCCATCTATACGTCCATCTATATGTCCATCTATTCATCCATCTATACGTCCATCTATTCATCCATCTACACGTCCATCTATACATCCACCTATACGTCCATCTATTCATCCATCTATATGTCCATCTATTCATCCATCTATACGTCCATCTATTCATCCATCTACACGTCCATCTATACATCCACCTATACGTCCATCTATTCATCCATCTATATGTCCATCTATTCATCCATCTATACGTCCATCTATTCATCCATCTACACGTCCATCTATACATCCACCTATACGTCCATCTATTCATCCATCTAAACGTCCATCTATTCATCCATCTATACGTCCACCTATACATCTACACGTCCATCTATACATCCACCTATACGTCCATCTATACATCCATCTATACGTCCATCTATATGTCCATCTATTCATCCATCTATACGTCCATCTATTCATCCATCTACACGTCCATCTATACATCCACCTATACGTCCATCTATTCATCCATCTACACGTCCATCTATACATCCACCTATACGTCCATCTATTCATCCATCTACACGTCCATCTATTCATCCATCTACACGTCCATCTATTCATCCATCTATTCGTCCATCTATTCATCCATCTATTCATCTATACGTCCATTTATCCATCCATTCATCCATCTATACGTCCATCTATACGTCCATTTATCCATCCATTCATCCATCTATACGTCCATGTATACGTCCATCCATCCATCATAGAGGTCAGATTCAGTCAGACAGGTTTACTACCAACTGTTATCAGTCATCACATGGCTGCTCCTCAGGTCTAATGTTCATTTATTGTTTCTTATTCTATTCTTCTTCTTCAGAGGGAAGGAAGGAAAGGAAGGAAGGAAAGAAGGAAGCTGCTGTCAGAGCGATGGAAGGTGACACCACTAGTTGACCTTTGACCTCTGAGGCCGACCCCAGTAGAAACAGAAGCAGATGGAACCATGTGATTCTCAGAGCGTCAGACACACTCAGGTGTAAACCAACAGGAAGCAGAAAGGTGTGAACGTATGGTATGTTCTCACGTTCTCATGTTCTATAAAAAGACTGTAAACATGCAGAGGAACGATCCTCCACCCTCAGAGGGACAGTTTTCAGATCAACCTGAGGACCTGGACTCTTTCAGACTGGTCAGACTGGTAGCTCAGCGTCTTGGAGGACTGTCCACGGTTCTCCTGTGGGTTCAGTTTGTCTCTCCACGTCATCCAGATTACTGACGTTCAGATGTGGGTCAGAGTGTTTGTTGTAGGTCACCTGGTTCTGTCAGGCTGATGAGGAAAGGAAAACCTCACCTGTTTGTCTGAAAACTTTCCCTGCGTCAGAGACGAGTTTAGAGGAGATGCTGGCGGGGGATTTCTGCTTCAGCGTTAGAGACAACACTTCAGTTTCCTCTTAACGGTTCTTTATTAATAATCTAGATAAAAACAGATCTAACATCTGATCTGAGAGCAGCTGGACACATCTGCTCTGGTTTCAGATGGCACTGACATCAACTTCCGTCTGTTTGATTCTAATGAAATCTAAAAAAAAACATGAAATATTCTCTGACAAAATGAAACCGGTTAAAGAAAACATGCAGCAGATGATCAAACAGATGAAAGAAGAAATAATATTAAATGTCAGAGGAGCCGGTTTATAAATGTAAAGCCTCTAGATGCATGAAAACACATTTATTGTTTCCATGCTCTGAATATTGGGACGTTCAAGTGGAAAAGGGAATTAGCATAACTTAACCTTCAGACTGCTTCACTACACCACAATGTAAATGTTTAGTTTCAAGCCTTCAATCAGCAGCAGGAGAGGAAGAGGAGGAGGAAGAGGAAGATGTGGAGGAAAAGAAATTTCAAGGTTTTCAAAGTAAAACGTTAAATGAAATCACTGCTAAACTAAAACACTAAAATACACGTCAAATAATTTATTTTAAAGGATGGTTTCTGTCATTTTAGGTCGTTAATATAATGATTAATGTTCAAGTGTTCATTTTATGTTTATGTTTAGTTTTAGTTCGGAGGTAGAGCAGAGCGTAGGATTAATTAAACTAAGTGTGGGCGGGGCATCAACATCACGGCTCCACGTGGCTCCGCCCTCAGACCGTACTGATCAGACTCTGGATCCAAACTCACAAGATGGCGCCGCCCGTTGCCCCGGGAGACTAGAGTCAGTTTGACCAATGAGAGGAAGTGGAGACGTGGTGTCCATGTTTATATGATTTAAATCAGCTGGTAAAGTTTAAACAAACTTGTCAGAAGGTGGCGGTCTAGTATCTGGGCCTTTTAAGACTAATCTTTAGTAGTTATTGATCTCAGGTCTGGTTTAAATCAAAGCCACGTCCCTGTAGCGTCAAAACATCTTCTTCTTCTGCTTTAATGGAGGTTGGCTAGCATCACAGCTGCCAAAAACCATAGAAGAAGAACCAAACACCTGTGACTGGACTGTCTGATGTGTGGAAGACATTTGGTCCAGTGGTTGAGCTCGTTGGTCTAAATGTGATCTTTCTAACAGAGTAAACTATCAGGATGAAAATGAAGAAGAAGAAGAAGAAGACGAAGAAGAAGAAGAAGATGGACCTGGTCCTGGAGGAATCATCTTCAGGTGAATAGTTTTATTTGAGCCTCAGTTTATTGGAGACAACACTTCTCTTCTGAAACTGACCTAATTAACTTTACTGAGGAATCTGATTGACTGAGAAGAAGCTCTATTGTCAGGTCAGATGAGGTTTGAGTTATTTTTATCAGCAGCGTTTGAACTGAACTGAATTCTGTTGGAAACAATCTGTTGATTCAGTTTGAGGAAAATATAGAAACTACTGAGGACGCAAATAAAACAGAAACTATAACAGATTCAGTTCCTTCTAACGTCTGAGCTCTAACTTTCACTCTACAACCAGGTCTGAACAGGTTTTAACCCTCCAACAGGACAATGTCCCCTGAGCGTCCTGACCCTGAGACATCTAACAGCTGATATCTGGTTTAAAGACTAAAGACGACAGCGTCTCTCCTACCGGGCTCGGGCTGTCCTTCAGCTTCGTCCCTGAAGACTCTGCTGATCCTCCGGGACAGCGAGCTGATGAAGCTGCTGACCCTCGGCGCTCTCCGCTCTGCGTCGGACCCCACCTTCCTGAGCGCCGCCCTCTCGGGGCCCCCGCCGCTGGCCCCCGGCTCGGACATGGACCTCAGGTAGGGGAAGATCCTGCGCAGAGAGCCGGTCCTCGTCTGCTCCTCGTCCCGGGGCCCGTCGGCCGGGCTGGTGAAGGCGCCGAGCCTCGGGGTGCTGAGCAGCCGCAGGAGGGGGCGCTCTGAGCTTTGACCTTTGCCCTCAGGGGCGGCCATGTTGGCTCTGGTCGCCAGCCGAGCAGATGTGCTCCATTTGTATCTGTCCAGCGGCTGAGGGTCCGCTCTCCTCCAGGGCTTTCTGTAATGGTGCCAGTAGTACAAGGGCTCAGCCTGGACCGGGACCTGGCCCGGGACCTCAGGGGGGGCTCCAGCTCCACTCATGGCCCAGCACACACAGGCTTCCTCCAGGCAGCAGCGAGCAGGCGGAGGCCGAAGCAGCTGGTTTGCTGACAGCCGCGCTGCGACGCGGTCATAATACCCGACGGTGGCGTTCTGATCCGAGTCCGACGGCCGACGGCGAGCTGGAGCTGCTGCCTCGCACGCTGTTTCTCAACGGGCTGGCGACAGTCTTCCTGGGAGGAAGTTGAGCGTCAGATGAAGACGAAGCTTCTGACTCGGCCGGCCAATCAGGCTTCACTAAACGGTAAACCAACAGGCTGTGGTTTCCCCTGTGAGGAGGTAGAAACTGAAACCGCACACAGTTCAGTGTGTTCTTGTTTTTCGTCGCCACTTCAGCGTCTTTTATTCTGACGACCGCTGACGGCGTCGGCCACAGATAATCAGACACGCCGCTGCGCTCGGACGCTGCAGCAGAGACGAGACGGAAAGTTTTAATCTCTCCATGTGATATAAATACTGCAGTGAATCAGCTGGAAGCGTGAGGCGCAGCTTCTCAAATCTGATCTGAGCTCTGAAACGTCAACCAAAGACAAACCACCAGACGCTAAACGCTCTCTTCTCTTTACGTTAAATTAAACAACAACTTTTATTTATTGGAGCAACAAAACAAAACTCTTTTATTTGTCATTCCCAGAGTCTTTCTGCAGGCAGTCAGGACCTCAGCTGTGATTTAAACATGAAACTACAGCGACCTGAGAATAACCACCAGTAATAACCAGCTCCTTGACGTCCATCCATTCCTCAGGTTCCTCCTTTTAGACACATTTCCCCAAAACTCCACGTTTTACAACCTTTACTGAGTCAGACCTTAAATAAATAAAGTTCTATGAATCACGTTCTGACTTCATTCAGACCGAGCAGCGGTGAATCAGCAGAGCTCCACAGGTTAATAAATAATCAGGAATATAAAAAAGAATCCCTCCATCTGGAGGTCGGACAGGAAACGGGAGAGACGTCTGATTGGACGACAGGACAGCAGAGACCTGCAGAGGACGCTGTCGTCCAGTGGTGACTGAGCAGGAGGAGGAAGCAGGAGTCGCTCTGAACGTTGACTCATTATGGAAACGAGGAGGTTTGTTGCTCAGGCAGCAGTTTACATTTGAGGCTTTCAGCTGACGGAGGAGGTGGTGGAGGAGGTGGAGACGCTTCTTTACTGAGCAACAGCCAACGGCCGGCCGCTACGTACGCGCTGCAGGAAATAACTCATAATAATAATAATTCATAGCAGCAGGAGGCGGTAGTCTGGAGGCATCATTAAAGGAGGAACAGGAGGAGCTGCTGTCTCTGTACGGATATAAAGATGTTTGGTTTGTTCCTCATGAAGGTTTAAAGTTTGATGACTTAGCGCTGAGACAGAACCCTGTCCAGAGCGGAGGCTTTAAAAGGCCTGGTGGCCTCAGTGACCCACATATCAGCGCTGACTGGATCAAGAGGCGACGCCACATGTAGGTCAGAGTTAAGAAGCAGAGAGGATAAGCTGAGGAGGTGTAGACGGAGCCAGCAGACGGAGGTCAGCATCAAAAGACGCTTTATTTCCTCCAAACGTCTCCTCAGACGTAAAAATCAGCTGATTCTCAGGATCGGTTTAAAGAAATCAGAGCCAAGGCAGGAAGCATCAGGTCCTCAGAGAACCAGGAATCATTCCCACCTCTCAGCCCGGCCGACAGACTCTTCTCACGCTCTTCACACCTGGAACGTCACCTGGGACCGTCCCAGATATGTGACGGCTGAGACTATTAATGCAAGAGACCAAGGGACCGGGAATCACAGCGTCCCCACCTCCATCTCTTCCTCTGCTCACGTCAAACTGTCAGAAATAAAACATGAACGTCTAAAACACATCTACAATAAGATCTATAAGTTCCTGTGTTCACACCTGACCTGAGACCAGGTAGACGTCCAGTAACCATCTGAACTTTGGTTTAATCCTTTAATTTGGTAAAAGTTTATTAGGAGACGTTCTGTTTATTACGTAGATGTTAATTAAATGATTTAATGAGTGAAGTAGTAACTGAAGCCAAACTTTAAGCCACATGAGACCCGTTACCGTCACAGGTTGAAGGTTAAAGGCTCCACATCAACATGGAGCCAAACAAATCTGTTCAACACAAACAACCACTTAAATAATAAGACAATTAAATCAATTATTTTCCAGACGTGACTCATTAAACAGTCGTCTCTTCACAGGACAAAAACACAACGTCCCGGCGATGCTGCTTCATCCGGCGCCTCTTTGTCCAGCTCTCATCTCCATCCTGCCGGAAACCAGGAGAAGACCCGGCAGCAGCAGCCTCCGGCTAAAAATAACTGGCAGCTATAAAGAGAGCCATAAATCAGCTGCTGGATGCCAACAGAGGGAGGGAGGGACAAGGCCCTCAGGAATCCTGCCTTAAGCTCCCAGGGGACCCGGCTGGGGGCCGAAGGCCGACCCTCGCTGGACAGACGTCCAGAAAACACAACAGGAAGTTTAAAATCAGAGGAGGCAACGTTTGAGGCAGCGCTTGAAGAACGTCCTCACGTGTCTCAAACACAGAGCTGTCAATCAGCTCAAATAATTCTTCTTCTTCTACAGTTTGTTGTTACAGCTTTTACTTCGACCACACTTCAGACTCTGCTTGCTTTCCACTCCATCTGGACTTCATTATCAGGTGAGTTTCAACCAATACAGAAACACAGTCAGAGACATTTACACTAATTCAGATGACTCTTCTGTCCATCACCACATTAAGCCCCGCCCACATGATCTGCTAGACCAGAGACTCCATAAAAACACTTTAAACATCCTCATCGTCCTCCTGCCTCGGTTTTCCAGTTGTTCGTCCCACTCCCTGACGCAGGGACACCTCTGGTTCTAGACTAACTTAGCTAGTGGCTGCTAAGCTAACTAGCACTTGGTCTGGATTTAACGCGTCTGGCTAACTATAGAAACGTTGGCGAGGTTGGTGCAAACATTAGTTAGCTCTCAAATTCTGTCCCAACAGCCGAAGTCAGCGTCAACTAAACTGCATCAACTCAGTGACTATTCTGACGAACACATCATCAAAAACACAAACATCTGAAGAGAATCTGACGACATCACCAGCGTCAGAATAATCCAAGACGAGGTGATTTGGGATTAAAAGCTCCTCTACAGACACTGAACGCACCCTGGGATCATTCCAGGGTCAAGACTTTTAATCTTCTTTCACATACTTAGAAAGTCCTGAAAATGATGTCGACTGCAGCTACAACAGGGAAGCGTGAGGTCTGAAGCACGAAGAGGAACAAACAGTTCCCCTGAAGGATCCCCCCCCCCCCCCCCCCACCACCACCACCACCACCACACACGCTTGTTTTCATGTTCACAGTTCAGACGACAGCAGACCATCATCTAATCCTGTTCACTTTTACAACTCTTTAATCTGCACCCGGGGCAGATCCACTTCTGCTCTGTAGTTACAGCTTCCATCAGTGTGTTTACACTTACTGCAGTAATCTAATTACTTCCTACTGACCTCCTGACACAACATGAAAACCGAAGAAGAAGAAGAAGAAAAAGAAACAGGAAGCTGGTGTTTGAGGTGAATTTTAACTCTTCACAGATGATTTGACAAACTTTACAAATGCTCAGTTTCATGCTGAATTTTTATAATTGTATAAAGATGTTTAAATCAACATTAGGACTGAAAAAAAATGTATTTTTCAACAATTAACAGCTAAATAATAAAGTTTTATTCAAACATAATCGTGCCAGATCAAAGCGTCTATAGAGGAAGATTCAACTTTTACCAAATTAAACAATTCGACCAAAGTTCAGATTAAAAAAGATCATTTTCACCTCCATGCTGTGATGCTAACCGCTGCTAACCGCTGCTAACCGCTGCTAATGATTGTTCACGTAAATCTTCCTGGCTCTACATGAAGCAAACTGCTGGGAAGCAGCGCTGACATGCTAGCCATTAGCATCACCGTTAGCATCTGCTCTGGAGTCTCTGTTGACTAATTGTCTCAAAAACCAACTGATGAGGACACAACGTCGTGTCCCAGGCTCTGACCTCTAACCAGCCATCAGACTAGACTGGAATAGTCCAGGTACTGATTGTATGGGGGGCGGTTTTGGTGGTGGCCGCTATGAATGGAGATGAACGCTGAGATATTTATGCAAACAGACGTACTGATGGGTTTACGGTGTTTTCTTTTCAAACGGAAGACGACGAAGATTTTGACTTCCAACCAGTTGTCGTCCATCAGCTAGCATGCTAGCAGGGTTAGCCTCTACAGCTGCAGACGCTGAACGCTCCCTTCATCCACCGACGGTTCAATAAAGTTCACTAAAACAAGATTGTATTTGCTTTTTGCCTCTACTGTAAACGCTGGGAACAGCTGATCACCTTGAACGCCAAACAAATAAAACGTCTTCATCCCATGAGGAACCTCCTCCTGTGTTTTTCCACCGCGTGTCCTCAAATAGACAGCAGCTTATTTTTGTCCAGAGGAGCTGGACCCTTGTTTTGTTTTAGAAGGGAAATCCTGTCTCAACACCCCCCCGTCCCCTCCCCGTCCCCTCCATCCTGATAACGGCCGGCGCTGTGAGGAACTTTCCATTTCCTCCTCCCATCAGCCTCCATTGTCCTGAAGATGTCCACCGACACCAGAGCTGCTCAGACCTCCAGACAAACGAGCAGATAAACCAAAGCCTCAGTGTCTGGTGGAGGCGTCCTGCTCAGTCGGCTCCACGCCATCAAACACGTCTCTTTACAACATCAGGCTTTTCCACGACTCATCTCTGTGTTGGAAGGTTTCCCAGAGATTAATCAAAGTCCAGCAGCAGCTTCCAGAAACTCTTTCAGCTCCAATAAAGTCAGTGTTTGTGAATCATTACGGCTTCAGACCTCCTTCTGTTCAGAGACAGGTCACGGTGGCAGCAGCTCCTCAGACTTTAACCTGAAGGACACACCGTCCACCAACCTGAAGGACACACCGTCCACCAACCTGAAGACACACCGTCCACCAACCTGAAGGACACACCGTCCACCAACCTGAAGGACACACACCGTCCACCAACCTGAAGGACACACCGTCCACCAAACCTGAAGGACACACACCGTCCACCAACCTGAAGGACACACCGTCCACCAACCTGAAGACACACCGTCCACCAACCTGAAGACACACCGTCCACCAACCTGAAGGACACACACCGTCCACCAACCTGAAGGACACACCGTCCACCAACCTGAAGACACACCGTCCACCAACCTGAAGGACACACCGTCCACCAACCTGAAGGACACACACCGTCCACCAACCTGAAGGACACACACCGTCCACCAACCTGAAGGACACACCGTCCACCAACCTGAAGGACACACCGTCCACCAAACTCAACAGCTCCTCCAATGAAAAAACGAGTTCAGTCTGGACCAAAAGCTAGTTAGCTACAGATGCTAAGCTAGCCTAGAACCCTATCTGGAAGGAAACAGCTGGAAATGAGGCGGCAGTAGTTTATTTTGTTGAAACCCTCCAGATCTGAGTGGTTTTTTTTGTGAGGTGATATATTTTTAGTTTCTTTGCTCCATGAGGTTAATCAGGATTTATAATCTAACTGTGATATCTCTACATAAATCAGACTGGTTCAAACAGTCAGCAGTGATACGCAGCCCTGGCTGGAAAAATAATAAATATGATCAAATAATTAATTAATCGTCACAGAGCTCTGAACTCAGGTCAGTTTCAAGTTTACGGAACGAAAACAGAAGTTAGTGCAACTATGACAAAAGAAGACGTTGACCAACCACATGTTAGTAAACTACAGCAGTGGCAATAAGGTTAATAAATGACGGCAGGGGAACTTCCCCAGGCGACTTTAAACTTATTTAAATATTTAAATCTAATATTCAGACGTCTGGTTTTCATCCCAGAGGTAACCCTCCTCTCTCCAGGAGGAACCTTGGGTGTGAATTGGTCGGAAGACGACAAACTCCCACGGTCCCCGTCCAATATGGAGGCTGGTCGTCTCAGCGGCCCGTCGGCCCGTCGGTGGACCAGCGTTAACGTTCAGACTCAGGATTAATTAGAACCAGGGAGAAGTCGTCACGTTCTCCTGCTGCAGATTAATCCGTCAGAAGGTGAAATTATACAACATATGTTCTCATGATGGTCTGAGCCGACCGGGGGGGGCGGGGGGGGGCAGCTCTAATAGGATTACAACCAGCAGCCTTTCTCTGGACGCCCATGCTTTCTATGAGCCGATGGATTAAAACCACAGGAAGACCTCCAACCTGGACGACAAGAGGCTCTGTCTGAACAACGTCCAGGAAACAGGGAGAGTTGGAATCAATTAAAAACTCTGCTTCAGTTAATTAAAGTAATATTTGACTAATATGATATAAAACGTCTCAAACTATCCTCTAATCTAATGAAATAACCTGGTTTATAATTCATTTATCACTGGAGGAACAATTAAACAACATGAAGATACGAGCAGCTGTTTGTTAGCTTAGCTTCCCTGTTAGCTTAGCTTCCCTGTTAGCTTAGCTTCCCTGTTAGCTTAGCTTCCCTGTTAGCTTAGCTTCCCTGTTAGCCCTGGCACATACTTCCTGTCTGACCTGAAGGCAGCACGTCGATGCCAGAGCCAGAGTCCTGCCGCGTGAGATCACCGGCACAAACGGGCTGCTGACATCAGGCTCTGCCAACGCTGGGGGGGAGGGAGGAGGGGGGAGGGAGGAGGAGGGCAGAGCAAACATCCTGAAACAGTCCTGCTTCCACGGAAACCAGCGCTGCGTTCAGGGCACGTGGGAACAAACGCTGCTTGTCAGTGACTGAGATAAAATAAATGAATGAAACTGGCAGAGACACGTCACCATGACGACCATGACGTCACATCCTAACGATTAATAATCTGGACGATCATCTATTAGTAATCACAGACGTCTGAGCTCAAGACTGTCTGACCAGGATGTTGAGGAAACTTGAGCTGGACGCAACGAGCAACTAGCAACGAGCAACTAGCAACTAGCAACTAGCAACTAGCAACTAGGAACTAGGAACTAGGAACGATGACGTTGACCAATCACAGGAGAGAAAACGACGGCAGGAGACCAGACGTCCACCTGGTAACTCATCCTCTACTGTAGGAGCCGTCACGACCTCCATCAGTGATTCAGTGGCCACTTCATTAGGAACACTCCAGCTTTAGTCCCTGATAACTTTATAACTGAGAGACGTTGGTTTAAACATGTTTTCATTCAGTAGCTCTCCTGAACTGACGCGTGTTCCTAATGTTTTGACCCAGCAGTCAGAGGGCTAGACGAAATAACAGAAACACTTCAGTTTAACAGCACCACCATGATCTACGTCAGCTCTACATGAGTTCACTGGTGTACCTAATGAAGTGGACACTCGGTGTATGTTAGAGGTTTCTAATTGACTCTCCAGGAAGTAGACACCTCTCTTTACCTCACCTATAGAGGTGATCTATTTGAATGTGTCTGTTCTTTATAAATGTTTTAAATGAATCAGAAATGACGCTTTAATGAATTAAACAGTTAATAACTACCTGTTATTAAATTAAACCAGCCTTTAAACATCAGGTTTTAATTAAGAGGCAGGTTAATGAGCACCTTCAGGTCACATTAATGACCCTGTCCAGGTCTGCTGACCCCTGACCCCTGACCCCAGACACACCGACCTGCCTCAGCACCCTCTCCCCGCCTGTGGCCGCCATGACCTCGGCCTGGGCTCCGTCTACCTGCCGCTGTCCTACCTGATGACCCGCGCGCTGGGAGCAGAGACTCTCTTTAGTTTGTTTATAAATGTGTTTGTGTTGTTTTGTTTTGTTTTTATAAATCTTACCGTAAACCCGGAGCCACCCCTGCTGCTGGGACACCGTGTCCACCAGGATCCGGTCCAGCAGCGGATCCAGGAGGCTCAGTCCTCCGTGGAGAGACTCCACGTCGCCTGCCACCGAGTCCGTCTCCATGCCCCCCCACCCCCAGAAAACTTACTCTCTCTAAAAGAAGTGACTGTTAACGACGGAACCGCGACTTTAAGAGTTTAAGCGACAGGAGGAGGCGGTAAAGTCCAGATATAATCCGTCCTGGGACAGTTCTGTCGCTTCGGCCGTCCGGTGGCTCCTAGCTAGCCGTTAGCCGCGGCGGCAGCAGCCGGCGGCGGTCCGGTAGCCCGGCTGGCTCCCCCTCATGGTTCCCCGGCTCGGGTTCGCTCCAGCGGGCTTCAACTTCCACCAGACCGGCGTCAGGGACAAGCTGGGTCCTGGTCCCCGTCCTGGGCCGAACACGTCCGGGCGGACCCCGCTGTTAGACGCCGTGTGAGCCGCTGGAGGTGGTCGGTCGGTCGGTCGGTGCGTCTACCGGCGGGTCGCCGCTCTCTGCCGCTCTCTGCCGCTGCCGCCGCTCACCGTCCACTCTGACGAGCCAGGCACGAGCCTGACCGGGGCGCGCTCCTGACACGGGGGCGCGCGCAGTGAGATGAAGTCAGATTTGCTCTATTTTATTTGTTTTACTGGATCTTTACTTTTATTTTCTCTTTATTTTTACTTGTTGTTCTCAGCAGTGTTTATTACTGAGCTACCGGACTCAGCTCAGACTGGCTCTCTGAGAAACAACTCACACTAATGTTTATTAATTAAATACAGACTCACACAGACCAGAGACACTTCAGTCTGATCCACATTAACAGCTTTAACAGGTGTCTGTTCATGTTTACTACACATGAAAGAAGTAATGTGACTCTGAGTCTGAGATGAGATAAGATGATGAGATAAGACTTGTCAGGGCTCTACTTTCTCTTACTCTGCTTTGCTTTCAGATGCATATTAAATGTAATTATTAAACTACTGCTCCTGACACTCACACATATGTGAAGGTGAAAATTCAGAGCAATAAAATGTGAATGAACAGCTGTTAAATGAGCTCTGTGTCTGCAGCCATGACTGGATTTTTGGTTCACTATTTATAACCAAACACTTCACACATCTTTACTTAATAATTTATTTCCTGCTTCAACATCCAGAGTCTTTCTCCTGGGACCCCTGGTCTCCTGGGACCCTGGTCTCCTGGGGCCCCTGGTCTCCTGAGGCCCCTGGTCTCTTGAGGCCCCTGGTCTCAGGGCCCCTGGTCTCCTGGGACCCCTGGTCTCCTGGGGCCCCTGGTCTCAGGGCCCTTCCAGTCCTCCATGCTGCTGGTTGAACTTCTTCTGTCCTGATGTCTGCAGAGAGGAAACGCAGACAGCTCTCTGCCGCCCCCTGCTGGTCTCTGCGCCCACATGCAGCTCAGACTCTCACAGGTTGTTTCAGATTTATTTCTAACATTTTATTACAAACATGGCGACATGTAAATAATTATGAAGCTGCAAACCCATGTTGTTACTTTAAAAAACTATGATTGGTTCAATATGTGTATAGTTAGAGTGTCTATATAATAACAGAGTTAAAACAAAATCATTCTAATTAAGATAGATCCATAATGAGTTAATATCATTGAATTTGATTCTTTTGTGCCTTTTAGAAGTTTCGGGGTGTTAAATACAGTTTAAAATAATTCTATGGTTCTTTACTAATGAATCAATGAATAAAGACTGTTAATAAACTTATGATTAAACCATAACAGAGTCAGTTACTTGTGTTCTGCAGATCAGACCAGATGTTATGTTGGGGCTTTATCTATTGATGTATGTCAAGTTAATGGGTTTACATGAAACATTTAGTTTCAATATAATTTCCATATAGTCTGAGTCATCTAGAGCAAAGTTAAGTGTCAGTAAACCTTGTGTTTCTTTTATTTTGGCGGGTACAGGGATAGTTAGATATATAATTTAAGTTTTATGGCATTTATGTAGGATATACTTTTAGTTTTGCCTTTTGGGGTTGAAGGTTTTAATCAGACTAATAAAATGTATTTATTTTGTTATCCAACAAGTTAATCCTTTAAATTAACAGCATGGCCAGTTGTGATGAAAACACATACGTGAGGAAGGACTCTGTGTATTTTTAATTAAAAACAATAAATCAAATTATTGCTGTTACAGTAAGATTTAAAAAATAAAATATTTCCCTCAAATAATTTATTAAAAAGTATGTTTATATTTATCTTCTACCCGGTTTTAATTTAGAGGAAATCTCCACCTGAAACCTAAATCCATGAACATAGATTTATTTTATACACATTCAGCTAAAAGTAAACTTGATCAACAAAATATATATTATCTTTATGGATCGTTCTGCAAAACCAAATATATTTACTTAATATACTATTTTATTATTATTTAATTATTATTATTACTTTCACAAATAAATTACGTATTTATTTATGTATTTAATTTATTTCCTTCACTCGCCTCCATAGCAACAGATTTTAAATGTTTTTGTTTCTTTTATGTCGCTCTTCGAGCCCAGCTTCCGTCGCCTGTTGATGACGTAGGAGCGGTGCGCCGCGGAGGACTCGTCTGTTTGTTTACTTCCCGGCCGTGTTGGACTCTTCTCCCCGTCCAGGATGTCCAGTCTGCGGCTGCTGAGGACGCTGGTGACCGAGCGGCTGGCGGCGGCGGCGGAGGAGATCTTCGGGCTGGTGGAGCGCGTGATGGCGGAGCACGAGGAGGAGCTGAACCGGAAGTACGGACCGGTCCAAACGAAGCGGAACCCGGCCAGAGAGGCTCCGCAGAGCCCCGCTGACTCAGGTCCGGTCCAGCATGACCCGAGACTGGTTTCTATTTTATTCTTTATTTGGAGGTTAATTAATGTTTTTTCTTATGTGTTAATTAATTTTATCCAGTTCTTAATGATGCTTCCTTCAAAATAAAACACCTTAAAGGACCAGTTTGTTTTCTTTTAAAGGATATGTATATTTATTTATATTAACAGATGAGTTAATAATCAGCTGTAGAGTTTTCATTCATTCACTCTGAGCATCCTCCTGCAGATATGCTAATACCTGGTGTTTAGCTGGTTGCAGTCTGTAGCGTCACCACTAGGGGGCACTAAGTTCTACACACCGGTCCTTTAAAGTCAGGATCAGATCCAAAGTCTCTGACGTGAAACAGAATCATCACATCAACAATATAGTTTATATTTATGATTTATTCAACTATGAAATGAAGTCACTTTTACAAACAGAAGTTATTATTTTAGATTGAACTGAATCAGACAAAGACTGTAGTTTTGGTGTTTGATGGAATGAGTAGGAAATAAGAACAATATAAAATATACAGAATAATATAAACTTTATCGATCCAGAAGGAATCCAGAGAGGACTGAGTCCAGACGTCTGTGTCCAGGGTCAGATCGCTGCTGACGTCCAGCTCTGGTCGGTCTTCTTTTCATTCTTGTTTCACTGAACCAGAATCTCGTCCTCTGCAGATGTGGAGCAGCTGGAGGAGGTTCACGTCATCAAGCAGGAGGAGGAGGAGACGTGGATCGCTCCTCTGGACGCCGAGCTGGACGCCGAGCTGGACGCCAGAGACATCAAGACCGAGGAGCTTAATGTCGGCCCTGAGGAGGCTCTGAAGGTGGAGTGGGAGGACGAAGACGTCTGGCCGAGCACTTCCTGTGAGAGGATGGATGCTCCTCCCCCTGCTCCTCCTCCTCCTCCTCCTCGTCTACTGCCAGACCTTCCTGCCTTCGCTCAGAGTGACGACGCCGTCGGCGCCTCCCGCTGCTGCAAAGTTTGCAAGATGATATTCCGCTACAGCCGCACCCTGATGAACCACGCCAAGCTCCACGGCGACGACGAGCTGTGCCTGTGCGGCGTGTGCGGCGAGCTGCAGCCTGACAAACACAACCTGCTGCTGCACCTGGACAAGCACATCAAGAGCCACGTCTGCAGGTTCTGCAGCAAAAGCTTCCGGCGGCTCGTGGAGCTGAAGGTGCACACGCGCAGCCACACCGGAGAGAAACCGTTCAGCTGCAGCGTGTGCGAGAAAGGCTTCAGCCGCAAGGGCAACATGGAGATCCACATGAGGACGCACACGGGGGAGAAGCCGTACCGCTGCGGCGTCTGTGGGAAGGGCTTCAAAATCACCTCGGCCATGGTCCGCCACTCCAGGACGCACTCCGGAGAGAAACCCTACAGCTGCCGCGTCTGCTTCAAAGGCTTCGCCTCCAGCTCGGACATGAAGATCCACCTGAGGACGCACACCGGAGAGAAGCCCTACGCCTGCCCCGTCTGTGGGAAGAGCTTCCCTCTCAGCACGCCGCTCAAATACCACATGAGGCACCACACGGAGGAGCGGCCGTTCTGCTGCAGCCACTGCAACCGCTGCTTCAGCGACGTCTACACGCTGCGACGGCACATGAAGATCCACTGCCAGATGACGCAGCCGGACTCGTCTGGTTACGACCAGCAGGACTGAGGAGCGAAGTCTGGAGTTACGTCTGTACACATGACGTTAAACCATGAACTGGTCATCTGTGTAAGGACGGAGAGCCACCAAGACATCTGTCCTGGTGTCTGTGGACCTGGTCGGGTCTACGGCGGCGGCAGTACGTTGTTGGCCGTTGTCTTTGTGGTCTGGACAAACTCTCCGTTAAAAAACAAGCTGAAACGACGTCTGGACTCGTTGGGTTTTCTGAAAGCTGAAGTTAGAAGAAGGTGGAGACATGACTCTGTCCATGTGTCCTGGAGCGTTTCATTCAAGTCCAATGTTTTTTAAAACGTGAAGTGAAATGATATTTAAATAAATAAAACAAAACTTAACATATCAGTTTGTTTTTTATCAGTTTAAAACCTTTGTGGAAGGTTATAACTTGTCAAAACATGAGGTACACTCAAGACTGAAAAGTCTGAAGTTAGATCCAGGTGGTGACTTTTTCTTTTTGGCCAGGGAGTGTGTAACTTGTGGTTTTTGTTTAAAGGGTCTACTTCAGGTTTCTATATCATGTCTTCTAGTTTCTCAGAACCCGTCGTCCAGACCTGGACTCTGCCTCTGAGGTGAGTTTGTGCTGAGGACACACCACGCAGCGACACAGCGGCTCCTGTAGTAACTTTTTATTATTCAAATGTTAAGGTTGGATTTACAGGCACGTGGGAACAAACAGGGTCGCTCAGGTCCTCACAGGATCACACACTAACACGGCGGCGTCCTGGCGGCTGTGCAGCCCACACGTCTCCGTCTACGAGGTTACGACACAAAATAAGTGGTACATTATAACTTAAAATACTGTTTATACATCACGTCTGTCTGGGCTGCACAGCCGGCGGAGCGTCCGTCTGGATGGAGGACGGTCTGGTCCGACGGTCCGGTCTGGTCGGACGCTGCGGTCGGACGCCGCGGTCGGACCGACGCTGTGATCTCTGTGGACGTCGACTCATCTGCAGCAGCTGCCAGCGGAGAACTTTGAAAACTTAAAGAGTCCGACGGCTTTTTGTCTCCGGATCAGTCTTTTCTGTTCAGGACCTGAGTTTTTAGTGAAACCCTGCTGCAGCGCTCAGCTCTTAGAAAATCAAACATGGGGACTGTGATTACAACCAAAACTTTATATTAAGGCACAAAACACTAATTAAAACCGACTGCAGCAACGTGTGACTGAGCTCCACTCAGAGAGGCGACAAAGACTCAGGATGATTTAACGCGTGAAAACCCAGAGAATCAATAAAACACAAAGGAAGTATCTGCGTCGCTATAAGGCAGCAGCACTGAGCCCTGTATACAAGCAGGCGTATTATAAGAACATACCACAGACGTTATCAGAGATATTTCTAGATATATTTGAGCCGGAGGTTTCAGTTGATTTGATTGTGATCGAACTCGTTGTGGCTGTTTCTTCACGGTGGTGGAGTGTTGTTGTTTTTTTTTTCTCGTTCTTCAAATCAGCCAGTCCTGAATCATTGAAGCATATATTTACACAAATAACAAAATCCTCACTCTATGTCAGAATAAAAAACATTCACACAAAAATATAACATTTGAAATAATTATTAGCACCAGTGTATCAGATAAAATTCTCGCTACGCAAAATGTACAAAGTTGCATAGTGTTGGATTTAGCCCGGAAAATAAAATAAAAATAATAGTGTTAACGTGTGGAGGAGGGGCGGGGGGGCAGATGATGAAATGTTTGTAGTGTTAAACAGCCTCGTAGTGTGAAACTTTATAATGTTCACAAGATAAAAACAAAGGAACAAGAATCAGACTCAGTCTCTCTCTGATCTCATCTGGTTTTCATCTCGACACAGAAAATTCTGTTAATACTAAAAACTTGTTTTATCTTGTGTCTCTTCTGTCCTCCTATTTATACTTTATATCACTTTAATCCACAAGATACGTAGCTCTTATGTAAATTGTTTGAAAACTATCCTAAGATCCTAATAACTCAACCACATCTACAGGACGCTGTGATCTTCAAGAAAGTATCTTGGACCCAAAAGCTCAAGATCCACATTTTCTTATGCTAACTAAACAAAATGGTATGTGCCCTCATAGATGGACTATATTTATCTTGTACCCAAAGACTCCAGAATCCAGAATCCCCCAAGAACAAGACACACAAGACAAGATCTGGATGTAAACACGATGCAGGAGACGCAGTTATTTTGAGGACATGATCTTAACCCAGATAAAGATCCATATTTTACCAGGGAACAAATCAAAAGACCAGATCTTGTATCTCGTAGTGGACGAGATCTGGGAACGTTGACAACAATCATATCTACAGGATGATCTACCGCAAAGACGGACTCTGTTTACCTGGTACCAAGAACAACTAGAACAAGCTGCTCTCACAAGACCAGATCTTAGGCCACATCTTGTTTCTTGCACAAGATCTCAACCCACGCTCCACGTCTCCTGGCAGCACTGATGCCTAACGACTAACTCTTAATCGTATCTACAGGACGATCTACCAACGAGGCGTGAGGCCACAAAGACCGACTTCCTGCATCTAGTAGTCAGCAAGAAACTATCATGTGCCCAACAACCTCTAAAATCCCAGCCCAGGCTGAGGATCCACATCCAACACATACAAGATGGTGTCTTGATAAAAACACGATATTCTGTGGATGTGATCAGAACTTGAGAGATGCAGACTTGTTTCCAGGGTTTTTATCTTGTGAACACAGGTTGTTGTTGTTGTTGTTGTTAAACTTTTTAAGGAGGCTACGTGTTCGGCAGCAGAGCTTCCTCAACCGGTCGTAGAAAACAGAAGTAAAACACTTTCCCCTGGCGTTTGTGTCAGACGCGTAGCTTTGGAGCAAACGAGAGAGGATTCCTTCACTGTGGTTTATGAAAATGTGGCTGGTTTGGAAATGACGGGCGGCCCAGACGGAGGCCGCACATTCAGCTAGCTTGTGTCCCGAGGCATGATGGGTAATGGCCGGTGGCTCTCTGAGGCGCGAGGTTTCCTCCCGCGGAGCAGACGGCTGCAGTCACGTCGGGTTTGTGGTTCTGGTTTCCTCCGAGGATCTTCGACCTCGGTACGGCTTCTCTACGCCGCTTAGTCCGTTCTACCGAAACCACGTTGCTGCGTGTCGACAAAAACCTAAAGACAAAACAAACACAGCTGCTTTTCGTTGAAAACCGTGGCTTAAAAATCTTGGCTTCTGTCTCGTAAAAGAAAAAAAACAAAAACAAAGACGAGAATCTGAAAACAAAACAAAAGTTTAAAAAACTGTTTTGGTAAAAGTCGGCATGGCTGCCGGAGTGTTAGACGTAAGTGGGGGAGTGTTGGAGGAGGGATGGAGGCGGCGGGTGGGCGGGGTTAAGGCCGCTCCAGGGACGCCGTGTTGAAACAGCCTTCAGGTAACGTGTTCTTGATGTCGTTGAGGTTGGCGATGTCGGCGCGGATCTCGATGATCTGCCGCTCGTAGTCTCTGATCATGTCCTCCTGGGTCTGCGCCACGTCGTTCAGCTCCGCCAGCTTCTTGTCCAGGTCGCTGGCGGCCATCTTGTCCTTGGCCCTCTTCAGCGACTCGTTGATCTGGTTCAGTTTGCTCAGGTCCACCTTGTCGATGTTTCCTAGAGGAGAAAACACAGAGATGAGAATATCTGGTGTTGATGCAAACAGAAAGAACAACTAATTCAGTCTTTACAGCAAATACTGATTAACTCTTCCTCAACTCATGTACGTTCTCAAAAGATCTTCTACTTCTAGTTTCCGTGTTATCGTAGCAGCGTGAGGATCACGACAGTAAACTGACGTCTGAAGATGTCGCTCTTGTAAAACCGTCTGGTACAAACTGTTCCTCCAGTTCTTACCGAGCTGATCCATCAGAGAGTTGATGATCTTCAGCACCGTCTTCACCGTGTTCTTGGCCTTGCGAGCGTTGTCCTCCGCCTCCTTCGCGTTGTCCGACGCCTGCAGGACAGAGAAGAAGAGTTCACCAGTGTTTCACCTGAGGAAAGAAGAAGCTCAAGAACCGGGTCGTACCATTCCAGCCATCATCATGTCCTGGTCAGCCTCGGCCTTCTTCTTGGCTAGTTCCTTCTCTGCAGCCGACAGCTGGTCCATCATGTTGTCCACCTCCTTCTCCAGCTTGGTGGTGTCATTGTAGGCCTTCTCTGCGTCCTCCTTGGTTTTGGCGGAGCCCTGCGAGGACACGGGTTCATTAACGGCGTCCAGGCTGAAACCAGGAAGTGACTGAAAGGTTTCTGCTGCTTTACCTTCTGCACGTTGCTGGCGATCTTCTCTGCCTCCTCCGCCTTCTCCTTGGCGTTCCGGGCGTCGGCAGCGGCGTTGCCAAGAGCCGCCTCAGCCTGTCTGGTCTTGTCGTTGGCGGCCATGATGGTGGCGTTGATGGCAGGGATCTTCTTCATGGCTTCCTCAGCGGCGGTCTTGTTGTCGTTGACTCTCCTGTCGAAGTCTGAAGGAAGTTAAAAAACTAAATGTTTAGAGGAATGAATTAGATAAAAAACAAGACAGGTAACAGGTAACAGTCAGGTAACAGGTAACAGGTAACAGTCTGGTAACAGGTAACAGGTAACAGGTAACAGTCTGGTAACAGGTAACAGGTAACAGGTAACAGTCTGGTAACAGGTAACAGGTAACAGTCTGGTAACAGGTAACAGGTAACAGGTAACGGACAGGTAACAGGTAACAGGTAACAGGTAACAGTCTGGTAACAGGTAACAGGTAACAGTCTGGTAACAGGTAACAGGTAACAGTCTGGTAACAGGTAACAGGTAACAGTCAGGTAACAGGTAACAGGTAACAGTCAGGTACCTCTCAGGTCGTCCAGGATATTCTCGGCCTCCTTGAACGTAGCCTGGCCTTTCTTGGCCGCCTCCTCAGCCAGAGCTTTAGCAGCGTCAGCTCGAGCCAACAGCTGATCAGCGGTCTGTCCAAGACAACGAGGAACGAGTTTAGATGTTCAGTCTGTCTCTTCAACATGTTTCTACTCAAAATCTATTTTCCTGGAAAACCAAGATCTCCAATGAGGTGGAAACTCCTCAGACTCCTCAACGTACCTGCTGCTCACTTTTGCCTTTCTCCAGCAGCTTGCGGACCTCCAGCTCTTTGGGCTTCAGGTCGTCTCGGAGGTCGTTGTACTCCTTCTCCGTCTTATCGATCAGCTTGTCGAGGTCCGACGCCTCCTTCTTGATCTTGTTGGCGTCATCCTGAAAACAGACAAAGATTATTCGATCCTGTTCCCTCTGTTGATCCTTCGACGTGTGATGGCGATGGTGGTGGCAGCGCTCACCTCCAGAGCCTTGGTGTCGACCATCGGGAGGCTGGTCAGGTTGGCAAAGATCTTCAGAGCTTTGTTTCCTGCGTCCTCGGCATCGGACCGAACCTTGGTGGCCTGGTTCTCCAGATTCTTCGCCAGCTCCTTGGCCTCGTTGTACCTGAGCAGGATGAGACAGAAGGTCACAATCACAGTCCAAAAAAAAACTTCCAGTGATCAGAGCTTCCTGCAGCTTTAACTGTCAGTTGTGAAATAAGACGTCGTACTTCTTGTTGAGCTCATCGATCTCCTGGGTCGTCTTGCCTTCTCCGTCCAGAGTTTTCAGCAGCAGGTTGTACGCTTTGGTCGACGTGTCGTTGGCGTCTTTGGCGATCTTCTCGATCTGGTCGGCGTCCATCTTGTGCCTGCGGAGAGAAACCAGTCCATGAGGTTCACGTTGAGCCCGTTTCTAAAACTATGAAACGCTTCTGAGACGTTCTGATCGACTTGTGACCGTCAGTCTTACTTGTCCGCCAGCGTCCGAGCCTCCTCAGCCAGCACCGTCATGTTGTTGGGCTCTCCGGTGCCGCTGGACGGTTTGACGTCCTGTGGACGACATGGGCTCTGTTAGCGCGCTCTCGCCCTCCGTTAAGTTACCATGACGACGACCCGATCACTCACCACTTTGCTGATGGCGTCCTTGGCCTTGTCCAGCTCCTGTCGTGCTCGGTCGATCAGGTCCTCGGCGTCTCGGACTCGGCCGCGGGCTCGGTCGGCCTGGGTGCCGGTGTTGTCCACCGTGGTCCGGATGCTCTGCAGTCGGTTCCACTGGACGGTCAGGGTGTTGTTGATGGAGTTCAGGCGGTCCAGAAGGCCTCTGTCCACATCTGCAGGGTCAAAGGTCACACAGCTGGAGTCAGAGGGGGTTCTCAGCCGTCCAGGTTCATCCAGAGAAACAAAGACGTCTGGACTTGCTGAGTTTCTTGAAGACATTTTGTAACTCAAAGTCCAGACGTCTTTGTTCCATCGGGTTTTTTTGTTCGGTGCACGACGTGATGCAGGTTTACGTCGGTATTTCATGCTTCCTCTACGTTTATTTGACTTTTTAGCTGCTTTTCAGATTTCAACCAAGAGACTGTTAGGATTCAGCCTCATGACGCTGTGGATGCTCTGGTTTCTGATGAGTTTAGTTGGTTGCAGTCTGTAACATCACCACTAGGGGGCTCTAAGTTCTACACCCTGGTCCTTTAAAGGTCAAAATTCAGATCCAACTCTTAAATCATCACGTTAATAATGTAGTTATTATTATTTTATTATTTTAGATTGAACATTATTATAACTAATCAATCATCTGGAAAGTTCTCCAACCAATCAGACTGGTCACGCCCGAACGATCTGATTGGCTGGAGCAGAATCAGTTCCCAGCAGAGAGATAAACTTTACGACACAAATATTTTTTGAGCTGGGGAAGTTCAGGTTGACCTCCAGCCGGTTCCAGACCCGTTGTTACCTTTGCTGGTCTGCGCCTCCTCCAGCAGCTCCATGATGGCCCTCTCCGCCTCCTTCAGACGATCCTCGAAGGCCTTATCGCTGACGGTGTCCTGACCCGAGCCGAGGTTATCGATCAGAGTCTGCAGGTCGTGGAGCTTCTGCCTCTGCTGGTTCACCTGGACACACAAACAAACCTTGATTTCATCTGCGAAGGACATAACTGAGGGGACGGGACGGTCCTCGGCATGCGGGCGTCCTCACCTTGTCTCGGACCAGCCCGTAGCAGGAGGGACACTGCTGGCAGCCCGGCGCCGAGCGGTTGTAGAAGTAATTCTCCTCACACATGTCGCAGCGAGCTCCGACGAAGCCGGGCCGACACTCGCAGCGACCGTCCTCCTTACACTGACCCGACTGGGAGCCTTCAGGGTCACAGTCACAGGCTGCAGAGGGAGAGCAGTTTAGTCCAAGACCTTTAAAAACAGCTTCACTACGAATAAAACTCCTCAGAGACGTCCTCACGTTTGCATCCAGACGAGCTGAAGCCGAAGAAGTTGACCTCACAGCGGTCGCAGAGCCGGCCGGTGACGCCGGGCTGACACTCACACTGTCCCGAGGCGATGTCACACTGACCGTTAGTAGAGCCGATGGGATTACAGTTACACCTGTCAGGACACAACGAATCACAAATACATACATCAGATAATCAGACAGCCTCAGGTCCAGGTCCATGAGCCGGGTTAGGTCCAGCTGAGAGATGCTTCACACACCTGGACAGGTGTGTTTAAAGGCTGATCTTTAAGAGACATCAGCAGAAACCACCAGACACTCTGAGGTATGAACCTACGATAATAGTTTCCATTCTTTCTTCCTTTCACAGCCGCCGTAAACATTTATGTTAAGAGACAAGTTGAGTGAGAGACGAACTAACCGCTCGCAGCCGTTGCTGCTCTGCAGGTTGAAGAAGCCGGCCTCACAGGCGCTGCAGTCACGCTCGGCCACGTTGGGAAGACACTGACACTGACCGATGCCCTGAGAACAGCTGGTCTGTCGGCCCACCGTACCCAGAGGAGAGCAGGAGCAGGCTGAGGAGGAGGAGGAGGAGGAGGAAGAGCAGGAGGAGGAGGAGGAGCAGGAGGAAGCACAGTCAGAAACAGCCTGATGCAAATATCTTTAGCTGCTAACCCAGAGCAGTAAATGTGATCATCATCATCATCATCATCATCGGTCAGCCTCCTCTTACGTTTGCACTTGTCGGCGGGGTTGGTTGCCAGGGCGTTGCCATAGAAACCCTCCTTGCAGCGGTCGCAGAAGAAGCCGTCTGTGTTGTAGATGCACTTGAGGCACTCGCCGGTCTCGCGGTTGCAGTTGCCGACGGCGTTGGGGTCGATGTTGTCGCTGCACTTGCAGGCCCGGCAGGCTCGGGGGGCCCCGTTCTGTCCCAGGGGGTCCCCGAAGAAACCGTCGTCACAGAGCTCGCAGCGCTTGCCTGCGGGACAGGTGAGGTGGTTACCATCGGTTACCTGGAGGCAGGAAACCTCCGCAGACTGCATCTGGAGGAGGTCCAGAGGTGGACGGACGGGGACGTACCTGTGGTTCCAGCGGGACAGTTGGTGCACACCACCTCTCTGGTTCTGGGGACGACGGCGCAGGTGGCGCCGGACGGACAGGGACATGGCTGACAGTCCGCCGACGACCCTGCTGAGGCGTCGCCGTAGAAACCGTCCTTACAGCGCTCGCAGCTCAAGCCGGCGGTGTTGTCCCGACAGTCACACGCTCCTACAGGAGACAGAGACACCCAATGAGACTAGACCAGGTATTAGACCAGGTGTTAGACCAGGTACTAAACCAGGTACTAGAACCAATATTAGACCAGGTGTTAGACCCGGTGTTAGACCAGGTGTTAGACCAGGCATTAGACCAGGTGTTAGACCCGGTATCAGACCAGGTCTGTAATCAGCTGTTGAACCAGGGTTACCGGTGTCCGGGTTGCAGGCCTCGCTGTGTCCGTTGCAGTTGCAGGGTTCACAGGCGCTGAAGGCGGCGAGCTCGGGTCGGATGCGGCGGTATCCCACGGTGCACTGCTCACAGTGCTGCCCCTGGTAGCCCTGGGGACAGGTGCACTGCTCCACCCAGCGGGCCGGCACGCCTGGGCCCCGCCTCGCCGTCACCAAGGAGACATCGTCCAGGTAACCGGCGCCTGCAGAGAAGAGCGGTTAGCCAGTGACGCTACACGACGCGTGTGTCTGAGAGCGGCCGCCTACGTACTCCTCTCGCTGTAGGTGCCGCGGATCTTGATGGCCGTCAGGTTGTGGAGAAGCTTCTGGAAGTCAGAGTGACTGATGGCCGGTCTCCAGGGGTAGTCGGTGCTGTCATGGAGCCTGAAACACAAGATCAGGATTAACACCAAAAAAAAACAGGTTCAGATTAGCAGAGAAAAACCTGGACCAGATTAAACGTTTATCATTTTAACTGTAGATTAAGAGACGATCATTTGATTAAAACAGGTAAAAAACTAAATTATATCAGAGTTTAAATCCAGATGTTCAGATCATTTCCATCCCTTAATCCAGACCTAACCAGATTATCCAATCAGCTTCCTGATCCGAAGCCAGATCAGTTCCCGCCAGGCCTCACCTGAACACGTAGGGCTGCATGTTCTCGTTGGGGTAGGCGTTGCCCTGGGCGATGAGGGGGACGGCCACCCGCAGGTCCGCCCCCTCCAGAACCAGGTCCTCGGCCGACAGACGGGTATCCCGCCGGTCCACCCGGAAGTTGAGGGTCAGGTTCTGGCCGTAACTCAGCATGTGGTTCCCCAGGAACTTCTCTGTGACACAGAACACAAGACGAGGACAGATCGTCAGCAGGGACGTCCCGATCGGTACCTGGGACGATCCAGGTATTTTTAGAAAGATCGGATCGGTATCAGGTCTTCAGCTAAGAATGAGCTTTTTGTAGTTTGTTTTAGATCTACCACAAACAAAACCACGTCCCTGGAGCGTCAAAACGCCTTCGTCCTCTTGAAGAAGAAGAAGAGACCTGTAACAGGAAGTGGACCCCAGAGTTTAGGTGTGTTGGTACCTGGTGCTATGAAGTACATGGGGAAGTAGTCGTCTGAGATGAGGGACACTTCCTGTCCACTGGGGGACCACTGGACGGGGACGCCGGAGCCGTCACGCTGCTGAGCCGTCCACCTCTCGTCATCTGAAACAAACACACGGTCAGAACTGGACACCCGCTACAGCCGACGGGTCCAGGGGGGAGGGGGGAGGGGCTCAGGTTACCTCTGCTGAAGGTGGAGCTGATGGTGTGGACGCTGTAGCCTTCGGCGCTGTCGCACACCGACGAGTGCTGGAAGCAGAAGCAGGGGGTGCAGCCCTGAGGGTTGTTGGGGTCCAAGTTGAAGAAGCCGAGTTTACACCTGGAAACAGGAAGAAGACGACGTTTAGAGAGTCTCTACGGTTTAGGACGTCCTACATGAAGTGCTGCTCCTGCTCATCTGTACCTGTCACAGTTGAAGCCCTCCACGTTGTCTTTGCAGCGACACTGTCCCGTGTTGACGTCACACTCCTGAGTGCTGCCTGAGGGCGAGCAAGAGCACGGCCTGACGGGGAGAGAGAGGGTTATAGTTATTTACGACTTTAAATCATGGGACGTCCTGATGAAAGACCCAGACCACCATCAGAGACTGACTGAACCCTGGCAAATGAAGACTCTGAACAGGAGCCATGTCTTCCAGCAGAGGGCGCTCCTCCTCCTCCAGTCAGAGCAGATGAATGAATGAATGAATGAATGAATGAATGAATGAATGAAGGCCTATAGCTGGTACCTGCAGCCGGCCTCTGTCAGACTGTGGTACCCCGGCTGGCAGCGGTCACACTTGTCTCCGGTCACTCCTGGTTTACAGGCACAAACTCCTCTGTTGTCACACTGAGGAGACTGTGAGCCTGGGAACACACCATCATCATCATCATCATCATCACCATCATCACCATCAGCCTTTAAACATTACCCCACCGTTTAAACCACAGACTCCATTTCCTGTTTGTTCTCATGAATCAACGATGGTGAGTTCAGGGGTTTGTGGGAAACCTCAGCGTCTAGGGCCCCGTTCAGACCTTCAGTTAACATCCTCCTGAGTAATCTGATTACAGGTGGCCAGCTTTAAACACAGGTGTGATGGAACATATTCCTAGAGTTACCTCCTTCCTTCTCATAAATAAATCAGATCTTAACATGTGAGAGTCTTTCCATCTTGTTCCAACATCTGGATCATGTCTCCAAGGCAACCAGCAGCTGTTGATGGTTCTGATCCAGCGGTAGGTAGAGATCCATTAGAGACAGCAGCTGTGACCACATGATGGCGCTGCTGATTTACAGACACACTGTGTTCACCAGGTGTGAACTCAGGTGTGACTGGATGTTAATGGACGGTCTGAACGGGGCGTAACCTCGGTTCCTCGTCGACCTTTGATCTGAACTGTTCTCCATGGTTTGTATAAAATGATTAACTGAACCTCTGCAGCCTCCTCCCTCCTCCCTCCTCCTCCTCCCTCCTCCTCCTCCTCCCTCCTCCCTCCTCCTCTCTAACTCACCCACGGTGTTGCAGCTGCAGGCCAGGCAGCGGCTGCCGCTCTGGTCTCTGTAGTAGTTGTCCAGGCAGCGTTCACAGTTGGGACCGTCGGTGTTGTCGGCACAGTTCCTGCAGTGACCCCCGTGTCCCGTGGCTCGGTACAACTCAGCGTCAAAGTAACACTCGTAGCTCTTCCCGTTACAGTCGCAGGCTGAGAGATAGAGAGAGAGAGTTTCAGGTACACGTCTCATTAGAACTACAGCTCCCACAATCCCCCTGAGACTCTGATGACTGATGGTCTGGGATCAGTTGGAGGTCAGAGGTTAAAGGACGTCATCACACATCAGCTGGAAATATTTAAACCTGATTCATCAACAACTGGAGTCAGAGACGCAGCTACTGATACCGTGCTAAGCTAGCAGCACACCGACAGCGCTGTAAAGCGGTTCTCTCTGCAGTAAAACGGTTATATCTGGTTCTCTCTGCAGTAAAACGGTTATATCTGGTTCTCTCTGCAGTAAAGCGGTTATATCTGGTTCTCTCTGCAGTAAAGCGGTTCTCTCTGCAGTAAAGCGGTTCTCTCTGCTGTAAAGCGGTTCTCTCTGCAGTAAAGCGGTTCTCTCTGCTGTAAAGCGGTTCTCTCTGCCGTAAAGCGGTTCTCTCTGCCGTAAAGCGGTTCTCTCTGCAGTAAAGCGGTTCTTTCTGCCGTAAAGCGGTTCTCTCTGCTGTAAAGCGGTTCTATCTGCCGTAAAGCGGTTCTATCTGCCGTAAAGCTGTTCTCTCTGCCGTAAAGCGGTTCTCTCTGCTGTAAAGCGGTTCTCTCTGCAGTAAAGCGGTTCTCTCTGTTGTAAAGTGGTTCTCTCTGCAGTAAAGCGGTCCTCTCTGCTGTAAAGCGGTCAGTGAAGCAGCCGCTGACTTACGCAGACACTCGTTGGGGTTGTCGGCCGTCGCTCTCCTCCAGGGCCGGTCGTTGAAGAAGGGTTCGCAGACGTTGCAGTCGTCTCCCTCCGTGTTGTGTTTGCAGTTACACGTCAGCCGTCCTCCGCTGTTCTTCACACACTCGCTGGCGTGGCCGTTACACTTACACCTGACGGTGGAGGAGAAACACCTGTTACACCTGGATCACACACAGACTCTGTCTTCAACCAAACATCTGATCTTTTAATGTCCCTAGAGCCTCGTATCATGTATGAATCCTCCAGAGTTTCAACATGTGACCGTGGGCAGCGCCGTGTTGACACAGCTCTTTGTTGTGATGTGGTTCCTCTGCTCTGAGAGAAGCTTTTGTTAGACTCAGGGAGCAGAGCCCCTCTCAACAGGTCTGGACTCGCCCGGCGGCCTCCTTCACAGATCGTCTCAGGTGTTCCTTGGTAGAAAGTCACGGAAAAACTGACGGCATGAGGAAGAGAGAGGCTTTGGAGAAGAAGTCTGCTCCCCCACTAAACACCAAGCAGGACTGTCAGAGACCAGATCCCCTCAAATCTACCACAGAACAAGGTCTTTCCAGACTCAGACACTGGGGAGCATGATAGAAAACCTGCTGTGTTCGTTCAGACTGAGCTGCACTTTTACGTCGCCTTCAACCACAGTTAGAAAATAACTTCTACCTTTGACTTTAGTTCACTACTCATCTATTATCTCTGACTTGCTGTGGCTTCATGTGACGTCAGAAAAATCTAAACTATCTGAACCGAGCTTTGCTGTGAAGTCGACAGAATACTGGAGCACGACTCAGACTCAGACTCAGACGAGGCGTTCCCCTCCCATACGTCTGCTGTTAGAGCTTCACTCTGAGTCTGTGTCGGTGACCTACTGTTGGTGAAACCACTCGGGCAGGTAAAGGTTAAATCTTGCAGGTGCTCGGCTCAAGAACTCTCCCCTTCTCTTCCATCCGTCATGGCACTCGGTCCGCCCCATTCCGGTTTCCCTGTAATCCAGCGCTGCCGGCCAGGAATGCCAGGAATGTTGGCTGTGTAATGGAAATCTGCTCCACATTTCAAACAGATTATGGCTGCAGAGGCGCAGTCTGTTGAACGCTCTCCTAATGCCTGTCCAAACCTCTTGTTTCTGAGGCGAGCAGGAAAAGGAGTTCTTACGAGGATTGTGTACGGGCCACAGGGAAGCAGACCACACAGTGACACACCCCCCCCCCCATCTTATTGTGTTTCTAATGAACCGTTGGCTGCACATCGGTCACATGTCGCTTAGAGTTTACATGCGTGAAATGACGCCTCCTCACCGTCCTCCAACAGCGAAGTCAGAGATGGCGTAGTAGTAGGACTTGAGGACCTTGGGGTCGTTGAAAACCTCGTCTCCGAACGTGTTGAGCCTGTTCAGGGTCACTTTGATGTCGGTGGCAGTCACCCAGTCCTGAGAAGACACGACATGGACACAGCGTTAGAGGAGAAGATGACTGCAGTGTCAAAATAACAGAGCTGTAGATAGAAATGGACTTTACTTCATGTGTTTATTTGATAAAAGATGTTTTTTCTGGACAGTATTTGAAAACCAAAGAGGACGACACCATCTCTGTAACTGTCCTGGTGAGAATGTGACAGATCTGAACCACAGAGACAGAAAGCTGCACTTTAATCAAACCAGTCTGGAGCCAGAAATGATTCTTCATTGTTAAATCTGGACCACGAAACATGGAAGGAATGAAGCTTCAGAACAAATGTTTAAAGATCCAGCTGTGAAGTCTGTGGAGGTTCTCATTGGTTCAGGTCACGATATAAATGAAGGACCAAGCCTAAACCAAGTCTAGATGACTTTGTTTAAACTTGTTCCTTCATTTATATCATGATCTGAACCAATGAGAACCTCCACAGATACGTTTCTATCAAAGATATCTCAAGTATAAACTATCATGAGGTTTTTTGTCACCGTGTCGACCAACAGTGACTGAAGTTAAGAAAACCTGCAGCTGAGTTTATAGATTTATTTATTTCACATCATTGGTTTTCTCCTCAAAATCAAACCAGGAACTTCAAAACAACAAACTAAAACAAAGACAACTGGACGGACACAGAGTTTCTCTGGATATTAACGGTTCACTGGAGAAGGTCAACCTGTGGCCTTCAGGTGGACTCCGCCCACAGATGTTCCTGATTAAAACCTGAACTCTCCACCAGACATTTAGAGCTGAAGTCCACATGTCTCACAAAGCTCTAAATCCTCCAACCAGCATCAAATAGTCAGAGTCCGTTCATTAACTGACTAACTGCTGCATCTCAAAGCATCTCTGTGAAAGTCCTGATGGATCAGTTCGTCCTGAGGCGGACAAACACGATTCAATCAGCTGGGCTCATGAATCTCCTCGTGCCTTCTGTCCTCCTCCGGCTGTGGGAAACACTGAGCTCTACACAACAACAACGCTGACATCCAGAGAAGTGGGATTTATTTTACGATACAGGACCCAGCTGGAGAGAATTACTCAACAACACCTGTTGGGTTTCGGCTCAGTTACTCAACATCCCGCCCGGGAGGAAGCCTCGTGGGAAAGTTGGAGCGAAGGCCAACAGATAGCTTTGTTCGCTATCAGCGTGAAACTTATCAGGCCCAGAGGATTATTTTATTCAGCAGCGAGAGCTCGGCACAGCTGTGAGCAGACAAACAGACCTGAAGAGAAACCAGTCGGTCACATCCAACAGGAAACACGTCAGGGAACCAAATCAAACATTCAAATGTGTGCTAACGGCTCGCTGGCCGTCGGACAGACGACAGATCTGAGTCCAGACCTCATGTTTTCAGAAAGAACAGAAAAGCTCAGAGGTCAGATCATCAGAGCTGGACTTCCTCTGAGGCTGATGTTAAATGCTCGTATTAAAGGCTTTCAAACAAAGACTTTTCTACAACCTGATGAGAAGATCCAGACGTAAACCTGGAGATGGGCGCCTCTGACACTTTACATTAATGCAAACAAACAGAATTAATTCTCAGGAGCAACAAACTGTTTTTGTGACTGTTTGTTCATTTTAAACTGAGTCTGATCAACCAGAACCCAGCAGCTGTTACAGACTGTGGTGGAGGCTCAGACCAACGGTTTCTGGTTGACGCCTGGTTTCTCAGCCGTCCCGTTATCTGCAGGTTTCCGGTAACGCCCGGCCCTCCCTCTCCTCGTGATTCACCGAGAACAAACCCCTCCTGGCAGCTGCAGCTCGTCACGTCGTCCGGTCCAGGATCCGGGATCCAGGTTCTCGGCTGAGTCAACGCTGTTTAAACTGCGCAGAACATTTGTTTGCTATCAATCATGTGCAGCTCTGTGAGGAGGAACGCTGCCTGGCGTTCGAACGTCCTCAGAGAATCACAAGCGCTGAGCTGAGCTGCAGCAGAAACAAACCGTCTGTCAGAGGAAGAGGATCCTCCAGAGATGACAGTCATTCATTCAGCTTTCAGTTTCACTCCTTCAGACTCAGAAACCTGGACGTTACAGAACCACTCGATGAATTAAATCTGTTAGACGTACTCCACTCAGGTTGGACTGTTCCCAAGTCCAGGGGTCATAACATCATCAACATCTGTCCTAATCCGAAGTGGATCACAAGTGTCCAGGTTAGAGTCCAGGTGTGAACACTGATCTGGTCTCTAGAGTCCAGGTTAAACAGGTCCAGGTGTGAACACTGATCTGGTCTCTAGAGTCCAGGTTAAACAGGTCCAGGTGTGAACACTGATCTGGTCTCTAGTGTCCAGGTTAAACAGGTCCAGGTGTGAACACTGATCTGGTCTCTAGTGTCCAGGTTAAACAGGTCCAGGTGTGAACACTGATCTGGTCTCTAGTGTCCAGGTTAAACAGGTCCAGGTGTGAACACTGATCTGGTCTCTAGTGTCCAGGTGTGAACACTGATCTGGTGTCAGTCCACATGTGGAGGTGGTCTGGGACACATGTGACCTCCTTCCTTTGGTAGTGTGAACACACAATGAGTCCTGGGTCACATTAAAGACCACCTATTCAACAGGGCTGATCTGAGGAAGAGGAGTTTAACTCATTCATTCAACCACTAGTAGAAATGATCACATGAATCAGTGATGTCTGTTCATTAGTAATGAGAGCCTTTTAAAAGATTCTGGTCTTGGAGCTGAGAACCAAACTAAACTAGAAACTAATCTGAACTAGAATCAACTCAGGAGATAAATCAGATCTTAACATGTGAGAGTCTTTCCATCTTGTTCCAACATCTGGATCATGTCTCCAAGTCAACCAGCAGCTGTTGATGGTTCTGATCCAGCGGTAGGTAGAGATCCATTAGAGACAGCAGCTGTGACCACATGATGGCGCTGCTGATTTACAGACACACAAACTGAGATCAGATCTCAAGTGCTGGCTGGGGACGCATGTGGAGACACATTTATATTAAGACCAGGTGGATAAAGATTGTCCAGGTCAGATGTTGATGTAAGGTCAAAGCTAACTGCTAACAGCTAATTCACGGTCTGGAGTTAACGCTGAGTACCAGACGAACTCAATGTACATACGTCAGAACCTGTTAGAAGACAGATCTTATAAAGAGATCTGAACTGATCTCAGTGCAGCTTTAAAGTCTCTCAAGTTCTGAAGATGAAGACGTGAATTTAAAACACTATTACAGATCAGAGGTTGTAGCTTTAGGCTCGGGCCGTTCCAACAGATCACAAGTTAAACACTGACGGGACAATCAGAGCGCAGTCTGTGCTGTATTTTAAGGGCTAGCTGGTCAGCAGCCTGTTGAGGTGGACCGACCCAGCTGGTGGTTATTTCCCGCTCAGAGATGACAGACGTCAGGAATGTGAGCGAGCGACAAACAGCCGTCTGACGCCTTCGACTGTCCGCTGCCTCTAAAAAGAGTCCCGGCTTCGGTATAAATAGCTTCATGCCGACAAGTCAAATAAGGAAGTTCACAGCTGAGCCCGAAGAGCTAAATCTGTTCTTTTACATGGAGGTAGGAGTGGGGATGGACGGAGGGAAACATCAGGGAGCCGTTAGACCTCAGTCCATCAAGACTAATTTATACGAACACAGAATAACAACAACCCACCGGCTACACTTGGAGAGTCCTCATTAAAAGCTTCTAATTTCTCTGACTTTAAAAACTGTCCTGGAGGAAACTGGGCCGCTACGGCAGCCATGTTGACTCAGCTCATTCATGTGTTCACATCGGGTACTAAAATGCATCTGGAGGCATCACTCACCATCAGATCTAATGCAGCAAATAAACACAGGCAGGAGCAGATCACTGTTGTTTCAGAACCATAAACGGATGTTTGTAGACTCGAGACAAAACTCAGATTAGAACTGAAATGAACTTTAAACAGAGGCTCAGCTCCTAAAGAAATCATAAATATGTAGAGCTTGTTGTTTGGGTATCTCCTGCAGTCATCTGGTTTTAACAGTCAATGAGTTTTTTTCTGGTGTTTTTTCAGTTGAATAAAAATGAAACTGGAGAAAGCAGAGGAACATCTACAACAGAAAGAATGAAATCAGACTCTGCAGCGATGAAGCAACCTCGGCCACGGAGTGAGGAAACATGGAAACACAAACAGACAGCGGAGAGGAGGAGGAAGGACGGAAAGAGAGGTGGGAAAGGGATGGGGGGGGGGGGGGGGAGAGAGAGAGCGTTAGAGGGAAAGAAGCCTTCCAGCTGCCGGAGGCTCGAGCCAAACCGAGCTGCTGCAGTGGGAAATCTGGGGGCGTCGCCGAGAAACACCTCGCTGTAAACTGTGGAGGTCTGGAAAGTTACAGTAAACGTGATGTATTGATCTTCTGGTGGAGATCTGGACCAAAATCTGGTTTAGAGATCCAAGCTCCGCCCCCTTAGAAACCTTCAACCATGATCTGAGGCAGAGGAAACCCCTCTTTGCTAACGCCATGTTTCCCACTGCTGGATCAGAACCATGAACAGCTGTTCGTTGACTTGGAGACATGATCCAGATTTTGTAACAAGCAGCTTTTGTTTCATTCCTGTTTCATTCAGATTTCACAGAGGAAGGTCTCACCTGTACGCCACAGGTGGTTTATGAACGTTAGCCACACATGGCGACAAACTACTGACTCAGATAAACGACCACGGCACGGAGACGCTCTCCTGCTTCCTGTATTTACAGATATTTAATATAACAGGAGGGAAGAGAAAATCCAACATGGTGTCTAAGTTAGAAACGAACCAGATGATCAGATGATCGGGGCTCACCTGGAGGACGGGGCTGTTGTCGAAGTTGTAGGCGCTGGGTCGTCCCTCCAGCGTGGAGAAGGCCACGTTCCCGCCGGTCAGCGGCGAGATGTCGCTGAAGTCGTCCGTGCACAGCGCCTGCTGCTCGTCCTCTCCGGTTCGGATGAAGCCGTGGTTCGGCTTCTGGTAGGTCTTCTCACAGGAGCCGCTGTAGTACTGGTACGGCACCCAGGGGCCTCCCTCCTTGGTCCTCTTGTAGATGGCGAAGCTCTCGGGTCGGCTGGTGTGGAACTTGAGTCGCACGTAGGTGATGTCGAAGGCCTTGCCTGCAGAGAGACGGAGGAAGCAGAGATTAGAGAAGGTCGTTGGTTTACAGCCATGAAGAGAAAGGAAACAGGAACGAGTGGAGGTTTGGATGTTTTTGTCTGTGAAGGTTCTCAGTCGTTAGGGAACAATCTGGAGCTGTTGTGTTCCTAGAAGACATTTGTCCAGGTCTTCAGCTCTAAATGACTGGTGAGGAGGTTTTAATCTGAACCTGAAGGTCACATGACTAGAGTCTGGAACATGTTTGCTTCTGTTGGTTTAGTTTTTACCTCCGTGTATTTAGGTTTATATCCTCTGAGACTCTGTGGTGAAGCTGCACGTGACGTGAGGTTGAGTAAAAGTACGCAATGATTCATCAGGAGTCCAAACATAAACCGAGACCTGGAGACAGAAGAGTCTCTCCAAGAACCGAGGGTTTGAGGAAAACTCTGAGCAGGAATGTTGGAGCCGAGGCAGCGGTCCCGCTCCTTCACCTCCACATACCTGTCGAGTCGGAGCAGGCCCGCTCCAGCAGCCGTCAGTCAGCGCCAGGAGGAACAGCGCTGTGTTTGAGCCGGGCGGCGGGGGGGTACGGCTGTTTGCTCAGCCAAAGAATCTACTCTGTAAACACGGCGCTGACAGGGGCCCCGGCCGCGGGGGCCCCACTGTGTCGACGGCAAATAAAGGTGAAGCAGCTGATAGGACTGAAGTTCACAAAGGGCCGCAGTTTATTACAGGAAACAATGAAGCGACTGCAAACACACCCGCTTCCTCCCCCCCTCCCCCCGGGTGAGTGTTTGGGAGGCTCTGCTGACTTGTGAGGACCTCTGTTGACCAGATGAACTCTGTGGGTCAAGGTTAATAAGACGCTGTGAGCTTTAAACTGAAGCAGAGATCCTCAGATACAGACTGAAACAACTTTTAACACAGGAGAGAAAAAGTGAGAGAGTCTCACTTTGACGTTACAGTCCTGCACCAACCTGAGAACCACTGGCTGACTCATGTACACAGTCATGTCTATAACAGTGCTGCTCCTCAGAGGATGAACCCTTCTAAGGTGCAGTAACACCAACCTGATCTCTAAAGGCTCATTTACAGTACTGTGGCAACTAGACGCTGTAACCTACGTACGTATCCTACATCGGTGTGATCCATTTATACCTCGTCAGTCCGTCTCGCTCTGTAACAGCTCCACCCAAACACTAGTCGGCGCTGTATGCCAGGGATAAGAGTTGTCAACTAAGTCTACACCAGCAGGTGGCAGTAGTCTGAGCTCATCATTCAAAAGATGTGCTGCTGTTAGCGGTTAGGCCATGGTGTGAGAGCTAACGATCAGCTTGGATAGTCCTCCAACCAATCAGAGACATTTAAACTCATCAGATGACATCTATGACTACTGTTACTCTTCTGTCTATCACCACATTAAGCCCCGCCCCCAGATGATCTGATTGGTCCGGCAGACCTTTGCAGGAGCAGAATCAGTTCCCAACAGAGAGACTCCAAAACAAAATATTAGTGGGCGGGGAAAGTTGGGTCTGGTTTCCAGGCTGATAACGCTATGGAAAGCAAGCAGACCCTGAAGTGTGGCTGTAGTAAATAATGTTTCCCTGCAGAGGGCGTTAACATCTCAGACGAAGAAGAAGAAGAAGAAGAAACCGGTTCAGTTTCAAAGTCGTCTACAGGAGTTCAACAGGTCTTTGCTGGAGCAGAATCAGTTCTCAACAGAGAGACTCCAGATCAACTTTACAAACATCCAGTGGTCGGGGGGGTTGAGGTTGACCTCCAGGCTACAGTAGTGTCCAGTATATTCTGGATTCTACAAACACTCAGCTGTGTTTCAGAATAAAAGGATTTTCTTTGATACTGGATCTGGGGTCTGCAGAGCCTCTTCTGGCTTCACATCAAAGAGTCGTGACCAGAGGAGACCCAGCGGGCGGCAGGAAGCGACCGTCACTTTAAATGAGGTGAAGACGCCTCCGCATCCTCAGGACCGGGACACAAAGAGGACGGAGGCCAGGTGGCCGCTGGGACGGAGGACTAGAGGAGGCCGAGACTGGACGGGGAGCTCGGCAGGAGGTGACGACACATAAATACGTCTGAGTGTATTTAAACGTTCATCAGAGCGGAGCGACTCCTTCCAGAACAAACGGAGCATTGACGGCGGGAAGAATTTTACAGTAGAGACTCAAACAAAGAGCGCTTTGATTAGAGCTTCAAAACAGACAGGAAACACAGCTCCTCTACCAAAATAAAAGCTCACAAACACCAAAGATTGGACAAGTTTACAGTTCAATCGATCAATAAAAAGAATCTGTCAGAATCACTGATGATAAAAATCATTTCAGTTGTTGGTTTTAATTATTGAGACTCAACAACAAGAGACATCCTGAAAATAAGTGAAAACAAACTGAAGCTTTTACGAGTTTCCCTCCAATTAAAGGTTCATTTTAAAGACTGGGAGTTTTTATTGGGTGACAACCTGTTTTTAATTTTAAGGGCTTTTCAGTCCATTAAATGTACGCTGCATGTTTGGTTTAAGGGTTTATAAAAGGTAGAAACATCTAAAATGATCAAATAAAATAAAAACTAAGATACAGTCACTTTTATAGCTGAGGAAAAAAGCCAGAGACGACTGTGAAGCTGTCTGAAGAAGAAGAAGAAAACAAAGAAGAAGAAGACGACAACAAAGAAGAAGAAGAAGAAGACAATAAATAATAATAACAATAAGAAGAAGACAATAAATAAGAAGAAGAAGAACAAGACGACAATAAAGAAGAAGACAAAGAAAACGAAGAAGAAGAAGACCAGAGAGACCTGGACCAGTGGTCACCATGGAGACTACTTCAGTCAAGGACAAGACATCACGTCAGGAGAAACAACAGACTGAGATTCCTGGCTGTGACCTTCCAGACGTGTTTGGTTTTGGTTCTTATCAGTTTTAAAACTAATTCTTTATCTTCATGTACATTTCTTCTTCCTGCCAGGGGCCCCTCTGAGCCGTGTTCTTTATCCAGTAAATTAAAGTTGAAGGAGTCTGCGTCCTCTTTTATTCTAAACAGGAAACAGGTCTTTAATAAAGTCCGGATTAAAATAATAAAACCCACTAAAGAGTCAGAGACAGATTTAAGACGCCGACATCGTCAATTAGCCGGTTTGGCTTTAACCCGACTATTGAGGAGCGCTGACCCCGCTAGACTCTCCTCAGGGGCCCCAGAGTCACGTCCCAACATGAAAAGAGCCTCCAGTCGTTCAGGGGGGAGGCAGCTTTTCTTTCTCGAGGCTGAGGAGGGGAGGAGGGGAGGACGGGAGGAGGGGGGAGAGAGGGTGACACTGTGACGGCAAGAATGAACCGGCTGGAATGTGTTTCCGCCGGGCAGAGGGATGGACGGAGAAAGAAAGAGTCCACACAGAAGATCTTTCCTGCCCAGATATGGAAGATATGACGAGTCACTGAGCAAAGGGCTGGGGGGGGGTCTGCTTTAGTGCCACTGAGCAACACAATGACGGCCTGCAGGCAGCTCTGTGACCTCTGACCTGGATCAGACACACAGGAACGAATGATTCATTAAAAAAACAAAACAAATCTGAGTCATGAAACACGACCAAGGAGCTCGTCTGTCATTACTGTGACATCTTTGATGGTTAACAGATGGTTCTAGGTTCTAATCTCGTCTCAGCACACTCTCTACATAAAACAAGGGTTTAAATATCGGAAGCTTTCCATCGTTGTCACAGAGGACACGGTTAGAAAATGCTTCTGCAGATGTTTGGCAGCGAGTCTGAGTCTGAACCACCGACGGAAGCTAAAGGAGAAAAAGATTTGATGAGATTATGAACAGATTAATGGATTTATCATCCAAAGATCAGTTCACAGGAAACTCTGTCACACCAAGACCATCCTCGTTAGCAGCAGATGTTCGTCGTCCAGTTCAGAGGAGACGGACCGTAACGAGGGAGACGTCCCAGAGGAGGACAGATGAGGACGGGGGAGGAAGACGAGGGAGAGAGAACATGAGGACTCTGTCAGCGACGCAGCAAGAAGAGGAAGGAGACGAGAAAAACTGAGATTTATTCTGATTCATTAAAGAATTCTGTTGGTTTTCAGACGTTTGTGTCAAAGTGAAACTGGAGCTGGAGGAGTCTCCTTCCAGCAGAGTGTTACTCAACTCATGAGAACGATGTTCCAGCCGGTGGTGGAGCCTCGGGGTCGGCCCGAGGGGTGAGGAGGAAGGGGGAGGATCCAGGAGGGGCTCGGCTTGGAGCACGGCCCAATTAAATCTCCTCCCATGACCTCATCGCATTCTTCTCCGGAGGAACGAACAAAGAACGCTTTGACTTCTGGACACGAAGGCGTGACCGAGGCCTCGGCCTGCAGACGAGCAGCAGGTACCGACCCGGACCAGATCCAGACCAGATCCTGGTCCGGCGTCAGCTCCGGATCAGTTCTACCTGGATTAAACACGTCCTCTGCACCGGAGCAGCTGTTGGAACGTGTTGGAACCTGAACAGATCCCTGAGGATCAGCTCCACTGTCACCACAACACCGTCCAGGTTCACTGAGACCAGATCAACTGAATCTGATTGGTTCAGAGGCTGCGACGGGACGACGTAGGAGGAAGATGATCAATTATTCTGATCTAGTTTAGAAACACAGCCAAGACCTCTTCTTCCTCTTCATCGTTCCTCAGCACCCAGCAGCTCAGACGGTTTAATATGGATCCATTAAGTTGTGTTTCTTTGGTCCAGCTCTTCTCTTTTTAAATCCAGATGATGCAGGAGACGTTGATGCATTTAAAATAATCCCAGAATTTTATGAATCCACATCAGCTCAGGATCAATTTGAGTCACAATCCTTTTTCTTAAACACATGCTCAGTAGTTTGGACTTGACAAGCACAGACTCTGTAATTAAAGCAGCAGCGTACATGTTGAGGCCAACGCAAAGCATTCTGGGAAACCTGGTCGTCCCAAGTCCTCAATGAAACAGGCAGGACCAGAACACATCCAGGTGTTTGGACTGCACCAGACCAGAACTCGGTCAGAAGTAGAGACATGTTGATAAAGCGCCTCAAAGTCGCAGAGTGATGACATCATGAGGCACGACGCAGAAAAACATGAGACAACGTCCGGATAAAGACGGGAGCGTCGGAGGAAAACAGTTCTCTTGAACCAAACTGGTTTTCGACTGCCAACCCAATCAGGTGATGAGCTAAAGGTCAGAGGTCACGCTGAGCACAGACGTGAACATCAGCTTCAGCTTTAACTCTAACTTTCTTCAAGCAGAGACAAACAAGAGAGCTATGCTAGCCATTAGCATGTCCATTAGCATCTGCCCTAGAGTTCATTTATCAAAAACAACTGATGAGGACACGACTCCCAGGAAGAAGAACAACTGTCAGGTGTCTCAGATGTTTTATTACGTTTCACTGGAGGACCTGAAGCGTGAGCTGAGCTGTGTGGGCTCCTCTACTGAGCGCGCTCAGCTCACAGCAGGTGCTGAGGTCAAAGGTCGGCAGGCAGACGCCTCTCACAGATAAAAAAAATAAATAAATAATCAAGAGTTTAGTTAAAAGCTGCTGAAGACGAGGCAGACGAGGAAGGAGAGGAATGTGTCTGAGTTTAACCCTCTGCTGCCTGGTCCTGGTCCTGGTCCTGGTCCTGGTTCAGGCTCAGGCTCAGGCTCAGGCTCAGACTCAGACTCAGACTCTGGTTTATGTCTCCTCACAGCTGAAGGTAAAGCTGTTACACATTAATGTCCCGGTTAATGTTTGACCTGCTGCATCACACAGGAATGTACAGAACCATAAAGCTGTGTTTGTTTAGCACACATGAGTAAACCTGAGCAGCAGCGCTCCACGTTATTTAAGCCTCTTATCTTATCGTCTGACTGTAGGACGCCTCCTCCTGCTGTAGGACGCCTCCTCCTGCTGCAGGACGGACGCCCGACCTCCTCCTGCTGCAGGACGCCCGACCTCCTCCTGCAGGACGGACGCCCGACCTCCTGCAGGACAGACGCCCGACCTCCTCCTGCAGGACGGACGCCCGACCTCCTCCTGCAGGACGGACACCCGACCTCCTCCTGCAGGACGCCCGACCTCCTCCTGCAGGACGGACGTCCGACCTCCTCCTGCAGGACGGACGCCCGACCTCCTGCAGGACAGACGCCCGACCTCCTCCTGCAGGACGGACGCCCGACCTCCTCCTGCAGGACGGACGCCCGACCTCCTCCTGCAGGACGGACACCCGACCTCCTCCTGCAGGACGCCCGACCTCCTCCTGCAGGAACGCTCCTCGTTTTCTTTATTAGCATTTTTCACGTGATTCAGATCAGATCTGAAAGTTCCTGACTTCATTCACAATTTAGCCAATTTTAGAAACTGAATTATCTTCAGACAGAGTTCCTTTGAGTTTAGACGACCACGGCTTCATTTGCTGAAGGACTAGTCACCAGCCTGCAGCTGTAAATGATCAGATGATACTTTAATACTTTAAAACGTCTCAATCTAATCAACACACTGTACAGATAATGTACTTTCTATCATAAACTATTCTAAAAATGCATCAGATTCCCTCATTAGTCACAGACACGTGAGATGTAATGGACGCTGTCTGCCGCTGATATCACCTCCATCTCTTCTTCTGTTTGATAAACAGAGCAGCAGGCAGCAGAGCGAGCGCTCTGATTGGACGGGAGGGCGTCGGCTCTAGCTCTGTGTTGCTAAAAAAAAAAAGCTTCGGGTGATAACGAGTCTGTCGCCTGAAGAGTGTCGCTGAGCTCAGGCCTCGAATTAACATCAGCCCTGAGGGATCTGATCACAAGCGGTCGCCTTAAAGACACGCCCAGGACGCATTCTACTGACCCACATGTGGACGTGTCCTGAGACACATCTGATTTCATTCCTCTGGTGGTGTGAACACACAACGAGTCCTGCGTCACCTTCATTTATTTCCTCAATAACTCCTGGAGTCTTTATTAACCTTTCTTATCAGAGACGTTTGTTTCTCACCAGTGACCTGGTTCCTCTGATGGAAGCTTCAGGGTTCAGATCTAATCTGAGCTTTGTCCCTTAAATACACAACAAACAGCTGTTCATGGTTATGCTGTTATACATTTAAAAAGCTGCAGAGTGACGCCTCTTCACGCTCCAACAGCCTCTTCTCTGGTTCATATTCAGGTAAATAAATAAAGTTGTTGGTTTTAAATACGTTTTCGTCAGAGCTCCTTCCTTCCCTCTGGATCTTCTATATATTACTGTTAACATGTTAAACTGCAGTGTGTGTGTTTTATTTAAGAGAGTATGTGTGTGTGTGTGTGTGTGTGTGTGTGTGCAGGGGGATTTCCAATTAAGTGTTTGAGGGGGAGGGAAGGCAGGAAGGGGTGAAGGTGGGAGTCAATGATAGTATTTAATGGCTGTGGAGGAGACCTGTCATCATCCACTCATTCATTCATTCATTCATCCTGTCCTTGGTCGCTGGGTAAACTAGACCGTACGTCTGCACGTTTAATTAATGTTCACACCTGAAACCAACACTTCGAGTTGTGATTTAGTCCTAAATGGATCGTTTATCTGCCTTTAATTAGATATAAACTAATGATTTAGTTTTATAGGTTGAGGTCTGAGTTTATTAAAGACCAAACAAACCAGGAGCTGCTTTTAACTTCATGAAGCTGACACCGTGTCTAAATGTCTGAAAGAACAAAATGTCCAGTTCAGAATCAGAACTGAAGCAGAACGTTCTCCTGGACTGTGATGAACCTGAAGAGACGTCCCCACGGTTATTAGATTATAAATCATCTATGAGTCCCCCTCAAAGCCAGGAATATCCCGGCAGCAGATTTCCATCCGAGCTGTGATCTAATCAGAGGCCAAGGCGCCTCCTCCCCCTCCCCCCACCTCCTCCTCCTCCTTCTCCTCCTCCCCCTCCCCCCACCTCCTCCTCCTCCCCCCTCCCTCCTCCTCCTCCTCCCCCCCATCTCCAAACATCAGTGTTTGGTGAAGGTTTAAGAGCAGAGACCACCAAAGAAGAAGCCGCCCCGCCTGGAGGTGTCGCCTCACCGGGACGTCAGGAACAAACGGTAACAGCGCTCGTTATCACAGACAAAGAGACAAAAGAGTCCCGGGCAGGACACAGCTGCCCCCCCCAGCACTAAAAGACACAATGACCCCACAGCTGCCCACACTGAAGACACGACGGACGTCCAGAGAGAAGACATCTCCAACAGCCTAGCTCTACTTCACCCTCTTTAAACCAGAGAAGAAGAAGGAATCTTTCTGTCACAGCTGAGTCTGTCGGTCGAACATGAACATGAACATGACGGAAACGCTGGAAGCTCTAGAAGGGATTAAACGACAGAGATCAGGAACATCGTGTCCAAAACTAAAGAAGGAAAAGAAAACATGAGGAAATCCCTGAGACGAATGAGAAGCCACATCAGTCGACGTCGTCTCAGACGTAAACAAGCTGAAGAATGACTGAAGGTCTTCAGAGACGCTGAGCTGCTATCTGCTCATCTGACTGGAATGAAAACCTCAGATCCTCCAGGTGTGAGCTGATCAAAGAGCTAATCAAAATTTATCTCCTCGTTTATTCTGCAACGAAATTAAGAGTAATTAACTGAAGCTGCTCTGAAGTCAGAGCCTCGGGACATGGAACGGGACGTTCAGAGGCCTCGTTCACACCTCAGCTTAACACCTGTCCATCTACCTGGTCTAACCTGGTCTCACCTGGTCTCACCTGTCCATCTACCTGGTCTTAATATAAATGTGTCTCCACATGCGTCCCCAGCCAGCACTTGAGATCTGATCTCAGTTTGGAACAAGATGGAAAGACTCTCACATGTTAAGATCTGATTTATTGAAGGAAGGAAGGAAGGAAGGGAGGCAAAAAAGAAAGAAGCAAAGAAGGATCCTTACTTCTTTGCTTCTTTCTTTCTTTCTTTCTTGCCTCCTTTCCTTCCTTCCTTCCTTGTAGGGAAGGAAGGAAGGAAAGGAGGCAAGGAAGGAGGGAAAGCAGGAAGGTAGGAAGGAAAGACAGAAGGAAAGAAAGGGAGAAAGAATGTATTGAATGAAGGAAGGAAGGAAGGAAGGAAGCAAGGAGTGAAGGAAGAGGAAAGAAGGAAGGAAGAGAAAAGGATAAAAGAAGGAAGGAAGGACACTAGGATGCATGGACAGGCGTCCCTAATGATTTGGCCAGGGAGCGTTTGAAACTATAAAATAAACTTTCAGATTGTGTTTAATGCTTATTTGTTTTTTATTTATTTAAACGTGAAGCCACGCCCATCGACTGTGATGTCTGGAAGAAACACCTGTGGTTAAGTCACAGGTGGGGGCGTGGCCTAAATGTTTTCTGTGTTCTGCAATAAATAAAAGTAAAAATAAAAGTTTTAAGATGAGCTGAAGTCAGTGCCTCCACCTCCTCCTCCTCCTCCTCCTCCTCCTCCACCTCCTCCACCTCCTCCACCTCCTCCATCTCCTCCTCCTCCTCCTCCTCCTCCTCCTCCACCTCCTCCACCTCCTCCACCTCCTCCATCTCCTCCTCCTCCTCCTCCACCTCCTCCTCCTCCATCAGCTGTGACATTCTTCCTCTCAGGTGGAGAAGCTAACAAAGGTGTGACGATCACGTTTCAGCCCGTAATCATGTGTTTACCTTCAGCGAGTCACTTTTTACTCCCAGGCAGCAGAGCTAAAATTACCCTGCATGCATCTGCTTGTCCCTGTAATGCATCTCCACGCCGTCTATAATAATAGAACACCACCCCCACCGCTCTCTCTCTCTGCTCTCCCTGGGGCGCTGATTCACTTCCTGGGCAAATGACAGAGTCTGAGGACCACAGAAACCCCCCCGGACCCCCCCACCACCACCACCACCACCACCACCAGAGCCCCTCTAACACACTGGAGTTCAGCTCCGTCTCCTCAGAGGTCAGAAGCTTCTTCTCTCCGAGTCTTTTTCTTTTTTCCCGTCCAGATGAATTCCCACAGAGAGATTCTTCCCACAGGAGAGGAAACGCTGTCAGTTTACACTGGGGTCAGAGGTCAAAGGTCTCCGCTGTACGTCAGCTCGGTCACCGCTGGGAGCTACGCCTGGCCGACTGGACCAGAGTCCATGCAGGACAAACACGATTTAAGAAAGACGGCGCCTCAGAGTTAGTTTAAAAAGCTGCAGCTTGAATCAGAACAAACTAATCAATCAATGAATCAGCTGGGAGGCAGACTGGTTCACCAGCTGAGCTCTTCAAAACAATCCATCAGTTATCTGAACCAGAGATCCAGGACTCACCTGAAGATTCAACCACAAACCAGCCTCCTGTCTGAGCTGCATTTAATGACTCATATTAATCTGCTTTTCTTTCACGTGGGATGAACGCGCTCATGTTCCCTCAGACGTTCTCATGTTCTCTGCAGCATCTCTGTGATACTGAAAACCTAAAGCTACTCTCAAACCGTCCTGGAAGCAGCTGCAGGCCCAGAGCGTGAGCAGATAAGAGGACGTATCCACGACCAATCTGTTTAGTCTGAGCCATCATTCACTCCTCTAATCTGACGGCAGCAAGAAAGTTCCCAGGAGCGTCTGTTCCGTCTGTTCTCCAGGTTTTTAAATAAATAAATGGAAACCGTCGGTTCTAGGCCGACGTCTTTGGTCTCGGGTTGTTTTTATTTTAAGTTTACTGATAAAGAAGAAAAAAAACTTGAAGTATACTCCAGCTACTTTAAAAACATCACTGTTGTGTCGTGGTGTTGTTTGAGACTGAGGTCGTTGCCTGACGATGCGTTTAATGACCTCCAGGAATCGACTCTGAGCTGCTAAACAATAAGTCCAGGAGACAAGCATGAGTTAGACGGTAGACGTCTGTCCCTCTCACGTGTTCAGACAGTTCCACCTTCCTCAACAAAAGACAAATAAAGGAGTGACGCTCTGACGTCTTTGTTCCTGTCTCTGAGTAAAACTACAAGTCTGAAGGTCTGTCCAGACTGTTGGACGAGTCTCTGAGGACTCTGTCGTCCTGTGGTATCATGAGTTTGGACGTATCAGACAGACAGGAAGCAGCTGCAGCAAGAAACGTTGGGTTTAATGTACAGAAATCTGCAGCTCCAATAAACTCTGGTGGAAAGTGTCGGAGGGGACGAGGCTGTAATTACAGTCGTAAAGAGAACAGCTACGACTTCCTGAGACTTTATCTTCTCAGGGTCGATCCAGATGTCAGCAGGTTTATAATAACAACCTGTCGCAGAGGAAAGAATAAGAAATAAAGCCAGCGGAAACAAGACGGAGAGCCGGCTGACGTCAACCACTCGCTCACTGGTGGAAGAGGAAAGGTTTTTATAAATAACCTCTGATCAGAGACTAAATACAGACGGAGGACAGAGCAGCAGGAGACGAGACCAGAGGCTCCGTCCAGGTTCTCAGAACCATCTGACCCAGTCCAGTCCAAATGTCCTGGTGTGTTCTGGTCCCATCCGTTCTATCCAGGACCCATCAGGAGGTACAGCCAGGTATCCCAGAATGCACTTCATGGGATTGATCAAGTACGCTGCTCGACCGCTTTACTGCACATACGACTGCTTTACTGCACATACGGCCGCTTTACTGCACATACGGCCGCTTTACTGCACATATGACCGCTTTACTGCACATACGACTGCTTTACTGCACATACGACCGCTTTACTGCACATACGGCCGCTTTACTGCAGACAGGAAGAAGTTTGCGTTCCTGGGATTGATTAACGCTCAGAAATGAAAAACGCCTTCTTGTGTTTGTCATTAGTGACCAGTGGGTGGAGCCCAGCCACTTAGGCCCCGCCCCCTGCTTCCTCCTGGTCTTGACAGAGCTCAGTAGCTCTGTTATTTTTCCAGTTAGACCTTTGATCAACCACTAAATGTTTAAATGTTAAACATTTCTGTTCCAGAGGAAACTGACGGAAGCTGAAGAGGATGTTTCTGGCACAAATGCACCCTGGGAGTCGTAGTCAACCTACACAAGATTCAGTTTAGGATTAAATACCTCTTGAAAACTAAACTACCTGAAAATCTTTGAGTCTCAAACCAACTCCACTGCAGCTAAGACCAACATGGCCGCCACAGGCCGCAGGACAGGACTAGCCGTGGAGGTCCAGCAGTGACCCTGAACGCACCACAGGCCTTTTAATTAGCACACAGCACCAAGAATGTGGAGTGTTGTGGTTCAAAGGGAGATGTGATGAGAGAACAAACAGTGAGAAGAAAAGGCCGCTGGGGGTGATGGCAGGTAAATAAAGAGCCTGCAGCAGATGGAGGCGCTGCTGCCGCCGGCCGGGGTCTGGGTCCGGAAATTTACAGCGTCAAGAAACGAGACGTGACGCTGATTGAGATTAAAATAGAAAAAACGTTTTTCAACCATTTCCAGTGACTCTCTACCAGCTTCAGTGAGTTTATTATAAACCACTGCAGCTGTAGAGCGTCACAGTCACATCCTCCAAACATGTTCCTCGACAGCATCAAAACACAAAAGCACCAAGTCAACCTCAACTATCAGGACAACGACTCATAAAGTCCTCAGACCAGATATTTAAATCTCCTCCGTCTCCTTCGTCCTCCGGTGATAAATCTTAGATCCAGATCAGGACAGAAGCTCCAGCTCTGAGAGCAGCGACAGGATTTAAAAGTAAAGACACGTGAAAGATGAGAAGATGAGGAGACGCCACGGGAACCAATCAGGACGTTAGTAGTTCAGATCTGAGGAGGACATTCAGAGGTGTTTGTTTTTATCTGATTTAACTGAAAGAAAATTCATCTGTCTGTCTTTTCATGCCTGGATCTTTTTGTAAGGAGCGTCTGATTGTAGCATTGTTAGCTTAGCATCAAACTGTTTGGATGGAATCAAATCTAAACCAGATAAAAGCAGAAAGAAACCCTGAAGCGTTGCAGGGTTGTGACAGATTTAAAGTGGAGTCTCCTCCTGCCTCTGATCTCCTGATAGGACGTCCCCTCTTTGGGAGGGGGATGGGGGGGGGGGGGGGGGGTTGCATTCCTGGGATGGTTCAGACCTGAAGGTGACCAATGAGGAAGTCTGGCTCATTTTAAGGTTTGCTTGAGGTGAATCGAAGCTTGGTTTTCAGACAGAGTGAGACGTCGCCTCAGGCTTCAGGCTTTTACGACTCCTGTAGATCAGCTGATGATGATTCACACAAACTACAACGTCCCAGAGACATTTATACTCTTTACCAGGACGACTACTTTGACCCGAAAGCTGCAGGAGACTCATTAACAGAGTTTAGTTGTGAAGGTGTGAACGAACCAGCGGAGGATGATGATCAGTCAGAGTCGCTCTGCTGAAAACAAGATGTGTAAAAATATCTGAGAAGGCGTCTGAACGGGACGTTGATCGACACGTCTCCGTAGCCTCAACGTCACAAAGCATCACTTCAACTTTACTACAGCAAATGGACAAACACTGGAGATAATGAGCTGATAAGAAACGACTCGAGGCCGACGGCAGGAATGTGACAACAAGAGTCAACAGACACAAGTGATCGGGACGTCCTGATCCATTAGGTCGAGGGTCAGATTCAACCAGAAGCCTTCATGTAGTGACTGTGGAGCTAAAAGCTAAAAGCTAAAAGCTAACTGCTAGCTCCATGAAACCAGCACTGCTGTCTGGACTCAGGCTAACGTTGACATAGTCAGCTATCATAGTGACGTACAACATCATCACTGTGGACTTTAGTCCGGACTAAAAGCTAGTTAGTTTAGCAGCAATGAGCTAAGCTACAGATGCTAAGCTAAGCCTAGAGCCAGAGGTACGGCTACCATGGTATCTGGGAACAGCTGGTAATCCAAGAGAGACACCACACAGATGTTTATTTATTTAGTTGAAACCAGATCTGAAAGTTTCTGTTATAAGAGACAATAAACTTTAACGTCTCACGGCTCAGAGGACAGAGGACGAGATGTTTGACTGTCAACTTTAGATTTATTGATCGATCAGGACCAAACTGGACCATCTGCGAGGAAACTGAACAAACCAGAGATAACGAACGTTTGAGAAAATCCTCAGAGAGCGCCGTTGACTTCCAGCTTCACCCTGAGCAGGAATGTCTCCTCTCTGTCTTATCTGACTCCAGAGTAAACCTCAGCAGAGGAGGAGTCACCTTGACCTGCAGGCGGATCCGCACGCTAGCAACTGTTAGCTCCAAGGTCGCAGAGATATCCGAGGGGGGCCCTGAATGCCTCGTGTTAATCACCGCTGCCTTACAACTCAACGCCTCCTTCAGCTGTTTAAGACCGGCTAACATCAGGGGCTGGAGCATCGACTCTAAAACCTGCTGGAAGAGAAACGTTTTGAGGAACTAGAGGTTCAGATGAAGACTTGACTGAAAGTTAAACCTCCATCTTTAAAAACCTGCAGCTGAAAAACCTCTTTATTCATTTCCTCATCAGCTGAGTCTTGTAGCATTAGCCTTAGCAGCTAACTTAGATTGGTTTATACCTACAACGATTGGACTCTGTGCTACTTCAGTTAGCATACGTCTATGACCGTTTACATTCAGTAAATTAGCATAGCGGTTAGCAGACTTTTTGTCCCCTACAACAAAATACATTCAACACAACTGAGACACGTTCTTGAAAATAGTTTAAACCAATGAAAACTACGTGTCATCTGATTGGCTGCTCTGAACCAGAGGAAGCTTTCTGATTGGCCAGACTGGTTTAACACCTTCACTGATGGACTCTGTCATGACGTTCCTGAGAACTTCCTGAATTTCTCATGTGCTCAGTGAAAAGAGACAGATTAACAAACCACTGATGAATTTAAATTGTCCCAGATGATCTGACCTATCAAAGACTTTAATAACTCATCTTGCTGTAAAAAGAGCATTAAACCCAACGATTAGCGTCTGTTTATCTTCCCTTGAACGCGTCTTTAAAGAGGTCAGCGCTGCGTCTCTGGAGCTGATGCAGGGATCTGGTTTCACAGTGAAACCTGTTAAATAATGAAGGCTCGTTCAGGATTAACGGACGAAACGAGCGCCCTGTCTTTGAACGTGTCTTAACGTGAGCGTCACGTGGAGACAGCTGGAGCGTCTCGTGTCTCTGCAGCTCGCTTCAGTTCCTCCTGCAGCTCTTTGAAGTCTCCAACAACCTGAATTCCTCCTCAGATGAAAACACCACGACTTTGAGGAAATCGGCGTCGGCGGCGCTGGGCCTCGGATCTGAACCGGGTTGCGAGGCGTTCAGGGTCGGATGATTTTCAGGGGAACTTTAAGGGCCTGTGCTGGGTTTGGGTCTCTCTCATCAGCTGCAATAAGCTGGCTGTGGTTCCAGAGCCGCGGTCCAGCTGTGCAGCTCTCGTACTCGCCCACCATCCCAGGTTCCCACGCTGAGCTCATTCCTCAGACACAAAACAATGAGTCCCGACCAGATGACTCCCCTCCCCCCCCCCCCCTTTCCTCCCCTCAATACTCTCTCAGATTGGTATAATTTGCAACAGCTGGCCACTCCAGAGGAGAAAAAAAAACTTTTGACGGCGGGTTGGGAAACAGGCTTTTCCCACACTGCGCCGCTAACACTGCTGTCTCTGCGTCTCAGCGGCCCACTGACACATTATTGGCCGCGGGACGTCCGGCAGGTCGACTACTGCAGGAGCCTCGCTTCAGCTCTGAGCCGAGTTCAGCCGAGGTTCAACCCAGATGGAGTCAGATCCTCCAGAATAAACTAGACGGCTGCAGCGAGAAGATACTGGTGGTTAAATGTTAAAGATAAGATTTAGACCATTTAACCGATGGAGAGTTGAGTTCGTCAATTTGCCGACGACACATTCCTCTCTGTTCATCGCTGATGCATTCAACAATCACATGACGAAATCTGAACTACAGCAGAGGCAACGTGCTAAGATTTCCGCCAGCTGGAAATCCACGGCAGTGAGAGACACCACACAGATGTTTAAGTTCGTTGGCTGCTTCCATCCATCCATACGTGTCACGGCCCAGAGGACGAGATGTTCGACTGTCAGCTTTAGATTTACTGACACGTGATCGATCAGGACTCAGGACCAAAGTCGATCTAAGTTTACTGCGTCAGGTGGACCTCCCTTAGGGGCCCCCACCCTTAGGGGCCCCCACCCTTAGGGGCCCCCACCCGACAACAAAATCTAACATCAGCTTATTTCATCTGTTTTTTCTTTGACGTTTACATTAGTTCAGTCAGTTTGCAGAGTTGGCTTGTTAGCTTAGCAAGGAAACTAAAAAAAGATCATTCTGAATATTCTCAGTCATGTTATTAAACTGCACCCCCCCCCCCCCCCCCGACCCCCCCAGACCCCAGAACCACCTCTGCTCTCAGTAATAAACGAAGCAGCAGCAGCTTCTTGCTCAGCTTCCTGTTTGCCGCTTCGTTCTCAGACACTCTGGATGAACTCCAGCCTCCAGGGGCCGGTTCTTCTTATTTTTCTCTGGACACTTGAGGGACCCCCCCCTCCACCACTACCACCCCATCCCCACCCCCACCCTCCTTCAGACAGACACATGAATGTTCAGTGCTCTTCACGGTAGAGGAATGTGGAGCAGCTTTTCTTCACAATAATCTATTGTGTAACGAGCAGAAATGTGAGTTTCTGCACGACACGCTGCTGCACGACAGCGCCGGCAAAAGATCTGCATAAGAAAATTAAATTAGAGAAGAAGTGTGCATGACTCATCCTGCACTCGGGGGCAGGTTCTAATTTTAAATAAACACTTCAGAGAATCATGTAAACACCTTCAGTCAATAAAAGACGTTAATAATCCGTCGTCACGCTGAGATGTAACCAGAACGTTCTTTGATCAGACCTGTCCAGACTCTAACTGCTGATCTTAGTCACAGCCTTCCTTCGTGAGGGTTCCAGCTTTCTGGGGATGATGGTGTCGTGCAGGATTTCAGCTGTGCGGGTTAAATCCTGATAGATGGAGGAGGCCCCTCTCTGTCCATCTGCAGGTTGTCTCTCTCTCTCTGTCTCTGAGGGTCTTTCATGTCGCCCTCGGCCTCCACGCCGCAGAGTCGAGTCGCGACACGTCGGCCTTCCTGCCGCAGACCCACTTCAAAGAGTCCGAAACAAAAAGACGCCGCGAGATCTGAGCTTCGCGAAGAACGCCTCAGCTTCTCTCAGATCAAGGCTGAGTCCTCACCGTCGTCCACGGTGGATCTCAGAGGACTTCACCGAGGACTGGCCCGGTGGAGAGGCCTCGACCAGTCAAACATCGAGTCATAAAACAAACAGACAAACATCATCAGCTATAAAGAGTCTCCTCACGACTGAAAGAACTGAACGAGGTCACAATAGAGACTGAAACACAAGGACAATAGAGACCAAAGTAAAAGACATGGATCAGAAAGAACCATCAACAGCTGCTTGGTGACTTGGAGACATGATCCAGATGTTGGAACAAGATGGAAAGACTCTCACATGTTAAGATCTGATTTATTTCATGAGTTGATTCTAGTTTTGATTTATTTGTGACCTGGATGTGTCCTGGTTGTGTTCACACCGGTATTTAAAGCGGGCCACTTGTGTCCAGATCGTCCAGGACGGATATTAATGACCAACATATTTAGAGGCGTCTAAACAGGAACCAACCTCTTCAAACTGCAAACATGGAACTCAAGAAGCTTCTTAAAACATTCAACAACTTCCTGAAGGAAGGAATCCCGTCATCACAACCACTGAACACACATCCTGCAGAGCGACGCCACAGATACGTCTCTAAGTGCGTGAGGACCAGCGGTGCCCGTAATGACTTTAAACAATGACTGGGTGGAATCAGATTCATGTGGAGATGATTTGACTTCACACGTCTTATCACGAAGCAAAGAGCCGAGCAGCCAACCGAGCGCCCAGCGCCCAGCAGCCGGCGTGTAATTAACTGTATTTCCATGTGAAGCTCGGCTGCAGCTCTAATCAGAGCTCAGCACCTGAGGCCACGGAGACGGCGGCTCAGCTCCAACCAGCAGCGTGACTGAACCCCTCAGGAATGTGGAGCACCGTTAAAAACAGTGGAGCTGCTGCTGGGAGGCCTCCGGCTGCAGAAATAGGCAGGTATTTTTAAAAGGCCCAATCGGAGCGCCGGGACAGCTAAGAGGACGTCTGTCAGAGGACGGACACGTCTGAGGCTCAGCTTCAGCTCTTCTGTCACAGTTTCAAACCAAACTCCATTCAAAAATTCACACATTTAAGCAAAGAAAGTGAACGGGACGACGAGTGAACGTCTCTGACATCAGAGTCTGTTCATGCAGCTGATTGGTTGTGACATTAGTTGGTTGATTCGTTATCAGGAACATTGACAGATCTATATGTGATTACTAACAGCCTCCATCTCCAGAGTTAATGTTATGAAGGCTCCAGATAAAAGGGTCTGGACCCTGAAGGACCACCAACCAGAGTCTGGGCAGGTTTATATTCCAGATTAATCAGATAATTTGACCAGAACCAAAACAGACCACCTGCTATTCCTGGGCCGGATCGGCGCTGGTCTTGGTTTTCCAGTTTTCCAGCACCAACCACCTTCCTGTCTGTGGTTCTAGTCGGCCCCTGTAGTTCTTGGTTCTAGACCCGTAAAGAGTCGGTGTTGCTCTCCAGACACCAACTGCAAAATGGTAAAAATGTGAGAGCAGCTGTCCTCAGAGGACGCCTCAGTGGACGCCTCAGACTCCCCCACACCCACCCGGCCCAGCAACTGAGTCCACAGTGGGGGTGGCGGCAGTGCGTTTGGAGGCGGCTGGGACACCGGCCTGCCAACTTCACACCTTGGAGTGTTTGAGAAAGTAAAGCAGAGAGTCCCAACGAGGACGTGATGGAGGCTCAGCAGGAACCTGGTCCCGTTACTGCAACCCCCACAAACACACACTCCACCCCCAACAATGAAAACTATGTCCACGGCCCAGAGCAGAGATTCCCACAGGCTCCGTCCCTGCTTAGAAGCGTGTAATAATAACCACAATAATAAGAAGAAGAATAATAACACTAAGTCCTCTTCTCCTTTTTCCTTCATGTCAGAATAAAGTCACTTCTTTCTTCCCTAAAACAGAAACTTTCACCAAACTCCAGAGAAAACTCCTCAATCTTTTCCTCTCAGCTGCCTCCACTGATTATTTTCTTACATGACATAACTTTTAATCGTCTTTAACACAAACAACCACCTCAGTTAACTCCAGGGGTGTGTGCCGAATAAAAGTGTAGTCTCTTAGGATGTGTTCTGGTGTGTGGTTGAGGTGTTTGGTTCAGCTGTTGTTTATCAGCGAGAGAGAAAAGAGGAAACTGTGCGTTTTTTAAAGGAGGTTCTGCGCAGAAGGAAGAGAAGAGAAGGAGCCGCGGTCGGGGTCTTACCGAGGTGCAGGGTGAGGTTGATGGAGTTCGGGTACTGGATCCCGGCCAGCATGGTCTGGCTCTGCCACCAGGTGGTCTCCTGCTGGTTGTTGTAGTCGGTCAGGTACACGGCGCTGTGGTGGTTCTGCGGGTCCCGGGCGTCGCAGATGTGGCACGACTTGGTGACCCCGGTGGCGCCGGTCTGCACGCAGTACTCCTCGGGCGGAGAGCCGCAGGTGTTGGTCGCCACCACCGTCACGTTAAAAGCGGCGTTAACGAACTCGGGCATGCACCGCTGCGCGCGGCCCTGCTCGTCCGAGCACTCGTCCATGGCAGCGCGGACGCACAGCGCCGCCAGCCAGCTCACAGCCACCAGAGCCCGGATCATTCTCAAACACCCCCTCCTCCTTCTGCTCGAAACTCCGCGCGGCTCCGACTCCGACTCTCCCTCAACTCGTCCAAAGTTTTGCGGCAACTTTCCGGTTACCGACAGATTCCCGAGGCGACTGTCCGGTGAAACATGCGGGGTTGGGACGGGGGGGGAAAGTGTCGGCGGCGCGTCGCTTGTGTCCAGGCCGCGTCCTGCAGCTCGTCTCCCGGCTGTGCTGCTGCTGTGAGTGGGTCTGAGCTCGGGCCTCAGCTCTTTGTGTCCGCCGCCATGCAACTAACTCCAGCAGGAAGAGACGGGGGTCCGGACTACACCCAGTCCGCTACTGCGCAGCTCTGAGGCGCAGGGGACGCTCCGCCACTTCCGCGTCACAGACCCCGAGAAAAGCCCCCGAATCACGGAGGACACCGGGGAACCGTGTCCGCGAGGAGGTTAGAGAAAACTCGAGAAACTCTTCACTTTATAAAGACTTTAAAGAATCACGTCCATGTCTCAGAGCAGACTGACCTCCACAGACTCAGTTAAACCTCAGATATTCATTCTCAGGTTTTTGTTTCTGATTTTTTCACTGATTTAAATCTGAAATTCAGATTTTTATTTGACTTTAATCTCAGAATTCTGACTTTTTTAGTGACCTTATGTTGTTCCTGACTCAGTTTGTTGTAATAATTTATTATTAGACTTGTCTGATTATAAACTACATGGCCTTTTAATTTTTCAGATTTTCTTTATTCTAAATAATTCTTCATATTTTTTTATTATATAATCAGATTAATGGCCTTTTCTCTTACTCTAAACTTCTGACATTATTTTAAAAATGTTCCGAGTTTACTTTTCAGAATATTTATCCTCTGAATTCAGATTTTAAACTTATAATTTATAAGTTTTATTTCTGAACACTGGTCCTAATGCTCATCTTTATTCATATCATGTTAACATCACATAAAGAAAGAAAAACATTTAGAGGTGTATATAATATATATTCTTCCGTCTCTATTTCTTGTACATGTGTCCAATTGCTTATACTATCTTTATTTTATTTAATCTTCTTTTATCTGTGGTTCCTCAGAGTGTATTATTTTTATGTACAGCTAAGCTGCTGTGACCAAACAGTTTCCCTTGTGGATGAATAAATAAAGTTTATCTAAGTGATGATTTATTTTATTTTATTGATTGCAAAGCTAAACATTTACGTGTAGTTTATTTAACTGTTAATAAAAATGATGAATGTTTCTGGAGAAGATCCAAACACTTGTTGGACATTTGTTAAACTCTGTTGGTTTGAGTCTGACTGAGCTGATGAAGAGCTGATGAAGAGGAGGGCTCATTAACACACAGTTCAGCTCTGATTAGATCACCAGACGCATTCAACGTTTCTTATTGTCAACATTTATTTATTCATTTACAGAGAAAATAAAATTAATTCAACTAGAACACTGGAAGTTTAACGTGGAACAGTTTCATGTGTTTAGTTGTTTAAAGAGACACTTCTTCAAGTGTAGAAATATTCTTTAATGTCTTCTAAGTGAGAAAAGTTTAAATTGAGAATTATCTCAATGGACTCTGGTGCAGGCGACTCTTCTTAAATGAGTCTGTTTGACTCACTGAGAATTTACTGACAGCTGCTCTGATGACTGATGGTTTACCTCCGTTACATGAGTCATTAGATCATTAATCAGATCATTAATCAGATCATTAATCAGATCATTAATCAGATCATTAATCAGATCAGTGTGACGAGCTGCTGCAGCTGGAACCAACACGTCATCAGTGATTAAAACTACGGAGGCCCCAAAGGCCCAAAATATAAAATACAATAAATATATAAAATGACTTCAATATAAAAACTATTCAGATCAAATATAAACTATAAATAAATGAGATGTAAAACATTTAAAACAACAGATTCTGCAAAAACATAAATGTGTGAAGTTATTTTTTGACCAATCAAATGTTAACTCTAATTAATTCTAATTAATAAACTAATACATTTATTTTATTAACTGACTCTTCAGGAGCAGACGTTTTTATTTTTATTCCACTTTCAGACGCTCAGAACAAACTAAAACTCAGAAACGCTGTAAATAATAAAAATGATTTTATTTCCCTTTGTTCAAATGTCTCGGACTTTATTTATTACACTGGATGTACAGCATCAACTACCGTTCATTCGGTTACCATGGCAACGCTGCAGCATTCTACTAAATAATCATAACTGGTCATGAAACAATGAGTCGGTGTTGATAGAAAAAGAGACAAACAGAAAGTTATACATGTTTGTTTTTCACCGTTAAACAATAAAAACAGATTTTAGCTTTTTATTTTACTATTAACACTGAGTGGAGGCGTCAGGAGGAGGCGTCAGGAGGAGGCGTCAGGAGGAGGCGTCAGGAGGAGGTCTGGAGGCGTCAGGAGGAGGTCTGGAGGAGGCGTCAGGAGGAGGTCTGGAGGCGTCAAACATTTACACAAACTATTAAACTGAAAAAGACGACGACTCCTAATAACCTCCTCTGTACCCTCCTCCTCCTCCTCCTCCTCCACCTCCTCGATAACCTCCTCCACCTCCTCCTCGATAACCTCCTCCTCCTCCTCCTCCTCCTCCTCCATAGCCCCCACCTCCCCTATAACCTCCTCCACCGTATCCACCTCCTCCTCTGTAGCCTCCTCCACCTCCATAACCTCCGCCTCCCCTATAACCTCCTCCCCTGTATCCTCCACCTCCACCTCCGTATCCTCCTCCACCTCTGTAACCCCCCCCTCCTCCTCCTCGGTAGCCGCCTCCTCCTCCTCCTCCATCAAATCGTCCCATCTTCGGGGGCCGTGGTCCGTCTCCCATCCTGTACAGACACAACAGAGGAGTTTTAATCTGAAACCAGCGACCTCCTCCTCCTCCTCCTCCTCCTCCTCCTCCTCCTCCTCCTCCTCCACCTCCTCCTCCTCCTCCTCCTCCTCCTCCTCACCTCTGGTTGCTGGCCGTCATGTTGAGGCCGGCAGCCGACGGTTTAGAGATCTGTCTGATGACGTTGAGGAGCCGCTGGTTGCTCTGGTCCATCTGTGCGATGTACTCGGGGTCCTTGGTCACCTCCACCACCAGGGCCTCCAGACCGGCCCGCAGAGCCGCCACGCCGCCCGCCGCCTCGTGAGGGAGCCTCAGTTTGATCCTGCACACAAGGTCAAAGGTCAACACCTTCTTGGTCAGGGTGCTCCGAGCCAAGATGTCGTCCAGCTCACGCTACGTTCACTAGATCCAAACTGATCAAGTATCTGTGGGATGATCCACAGAGGCCCCTCCCCTCAAAGGCCCCCCACTGAGTCACCTACACAACATCAGGTCATAATGTTATGGCTGATCGGTGTATCCGAGCCAACCAGCCTCTGTGGTTTAAGTTTAAATCTGTAGCTCCAGCTCCAAGAAACAACACGTGAAGTGGAGGCTGTGTGGTTTCCCTAAACATTACGACCAGATCATGAGGAGGACACTCGGCGTGGACACTCGGCGTGGACACTCGGCGTGGACACTCGGCGTGGACACTCGGCGTGGACACTCACCAGTCGTCCAGCTCCACCACGTCTCCGTTGGAGCTGATCTTCTTGCAGGCGAACAGCAGCAGCTGCAGAGGGCTGACCAGGGTCATGCCTTTAGCCGAGATCGCTCTGGTTCGGATCTGAAACACAGAAACACAAGAACCGGTGACGACGGAGACACGACTCGGACCGAGGGTCAGGATCCAGCAGGAGCTTTATTCGTTTTAATTTGAACCGTCCAGGAAACATTCTTGTAAATTTATAAAGCAAAGAGCTGAACCTGGTGTCGTCAGCCGTAAAGACCAGGAGGACGTAGACGGACGTAGACGAGTGGTTTTACCTTCTCGCTGAAGACGAAGAACGGGGACGGGTAGGTCATGTCGTGGCTGCTGAAGGGACAGTTGACGGAGGACTTGTGGATGAGGGCGTTGCGTCCCTCCGTGGTCAGGATCTTCCTCTTCTCTTTGTGGTAACAGACGTTGGGGTAGAGGCCGAAGGTCAGCAGAGACACCACCACGTCCAGGTTGTTGTCTGGTCCCACCGTGTTGAACATCTGCGTCATCAGACACTCTGACGGAGGACAAGAGACGGCGGTCAGGTTAAGGTCCGTCAGAGCGACTGACTGACTGAGTGGTGCATTCAGGTACCTTCAGGGAATCCGGAGTTGACCAGGATCTCCTTGAGCTGGACCTTGGCCTCCCAGGTCATCCTCAGAGTGGACATGTTGAGACGTTTGTGTTCACAGAAGCGGTTTTCAGCCTCCTCACCGTTGATCCTGGAGCAGGAGGAAGTTAAAGAAGGTTCATTAACGCCAGCCGAATGTTTCACAGGACGCCAAACCAGAGCGACGTGTCCCCCTCAGGACGGATCCTACAGCAGAACAACGCTTCCTAAAACTGAATCCTCTGTAGCCGAGTGTCTGGACTACTCCAGAGTCTAGTCTGATTCTTGGTTGGTAGTCAGAGCCTGGAGTCGTCGTTGTGATGCTAAAGGCTACGTAGGCTACATACTCAGCAAGAACTTTGTTCTCTGTCCTCGGGCTGCAAGAACAAACCAACGTCATTTTCTTCTCGCAGCTTGTTCTCGACACCCGAGCAGAACTTTTTTCTCGCGTTATGTCTGGTTGCTATTCTGTGATTGGTTGGAAAATGGAAGTGGGCGTGGTTAATGTGTAAAAGCAGAAATGCTAGCGGCTGCATTAGCTCCCAGATGCTAACATTCACCGTGTGACCGCTAATCGTACTCTGTGTGTGGGTGGATGCTGAATGAAGGCGTGATCATAATCTCCCACAATGCTTAGCGCATGTGACGTATGCCGCAGTGGGAGGGGCTTAGGAGGACTTCCCTGGAGTTTCTGATCTGAAGGAACTTTGTTCTTGTCCTCGCAGCCTGAGGAGAGAGAACAAATGTCTCACTTCTTGCAGAGTACGCAACCAGCTTAGCGGTGATGCTAACGGTGATGCTAACGGCTAGCATGTCTCCATCATCTAGACCTGCTCTAAAACTGAACCAGGTAGATTTACGTGGTAGGTCAGTGTTAGCAACCGTTAGCAGGTCAGTTCTGTTCCCTTCAGCCAATCATCTGCTTCCTTCTCGTCCCATCCCCTGCATCGTCTTCTTCTTCTTCTTCTCTCACATCAACTACCCTCCATGTCCTCCTTCACTACCTCCACACACCTCCTACCTATCCACCAGGCAGCTCTAACCTCAGCATCCTTCCACATCCATCCTAGTTACATGGAATAAATCAGAGCTTTCATTCAACGGTGTCATCTTCCTTCATAGATGATGACGTTGATTATTTAGTGGTTAATTAACTGGACGACTGAGAGAATACCAGGTTTTAACTCACTGGTTTGCTCTTCAAATTAAAACGTCCTTGTTTCACTGATTCTAATTTTTCTTTCTTCAAGACGTTTCCTACTTCTTAGAGAAAACTGAAACACAAATAAAAGTCGTCTGTGTCCATTATGATTGAATACGAAAAGCTCCGTGACCGACCTGACGTCGTCCCACGCCTGGAAGACGGACAGCAGCGCCACGTGATCCGAGAAACGACTGCCGGCGAAGTTCCTGTGGACGAAGCCGAGACGTTTCCCCTCGTTGATGAAAGGCTCCTGGAAGCAGGAGGCGGCCGAGATGGTGCACATGGCGTCTCCAACACTAGAGCGAGACGTGGAAACGAGGGTTTAACAAAAACAAAAAGAAAGGGAACATTCAGCAGTTTGGTGAGAAGAGAAGAGAGAGACTGACTGGAAGATGCAGCCCATGATCATCATCTTCCCCAGCCGAGGCTCGATGGGCAGCCGAGCCAGAATCCGACCCAGAGGAGTCAGCTCGTCGTTGGAGTCCAGGGCGTCCAGCTCTGAAACAAAGAACCTGAGCTTTCACCTGAGGACCTCCAGTAACGTCTGTGACCTTAATCCCGTGTTAATCTGCCATGTTCTCCTAACACAGACGTCCTGAGATAAAACTGATCCAGTGAGAATCTGCAGCAAGTCAAGTCCCTAAGTCATCAGAAGATGAAAACATGAAGGTGAGACGTGTGGCAGCGTATCTAGATGTGTTGGATTTTATTTAATGATGCGTTAATGTGTTTGTTACGTCTGTGAAAGTGGAGCCGATTTAAATAATACCAGGATTATTTATTAATCTGACTCTGAGTAACTAAAGCTGTCAAACGGTGTGGAGGTATTAAACGATATGAACTCTGACATGTAGTTTATTTATCCCGTGTGAATGTGCTGTAGCTTCTAGGACTTCTACCTCTCAGGGTGTGCTCTGCCTCGATGACGGCGTCCAGCGGCGGCGGCTCGATGGCCTTGGACAGGAAGTGTCCGATACCGCCGAGTCTCAGAAGCTTGATGCTCAGAGCGACCTCGTGTAGAGGAGTCCTGAAGATCTCTGGGGTCATGTGAGTCTCCAGCCTGCACAGAGACATGGTCGACAGTTAGCGCCACCTGCAGCGTCCTGCAGCGTCCTGCAGCGCCCTGCAGCGACATGCAGCGACATGCAGCGTCCTGCAGCGTCCTGCAGCGTCCTGCAGCGTCCTGCAGGTCTCTGCAGCGACATGCAGCGACATGCAGCGACCTGCAGCGACATGCAGCGTCCTGCAGCGTCCTGCAGCGACCTGCAGCGACCTGCAGCGTCCTGCAGCGACATGCAGCGTCATGCAGCGTCATGCAGCGTCCTGCAACGTCCTGCAGCGCCGCGTGAACAGGTCGGGTCGTACCTCTCAAACCGAGCGCGGCTGCAGAGGTGGAAGCAGAACCCGGGCCGGACTCGGCCGGCGCGACCTTTCCTCTGCTCCAGGTTGGTCTTGGAGGCCCAGACGGTGGCGTAGTTGGTCATGTTGTTGTGGGAGGTGAACAGCTTCACCTTCTGCCTGTCGGGACAGAACAGTGTGAGCTACGAGCAGCTGTCCGGTCGGCGGAGGCCCCGCGGCGCCACACTTACTTGCAGGAGTCGAGGACGTAGACGACGTCGTTGATGGTGATGCTCGTCTCTGCGATGTTGGTGGACAGGATCACCTGAGACGTCAGAAACGAGAGCTGTGGGTCAGAGCGCCGCTCGGAGCTCGACTAATCAACCCGGCTGTTAACGTTTGGCGTCGCTCACCTTCCTGATGTTTTCGGGAACTGGCTCGAACACCCGCCGCTGCTCCTCACGGGGGATCTGGGAGTGGAGCGGCAGGATGAGGTACCGGCTACTTCCTGAATCAAGGCACAAACACTTTTATTTACATTGATTCTGAACATGTCACTGTCTCCACTGATCTGGAATAACGCCACTAATGTGCAATGTTCTCTTCTTTAAGGCTCTTTAATAGAACCGAGGGACATAGACGCTGTAACCTACGTATCCTACATCGATGTGAGTCATTTCTACTAGTACCTCATCAGTCTGTCTCGCTCTGTAATATCTCCACCCAAACACTAGTCGGGTTAATTTCTAGTTCCTGCGTCACTTTCAACAATGTCAACTGAAGCTTTGACTGAAGACGAGTCGTACAGATGTCTGTTGTTGACGTACCAAAGTGTGGGTTGGTCTCCAGGTGCCGCTGCATGGAGTAGATGAGGTTCCAGCCGGGCAGGAAGACGAGAACAGCCCCGGCCACCTGCAGCGTCTCGATGTACTTCAGCAGAGCCTCCACCAGCTCGAAGGACGTCTCCTTCTCGTTGATCAGAGCCATCGAGCGCTTCGTCTCCGCCGTGTAGTCGGGCCCACAGATCAGATTACAGTTGGTCTGCGGAGAGGAGAACGTCCAGATTAAGACCTGACAGAGTGAAGAGAAGCCTGAGGGAACGACGGTAGAACAAAGATAAAAATGTTTTACGTCGTCGTCTCCTCCCTCCTCTTCCTTGTCTTTCTTTTTTCTGTCCATCGGTGGAGGGACGAACTTGGTCATCTGGATGCAGTCCTCCAGGAAATACTCTGCAAACGAGGAGGAGTCAGAATGAACGACACAGTCCTGCTGATATGAAGCATTATATCTGTCAAGAACAACACTGATCAGGTTGTCTCACTGACAAAAATGTCCCCTAATCCCACGACAGGAGATAACGTACACACGTTTTATTCAGCCTGGACATCATCACATGTTGTTCACACATGTAACTCTCCAGGGAAACCAGTCACCAAGGCATGCTACATAGCAATGCTAAGCTAACTTTCACTACTACATGGCTGCATTGTGTTTATTATCTGTAGTACCACCATTAGACCACTAGATGGAGACAAAGGACCATGTATGAGACACAGGGCTCAGATTCTATCAGTCCAGTCACCATGTGGTTGATAGTTGACGTCATGTGGATAGACTCTAAAGGACAGGAGATAATAAAACTAGATCAGTTATATTTGTTTTGAGTTGTTTATGGATTTGATGAAATATTGAGACAGAAGAAGAAACTCAGTCTGAGTGTTTTTCTCTGTTAGCTGAGGCTAGCTGGTTAGCTCCAGCTCTGTGATGCTTGGTATCAATGGAAAGAGAAGCTTCTCTAGTTGGCAGAGCATGGCAGAGTGGAGCAGAGAGGATTGTGAGTAATGTTAACTTTACAACTCCCTCGTAGTCAAATAGTTTTGTCATCTGTTTGGAGAAATGTGGTTTGTAGTTCATGTTGTATCAGAGCACGAATCTGCAGCCTGATCCATTCTGGATTTTGTGAATCGTCTCGTGTCTGATCAGCTGTTACTGAGGTCACATTAATGTATTCAGGTCAATACCAGTCGATGGATGGGAGCAGCACTACATCAGTCTGGATCCACACTGTGACCATGTGAGCAGGCAGGTGAGCCAGGTACCTTGAACGGGGAAGGTGCGACCGAACACCTCGATGATGGGGCAGTTGAAGAAGTACTCTCTGAACATGGTGGTGTCGATGGTGGCCGACATGAGGATGACGCGGACCTCGGGGTAGGCCTGGACCACGTCTCTGAGGACCACCATGAGGAAGTCCGTCTGCACAGGAGACACACGAGAACCTGAACCACTGGAAATCCTTCACCACGTTAAAAGAAGAAAGGTTTTAGACTCACGTTGATGTCCCTCTCGTGGATCTCGTCAACGATGACGTGACTGATGCCTCTGATTCCAGCCTCGAGCTTCCGCAGCAGAACACCTGGAGCACACACAGAGGTATTAAATCACCGTGGCTGAGAGATAACCCAGACTGTCTGGATGAGCAGCGTTGACGTACCGACGGTGCAGAAGAGGACGCTGGCGTGCGGTCGAGGGAGGACGGACTCGAAGCGGACGCTGTAGCCGCAGCTTTTCCCCAGATCCTCTCCTCTCTCGTAGGCGACCCGCTCGGCCACGGACACGGCGCTGATCCGTCTGGGCTGCAGAGAAGATCGGAGGGTTGATCAGTGGATTCACCAAAGGTTAAATGAAGAGCGGAGACAGAGATGGAGACAGAGGACACGTCAGACACGGGTCTATTTATGGGACGATGTTTGTGTTTGTTATTGTTTGTTATAAACCAGAAGGATCTGTCGTTAGTTTATTTATCTCCTCAGACGGTCTGCTCTAATCAAACAGCGTCTGTAAACGTCCTTCACTGTTTAACCCTAGAACACAAACGTTGGGTGGTTTTTGTTCTACAGACACGTGTTCATTAGTGTTTGTATATTAAATCAGACGACTTTCAACCAGATCATCCTGTAACAGGCTTGGATACTCTGACAACAAGTGAATAAAACAGAAATAAAGCTAGTTTTACTTTAGCATCTCTAGCTACACATATTTATTCTTTGATACCAGAGCTAGCTAAGTGGTCCTGGAACTTGCATGTAATCCTTATTTAGTGTAATGATTAGGAATAAATCAAAAAGTGACATGTTTTGACAACGTCTCCCACGGTTGTCAGTGATGCAGTCTCACTTGTCCCAGGAACAGGCACCGTTACTTTTCTTTTTAAGGAGCTATTTATGTAAGATTCCCCTTTTTCAGGGTTCTTGCACCATTTTAATAGTCAGTTAATGCTGTTGAAGAACTTTTTAAGACCTCAACAAATATAATTTAAGACCCAAAAGTGTCATGACAATTTCTGTGGTAGAAAATAATCCATTTGTTTTAATCCCACAAAAAGACGGACGGACAGACAGACAGACATCTTTATTGATCCCTTTGGGAGGTTCCCACAGGGAAATTGACATCTCCATCGCACTGTCAGACATGTACACGAATTATAGACCCAAATACCAAACACCCAGAAAAGAATAATAATAATAATAATAATAAATGTTGTGACTGTACTGTACATACATGGTTGCTGCATTAATAGAAAGATACCAGATGCATATTGTTATTGCACTGTCATAGTGACCACAGACTGTCACCTGAACAGAACAACATGTCCTCAGCTCTGGACTGACCCGTGAACTCTGACCTATAGTAGCAGGAGATGACGTGGTGTGAGCCCGTCTCATCATCAGTACGTAGGCCACAACCACAAATGAAGCTCTGGTTGTTTGCTCTTTGTCGTTTTATTCATCAAACATGATAACAGCTTCTCACTAACGCTGCCCGTTAGCTCCTTCTTGATGAATGAAGCCATGCCATATTTGGTGATATAAGCCGTGCAGCGATTAGCCTGGCCCCGGCTATGGCTAGCTGCTGCTGCTTTCCTTCTTTCATACGCGTCTCGACGGCTTTGAGCCACATGGCCCCTAACGAAAAAGTCTTTTTGCACACATTGCCTCGTTGTTTTCTCAGCAGGCGCCAACCACCTCCTAAATAAATCCTCTTCCATCCATTTGTCGTTAAATTTCCACTTCCCCATCTTCGCATGTTTAACCGCTCACCTTGACAACCACGTATCTGTCTGACGTATCGTAAAACGGCTATTAATCGCAGAGTCTCTCATTTACTAGACGGTAAGTTAATCAAACAAATACAGCTATTAGATGTTTTACGGGTTGCCACTGTGCTTTCCCATCGGCATTAAACGCACCTTCTGGAAATTTAACACCTACAGCAACTTTACAGTAAATTTAAGACATTTCAAGACTTTTTAAGGACCTATGGGGACCCTGTTTTTATATGAAACACACCCAACGTCAGTGATGTGTCACTATTTATAATGTTCTAGGGTTAAAGCCTCAGCGTCGGATGCTGAGCGTTACCTGGGTGACCACGATGTTGCAGTCGGACGCCCGGCCTCCCTTGACGAAGCGGTCCAGGATGTACTGAGGGACCTGTGTGGTTTTGCCGCAGCCCGTCGCTCCTCTGATGATCACCACGGGGTTGCTGTCGACGGCCGCCATGATCTCCTCCTCAAAGTGTTTGACGGGCAGCTGGTCGCGTTCCATCACCACCTGATGGACAGAGGTTGTGTTTGTCATGGAGCAGGAACAGGACGGTTCTGTGGTAACGAAGCCAACACCCACCTTCTGCAGGTTGTCGTCGTGGTCCAGCTGGTACATCAGCTCGTTGTGGAGGTCTTGGCTGATCTGCTCCGGCGTGCACTGAGGAGGTCAAACCAGAATAGTGTAGTTGTTTTTTTCTGGGACATTTTCATCTACAGAAAACCCATTAAACAGTTACTCACGTAGGCCAGCGGGCCCTCGTCGATGTTGCTGCTGGTCCAGGGGTTCCAGTTGACCTGAGGTGGAGACCAGGGGATGACGCCGGCTCCGCTCTGACGCTGCGACGGCTCAAACGACGCGATCTTCCCCTGAATCAGAGACACCGGGGAGCCGGGGTCTTCAGGCTGCATGAAGGAAGGACGGAAGGAAGGAAGGAAAGAAGGAAGGAAGGAAGGAAGGAAGCTTTGAGTCAAACACTGAAACTCAGCTGAAGAAGTCTGGGCTCATTTATGAGGTTTATGATTCTGCTTCAGCAAAGACAGGACAGTCGTCATGGAGGAGGTGAATTAGTTGACAACTAAAGGTGTTGAGGGACTAGAACCACCAGGAAGTCACCTGTGTGATCCTTCTCATGTCTGGGTTAAGAAAAAAAAAAACAACATTTCAGTTTTTAATCGATCTTCGTTTGAAAGATCCTGATATTGATTCATAAAATATCTTTCAGAACATGACATGATGACTTATCAACTGGTCCCACAGTCACTTCTCATGTCCTGGTCATTCAGAATTATTACAGACTAGTGGCGCCCACCTGTGGTCTATGACATGGTTGACTGAGTAACTACACCTATAAGCAGGTGTACAGGTGTTCTCTGAATGTTGCGTCTGTGTGATCAGAGCATAGTCTGTATATAAACATGGACTACACGTCTCCTCTTCCTCGTCTCCTCTTCCTCTCTATTCTCCCGGGGATACAGGCGGCACCATCTTGTTGTGAGTTTGGATCCAGAGTCTGATCAGTACAGTCTGAGGGCGGAGCCACACGGAGCCGTGATATTGATGCCCCGCCCACACTTCCTCCAGACTCACTCATGTTTTAGGGTGCATCCGAATACCCATACTAACGTACTGTTCAGTAGGCGAGACGCAGTACGTCACAGTAGTAGTACGTCCGAATTCTTAGACATCGACTAGTAGGCGAAAAATCCCCGGATGGCCTACTACCTCCACAGTATACAGCGGTAGCTCACTACGCTATCCCACAATTCAGCGGGAGCCCGCTAAGCGTAGAAGAAGACGAGCCGCCGGGAAAATCAAATCAGACAAAATGGCTGAGACCGTTGTGACCATAGCTACAGCTACGACAACCCAAGTTTATAAATGTAAGTATATTAGGATAAATGTTGAGTTTAAAATGTTGGTTGTTTCAAAAATACTTCTCCGAGGCGGCTTTAAAATTTCGCGGCACCCGCCGGTGTGCGTCATATGTGTCGGCGTCACATGTAAACATCCGGGGTCTAAGGACAGGCAAGATGGCTGCCCAGTATGTCCGAATTGTATGCTTACTACTCGCTCGCATACATAAATAACGTAGTAAATTGACGGTTGAGTAGTACGTTCTAACCGACGTTAGTATGGACTGACTATTCGGACGCACCCTTAGTTTAATTAATACTACGCTCTGCTCTACCTCCACCTGTTACAAGGACATGATGGATTATACACTGGACTTGTTTTATTTAATGTTTTTTTTTTACAACTCTCTCAGACCCATGGGACCACTTTATGGGCCGGTTGGCATGGCAACTGGTAGCTGCCATCATGTCACATTCTGTATAGCGTCAAATAACTAAATAAAACAAAACTTATCCAAATTTTAACTATATATTAACTACCTAAAATGACAGAAACCATCCTTGAAAATAATGTGTTTGACGTGTATTTTAATGTTTTAGTTTGGCCCAAGTCTCGCCCACTAACATGGAGGGGGTGGAGCCTGGGATTAAAGCAAAAAAAAAATCATCTGACTGAAAAATTTTTTAGGCAACACTTTGTGGAGTTTTAACCTTTTGTTTGTGGATATGCCTTGTGCCTTTCTTTTTGGTCATGTTTGATTGAATGATAAATTGACGCGCCATAAAAAAAAAAAAAAAAAATCCCCACGCGCGTGGGTAACCCGCTGAACCCCACTTGTGATAGGGATTGGGGATTGCAATTATTTCCCATGAACGAGGAATTCCCAGTAAGCGCCGGTCATAAGCTCGCGTTGATTAAGTCCCTGCCCTTTGTACACACCGCCCGTCGCTACTACCGATTGGATGGTTTAGTGAGGTCCTCGGATCGGCCCCGCGGGAGTCGGTCACGGCCCTGGCGGAGCGCCGAGAAGACGATCAAACTTGACTATCTAGAGGAAGTGGCGTCATGTGACTCACCGGTGGGGGGATCTGGACTCCGAGCTCCTGGACGACCGTGGCCAGCTGATGCTGCAGCTCAGGAGACACGTTGACCTCAAACGTCTCCAACTGGAACAAGAGCAGCAAGTTAAGTTAAGTTCACACATAAATAAATGTTTTCCATAACAATGTTTGGCGTCTTTTAACCCTGTAACTCTTCTATGTGCAGAGTTATTCAGAGAGCTCAGGTTGACCTCCGGTTTGCCAACCATCATGATTCAGATCCAGATTTTCATTCTATCAAATTAAAACGATCACATCTCTGGTTATATATGATCTCATGACGTTAAAACAAAAACAGTGAGAGTTTCAAACTGCTCTTCTGAGTGAAGTCGACAGCAGCAGCTCCTAGTTTATTTGTTACGGTGCTTTATACCAGAGGGGGTTAATTCATGCAGTTTTTAATGTCTGAGGAGGTCAGGAGTCAGACGTCTGTTCTTGTATTAAACGTTTACTCCTCGGCCGTATGTCGTGTTACCAAGTGTTCCTACGTGTGCTGGTGTTTTCGTACAATTTCACCCTCTTTCTTCTTGGTGGTTCCTGAGTACGCCTCGATGACTCCCAGGTGATACAGCTGTCGGACCAGAGACAGAGCGCAGGACTGAGCCGCCAGCTTCTTGTTGGAGCCGTGCTCCCGAGCCGTGATCCCTGCACAACATGTCGGCAGCGAATCAGTTCACATCGTCCTGAAGAACGTTTCTAATGCGAGGAAACGAGGAAACATTTAAGGGTCTTACTTCTGCCGAGCTGCCTCACAAACAGCTGCATCTCCGCTATGAAGCTCCTGCAGACACAAGCACAAGAACCACAGCTTCACTTCCTGTCATTCACCAAAATAAGAGCCATGGCCGAGGCTTGAAGGGAGGTGTGAGGTGAACTCACCTGCTGCGGCCTCAGGAGGAAGACCGTATGTTTTTCTGCCAGACTTTGAGACTTTTAGCAAACACCAATCAACAGCTTTGATTGTGGTTTCTCCCGGCTGCTCTCTGCCCTGCGGTGAAGAGTGACACCAGAAATCACAACCAGACTCCACCGAGCCTCGAGCTGCATCCATGGGACAGCTTTAGTTCACCTAAACCCTGTCCCATGTCTTCCTTCAGTGTGGTTGGGACTTCTGGCGTCACCCTGGGGCTCCCTGATGGAGCAGCAAATTAACTCCACTCTAACAATCCATGCTTCAGCAGCTAAATACTAATTTGAGTATCCAGCCGGTGGCGTCGCTCGGCCTGCGCTGGTGTTAACTGACTCTTTGTGAGATGAGGAACGGTCAAACTGTGAGATCTCGCTGGTGAAGCCGACCCACTCTGGAGATCTCTAGGTTTACAGCAGTCCGGCAGAAAAACATACAGGAACTGTCCTGAACACCCAGGGAGGGACTTTAACACGAACCTGCAGCGTCACGGCCTGGACGAGTCCAAGACTGGACGAGTCCAAGACTAGGGCCACACAGAGACTATGGACCGGCCTGTGACTGTCTGCTGAACTAGTCTATACAAAAAGCCTCTCTGATTGGCTGTTCATCTTAGAGAACCGGGAAGTTCAAACGTCAGCCAACTGATCAGCTGATTCAGGAGAAGACAGCTCTGTACCACGTTTTGTAGCTCTTCCTAGCATCAAGGCTAACAGCAGCTCTTCCTAGCATCAAGGCTAACAGCAGCTCTTCCTAGCATCAAGGCTAACAGCAGCTCTTCCTAGCATCAAAGCTAACAGTAGCTCTTCCTAGCATCAAAGCTAACAGTAGCTCTTCCTAGCATCAAGGCTAACAGCAGCTCTTCCTAGCATCAAAGCTAACAGTAGCTCTTCCTAGCATCAAAGCTAACAGTAGCTCTTCCTAGCATCAAGGCTAACAGCAGCTCTTCCTAGCATCAAAGCTGACAGTAGCTCTTCCTAGCATCAAAGCTAACAGTAGCTCTTCCTAGCATCAAGGCTGACAGTAGCTCTTCCTAGCATCAAAGCTAACAGTAGCTCTTCCTAGCATCAAAGCTAATAGCATCTCTTCCTAGCATCAAAGCTAACAGTAGCTCTTCCTAGCATCAAAGCTAATAGCATCTCTTCCTAGCATCAAAGCTAACAGTAGCTCTTCCTAGCATCAAGGCTAACAGTAGCTCTTCCTAGTATCAAAGCTAACAGTAGCTCTTCCTAGCATCAAGGCTAACAGTAGCTCTTCCTAGCATCAAAGCTAACAGTAGCTCTTCCTAGCATCAAAGCTAATAGCATCTCTTCCTAGCCTCCCAGTTAATAGTAGCTCTTCATAGCCTCACAGCTAACAGTAGCTCTTCCTAGCTCCTAGCCTCCCAGCTAACAGTAGCATTTCCTAGCCTCCCAGCTAACAGTAGCATTTCCTAGCCTCCCAGCTAACAGTAGCTCTTCCTAGCCTCCCAGCTAATAGCAGCTCTTCCTAGCCTCCCAGCTAACAGTAACTCTTCCTAGCCTCCCAGCTAACAGCAGCTCTTCCTAGCTAACAGTAGCTGTTATAAAAGCCTCAGAGGTGAGACTGATCCAGACCTGTTGTGGTCCGGTCCCACTTGGCTGTACTTATACTCAGAACTGGTTTTCTCCTTCTGGAAGAACTGGTTCAGACGGGCCTTGGCGTTCTCTAGAGTCCAGTTCCCGTGAAGATTAGCGTTGAGATCCACCTCCTCTGACTCCAGAGTCTGAGAACAGGAACAGGAGAAGAAAGTCGAAGGATTCAACATGAATATCAGAGTTTTCTGGGGATATTTTTGTGCATCACTTTGGCAAAAACCTTCCTCCAACTTAAGTTAAGAGGATTAGCTCATGAGTGGAGAAAACATTTTCACACAGACCACATCGCTGGATTCAATAAGACAATTTAAATCCGTGTTTTAGATCTAAAAACACTTTATGAACTCAAGCAAACATCAGCAGTCAGCGTTTCATACCGCCTCTGCTTCCTGTTCGTCTCTCCTCGCATAGTACTCCTTCAGGTTGGCTCCTCGTTCCCACTGAGCTCCTCCTCCTCCTCCTCCTCCTCCTCCTCCTCCTCCTCCTCCTCCTCCTCCATATCCGGAGCTGCCTCCTCCTGAGTAACCCAGTCCAGTCACTCCTGGAACCGGCCCGCCACAGCCGCCCTCTTCTAAAGAAAGAAAAACAGCAAAGACAGACAAACATATGTGAAGACCCAAACTTTTACTAATTCATACAACTGAGTTCAGATTAATTCAGTGGTGTTAGGAAATAAGTTGTTTGTCATGTTCTGTCACTAATTAGCATTTATAGTGTTGAGTATAATTTAACGTTAATGGAGAACACAGATATATTACTGACTTTAATATTAACTCGTAGGAAGTTTTTTGTCTTGGGCTGTAGAGTTGTTCACGTAGTTATGAGGAAACAACAGTCATTGAATATATAATCGAATTTTGCACACGCCTGATAAAGAAACACCATTAAACTAATGCATGATGCAAGCAGCTCAGGCAGGAGGCTCAAATCAGTTTTTAAGACAAGTAAGTTTACGGCGGGTGAAGCTCTCTGTTCCTGCTGACGGCAAAATATGCTGAGTTTGGTTTTTAAATTGCCATGGTGACATCTCATATCTCACATGAGTTAAAAACTACCCTATCTGCTTGTTGATCTGTTAAAGCAGTGTTTTTCAACCTTGGGATCGCGACCCCACGTGGGGTCGTCTGAAATGTCGAGTAATTGATAAAAAAATTACTGATAAAAATATTTTTTCAACTAATTATTATTCTTTTTAAAATTATGATTAAAAACACCACACACAATCTTAAACAACTGTATTCTTTCAATTTTGAAAATAAAATATCTGCGCCGTCGCATCTTGATTGACGGCTGCGATCACGTGACTGCACAAGCGACAGCGATCTGTCATATGACAAAGCGCATCAGCGATTACATTCTGAGTGCCAGTGGAGGAATTCTGGTTTGGAGCAAGAGACGAGCACCCAGAGATCTCACTGTGTGCTCTAACGGTTGGTTCCTTTTGAAGAACATATCTGTGTGAAGCTGGATTTAGTTTTAGGTTTTCTACTAGAAAAAAATGGCACCAGACAACGTGACCAGCAGGTTTTCAATTTACCGGACAAATGTTTGAAATTCCGGTAAAATATTATCTGAATTTATTGAGCTTAAAATGTTAAATGATAAGCAGGCTATATAAGAATGATATTAAAGCATGTCAATTTATAATCGTTTTATTGAAAGTGCCGTTTTTTAACTTCTTACGCATGTGACGTGTTCAGCAGCTGAGCTTTTGCTGCAGCGCTGTTTTGATTCGGTTCTGCAGTAGTAGTGTAAAACACGGATCTTTCGAGGGATTCAGATCATTCAGAGTCAATATGAGTCGGGTTGTGCGAGTCACTTGACCCAAAATGGCGCCTCCTTGCTCACTTGATGGATCCTAATTAACTTGGGGCTGTAGCAGGAGCCGTCTCATCCTCACTTGAAATTTCTATAATAAAATTAAAAATTTGCTTTGAGGGAATAATTACATTTTGACCAGTGGGGCTAAAAACACGGGACATCGGCAGATTTTACCGGCCAAAGTCCGGTAATTACCGGATGACGGAAACACAGTTGTAAAGACAAGCTCACCTAACTGTACATGTTACCAGGGAGAATAAAACGTCACTGTGCAGTAATCTGGATACTCTGTATTTGCACCACAGTATAACAAACATGATCAAAACTAATTCTAGAAAATAAATGTCTCTGGGGTCGCCAGAAATTTGTGATGTTAAAATGGGGTCACAACCCAGAAAAGGTTGGGAGCCACTGTGTTAAAGGTCACTAACACCCACTGAGAGCAGAGCGTTTAACCTGGTTAAAGGCTCATTTAAGGAAGTGCAGGACACAGACGCTGTAACCTACGTACGTAACCCACGCCGATGTGAGTCATTAATACTTGGACCTCGTCAGTCTGGCTCTCTCTGTAACACCTCCACCCAGACACTAGTTGTCAGCCAGTCGGGTTCATTTTTGTTTCTACTTCCTGCTTCACGTTCAACAACGGCAAAAATTTTGGAAGAATTTGGCTGAACACGAGTCGTACAAATGTTTGTACCTCTGAACCTCCTCAGTGAACCTTTCCTCCATGTGTTCCATCTTTATTGATCCAAAACAATCAATTCGATAATAGATGGAGAAGCAGCCAGAAATGCTAAAGAGGAAACACACTGCTACCAAGAGGACCAATCACAGCTCTTCTGGTCTGAGGAGGTGCACGTCAGCCGACGTCCGTAGCTACACAGTCAAACTGACGCAGAAGCCTGAACCTCCATCAGTTTTAGAGATTTACATAAGCAGAAACACACTGCTGGAAATATGCTAGCCATTAGCATCGCCATTAGCATCTGCTCTCGTATCACCTGACCGAGTTTCACATTTCAAGACTCCTCCAGAGTCTGTACGTCAGGATCAAACTTGTCAAGGCGACCAAGTGCACAAGTCCAGAGTTTGTGGTCGTGATAAACACCCCACGCCTGAGACACAACGAGGTCAGAGTCCAGATACGGACGCTGTCGTCTCACTGCTTTGAGGTTAGACAGATCTTCTCTGTTTAGACGCTCCCAAACTCTTTGAAGGTCGGGTTTGGGCTCACGAGGTGTTCCACGATAATCAACGCATTCATGTCCGTCAGAGACACGTGAAAGATTAAAGAGATGATTCAAACTCTACCTTTCTCAGCTTTCACAACAAGGTGAGGAGGCAACGGGCCGCTAGACGGGAGGTTTCCAAAGCCGCCATTACCATCTCCTCCTCCTCCTCCTCCTCCTCCTCCTCCTCCTCCTCCTCCTCCATCAGGCTGATCACCGCCTGGAGCGCTCACCTGCTGATAGACAACTCTGATTCAGATGATTGTTCCTAACATACCACCAGGTGTGGACGGGAGCTGAGGCCACAGAGTCATGAAGATATTGATGAAGTCTCGTTTAGCATCAAACGAATCTGCAGCATTGTTAATATTTCCACACTGGACAGGATAGAGGCCATCAAACAGTCTGACAGTTCAAGACTCCATTGAGAATCTTGACATTTTTAAGATCTCAGTAAACCCCTGAGAGCCGTCAGTACATCCAGGAGCCCATGACAAACAGGAGCTGCTAACAACTAATTCTGCTTCCTTTAAAGGGGATTTATACAAAAATGTTAGTGTTAATATGAAGGACAAGACTCCAGACAGGATTTATAAACAGCAGGTCACCCTTGGAGAGGGGAGGAAAAATGAATCACATACGCTGAAGACTGGACTCAGACAGAAATAAAACCTGTCTTCAGAAAATTCAGTTTCTTATATTTATCACACAGACTGATCAACTAAATGAGACAAAGAACAACCAACCAACTGAAATGTCTGAAACCAACAGTCAAAGCTACATACTTTTATAAAACTCAATAAAAAACAAACTATCGTGCTGACCCCGACAGCTGGGACCTCGGCTGCGATCATTTCCCCAACTCGGACCAGATAATTGACAAAATCCCTGGCGGCGTTGCTCTGAGCGTCCTTCTTGTTGGTGGAGTTTCCCATCCCAATGTAGTTGAAGCCTTCGACACGGACCTGCACACAGGAGAGCTGAGATTTAAAAAAAAAAAAAAAAAACTCAAAGAGTCTGAAAGGAAACAAAGTCAGACGGGCGCTCGCTCACCTCACACATAAACTTCTGCCGGTTTTTGTTGCCTGCAGCTCGGATGTCGTAGCTGGGCGTCAGCTTCTTCTTCCCACACCAGGCATACAGAAAGTTCTTGATGTCCGCCATGGTGGACCGACGGGAGGGGAGCTTCCTCCTACACAGACCCTTTAATCTGAGACAAGAAAACTAGTGATTCTCATATTTGGGGTATTTTGCTAAACCTACGGTCTCAGTGGGGCGTACTGGACTTGATCAACTTCTAAAGGAACACGGAGATAAACCAGAAAGATTAAAACAAGACAACGCTGCTTAGTTAATGTCCCTCAACACCAAAGCAAGAACTCAGAAACAACGAGCATTTGATGAGGAATAGAAACTCCTTCAGGTTATTTTCTCAGACTTTTCTCAAGCGATTTTAAATAGTTTTACTTTATTTTATGTGTCATTACTGTGGCTTGTAGTTCTTGATTATGTAAAATCACGACCGATAGGAGGTGACGAATCTGACCACCTGGTGTCAAAACAAAAGATGAAACAAGGAGAATAAATGTTTTTTTTTACGAAAGTATACCTAACCCAACAGATTCAGGAAGATAAAAAAAACAGTCGCTTTAATTTGTAAGGGTTTTATTTTTCAGTCTGAGCCAAAGTCGACCCAAACATCAGCACAGTCTGCTTCTCTGAGCCAGTGTAGAAACTAACAAACTGATCTGACTCAACAAAATCTTCCATCTGATTTGGGCAGACTCTTAACTAACTGCACCTTATACTCTTACTTGCTTATTTTATTTATTTTCTATGCTTAGAGTAAGTTTATTTCCTTCATTTTATTTTTGTTGTTTGACGGGAACTCGTTGCTCAGTGTAACTTTTGTTGTGTACATGACAATTAACTTAAGAGAACAGCTTTATAAAAGGTCCTGTGTGTCCGTAGTGGAAGATTAGAACACTTTCTTTAATTTATACGGCTCTTCTTTGGAGGTTTGTTTTTGTTTTCCCACATGAACCAAACTCAACCCAAAAATATGCACATTTTCTCATTTTTTAACCCAGAAGAACGTGATACGATAAAATGTCGAAACTAAATAATTATTTCGACTAAATAAAATCTTCCATCTGATTCGGGTGGGAAATGATGACAGCAAGAATAAACCACAGTGGGTTTTGTTGTTGTTGTTGTTGTTTTTAATGTGTATGTGTTTATAGTGGAAGATAAGAATACTGGTTTTAACTTTGAAGGTTTTACCATGGAGTTAACGACGCGGCTAAGAGAGAGATACAAAACCTAATAAAATAATAAACACACAATAAAAATCGCTAACTTAAATCCAATGGCATTTAGTTTGCAGCTACCGGTAGCACACACATCAACCTGGCTTCAGGATACTGTACTAGCTAAGTTAGCATTAGCCGAATCGATTATGATATGCTAAAGTTAGCGTTCAGCTAGCTACTGGTGACGTATTATCTCGCGTGCAAACACCGCGATGCATTCGCACACATCAATAACATGCAATACAATGCAGTTAGCAATAGTTGCAACCATTAAACAACAGGTTAAAGACTCACAATCAGGTCTTGACCAACACGACCCCGATAGCTAGTTGTCTCAGAGCCCGTCTGCACGAACTGTCATGCGCAGTCAGTGTTTCCGGTAGCGTTCGGTCTGCGTCATAGATTAGGCGACTGATGAGTCTTCAGTTAAAGTAATATAAATATATACATATATATGAATACATTTAAACAATATGTTGAGTGTTGTTCATGTCGATTATATAATCTGACTGAATATTTTCAGAAACATAAAAATGTAGCGGAAAATGTTTTTTGTCCTCTTCTGTCGGACCTTTATCGTGGGACACCAGGCGGAAGTGGTTTGTTTTTTAAAAGCCGTTAGCGCCGGACCGTACGTCAACGTCGCCGCCATATTGGAGGAGGCAGATCTGTCCCGCGAACCAATACGAGTCAATGGAATGAACTTTATTAAGCGTCTTCAACAAAGTGCTATAATCATTTACACATTCACACACGAACATTCAGAGTAGTTAATGTTACAGACGTTGTTTATGGTTCCTATCGGTTCCCTGAATATATACGTTCGTGTGTGGACATGTAAATGAGAGGCAATAACTTACAGCACTTTGTTCAAGACGCTTAATAGAGTTCACTCCATTGACTCGTATTGGTTCGCGGGACAGAGCTGCCTCCTCCAATATGGCGGCTTATATTTTATACACACACACTGGACAGGGGATATTAGCACTAGCCTTAGCCATTAGCCGAGTGAAGCCACGAAACATTAATTAGAAGCGCACAGAGGACGTGGAGGCATTGACCAAATAAAACACTAAAATACATGTCAGTTATTTTTCAAGCATGGTTTCTGTCATTTTAGGTAGTTAATATAATCCTGATGAACGTTCAAGTGTCTTTTTTTTTTTGGGATATGTTTTGTTTTAGTCAGCTTAGACGCTATAACGGTGAAACTGTGACTGGTTTCGTTGTCTTTGCTCTTTGGGAAAGCCGAGACTGAGTCGACAGAGGCCATCTCCTGCATTCTCATGTACAAAACTTTAACTGAAGATTTCTCACATACTTTGCAAAAGTACAGTTTCTCGTCTGTGTAGACTGTGACATGTCTATAGAACGACAAACGGCCAAACAATCTTTTCACACAACTCCCAAAAGAATATGTCTTCTTGCCTATGTGAGTTCTCATATTATGCACAGTCACATTAGTTTTACTAAGAAGACTTTTCCACAAGTCACAACTGTGTGGTTTCTGTAATATTTTTTAAGTTTGCTCTGATGATGATCATTGCTGCTACAAATGTGTTTTAAATGTTGTAATATGAACAGAAGATATTTGTATTGTATTGATTATACAAAGCCTCTGTGAGGCACTTTGTATTGCTTTTAAAAGGCATGAAAAGTGCCATATAAATAAATTTGATTTGATTTGATTATAAAATAGTATTTAAAACCTGCAAAGTTCTTGTGGCATTTGATGAGTTGCTTAAAGTTGTGGGAGCTGCCTTTGTATTATAGAGACCTTAGATTTCATTTATTTACTAAAATCAAAAACACATAGAAACATCAAATGAAAGAACCAAAAATACTCCAGTTGACAGGGAGACAGGGTGATAGTTGTCAGCACGAACGATGATAAACCAAAAAGAACTTCCTGTAGAAGTTTAGTTCTTTGCTTCTGGAAGATTCACCACATATCCACTGCACAGTTTAGTACCTTTGAACTGAATGTGCAGTCTGACACTGGTCAAAACCAGATTTCATGACCTGCTCCTCCTTTTTTTCCCACCAATGTTTCAGGAAGACGACCCCTCACCTGTGAGTCCTCATGTCCTTAGTGAAAGTAGATCTGTGACTGAAGGTTTTACCAAAGAATTTGCAACAACATGGCTTAGACAAGATTAGATTTTTATTTGTTTATTTATGTTTACTTGTCACAAGCACAGGTATACACAGTACAATGCACAGTGAAATTTGTAAATTTTGTACCTGCAACAAGTATTAAGAAAGTACTACAGTAGTACAGTAATAAATGCAGACAACACACAATCTAAACAATACAAGTGTAAATGTAAAACTGAGAAAAGTAATCTCAGCCCAGCTACGACATCCGTAAACTTGAAATGTGAACTTAGAGGGAGTAGCTCGTATATATATATATATATATATACACATTTACAGTGTCCACATGCCATCCGTCTGTTCAGGGTGGAGCAGATGGATGGCATGTGGACAGAAACTCTTCTTCATCCTCTCAGTCTTTGTCCTCAGGCGGAAACGCCGGCCTGATGGCAGGAGAGAGAACAAAGGGGGGTCTAGGGAGACTGGGAAGGTCCAGGATCTTCTTGACCCTTAACCTCAAGGTCCTCGTCTGTGTGAGTTTTTTTATGCCTTGATAATGCTGAGATGTCAATAAATCTTCTCCCACACACTTTACAAAGGTACGGCCTCTCACCTGTGTGAGTCCTAATGTGGAGATTTAAATTAGCTCTTTGTATGAAGGTTTTCCCACATGTTTTACACGAAAACGGCCTCTCACCTGTGTGAGTCCTCATGTGGACAGTTAAATAAGCTTTTTTACTGAAGCTTTTCCCACATGTTTCACACGAAAACGGTTTCTCACCTGTGTGAGTAGTCATGTGGGAAGTTAAAATAGATCTCTGTCTGAAGCTTTTACCACATGTTTCACACGAAAACGGTTTCTCACCTGTGTGAGTCCTCATGTGGATACCTAAATGACAATCGAAACTGAAGGTTTTCCCACAGAATTTGCAGCCATAAACCTTCTCACCTGTGTGAGTTCTGCGATGGACTTTCATTGCGTATTCATGCTTGAAGGTTTGTCCACAGACGTCACATGTTACAGAGTTTGTATCTGTGTCAGAATCACTCTGAGTCTCTGACATGGGAGAGTTGTTAGAGAGGAGCTGGTCACTGTCTGGTTCTGGTTCACTGAGCTCAGTTTCCTCATCAGTAGGAGTCTCCATCAAGGAATCAGTCTCCTGGTTCGGGACAACATATTCTCCCTGCGGACTGATGAAGAGTTCCTCCTGTTTCTCTTCCATCTGTGGAGGTTCTGGTTCCTCCGGTTCCTCTTTCATCTGTGGAGGTTCTGGTTCCTCCGGTTCCTCTTTCATCTGTGGAGGTTCTGGTTCCTCCAGTTCCTCTTTCATCTGTGGAGGTTCTGGTTCCTCCAGTTCCTCTTTCATCTGTGGAGGTTCTGGTTCCTCCGGTTCCTCTTTAATCTGTAGAGGTTCTGGTTCCTCCAGTTCCTCTTTAATCTGTGGAGGTTCTGGTTCCTCCTGGTCCAGACTAGAGTTCCTCTCCTGGCTACAGAGCTGTTGGTTCCTGAGAACCTCCTCCTCTGTCCAGACATATTGCTGTGGGAGGTCTGGAGGGACAAAGAGACACAACAGAAATGTTACCAATGTGATGACAGGAAAACACAGGTGACATTTAAACTGTAAATTTAATACAGAACACCGACACACTGGCTGCTGCCAGTAAAGTCAGTCCACACTACAACAGACCTTTTCCAAGAACTTCCTATCTAACCATTGTTAATGTTTAGTGAATCATGGAGAATGTATTTTGAGTGTTTCTTGTAGCACACCAGTGAAGATAGATCACAGTGACAAACATGTGCTATGGTGGCTAGGCTAACCACATCCATGTTAGCTAGCACTGAGTAGCAACAGTCCATGTAGCGTTAGCTGTGCTAGTTAGCCTCTTAGCATGTTATCAGTCTTGTAGCTGAGTGTCTTTCCTCTGTGTCTTCTCCATACTGTGTGTTTCCATTCATTAGTTACTTCATTTAGACCATTCTAGTTCTACTCACCTATTCTGTGTAACTTTATCTCGGGTTTCCAGGTGATATCCAGCAGTCTGCGCTGACGATCGATCTCTTCCTCGTACTGGACGACAGTTCTTTCAACGACTCTGAATATTTCTTCAGCAGCAGCAGTTAGTCGCTCGATGATCAAGTCTCTCAAACTCTCAGCTGAAGACATTGTTACTTCAACAGCTCTAATATTTATCTGGACACGACGACACGACACAACCGTCTTCCAGCTCAGTCCACAAACACAGAAACACAACAACACTACTAACGACTTTTCAGAAACAAACCACTTCCGCCTGGTGTCCCACGATAAAGGTCCGACAGTGGACGACAGTTAACATTTTGTTCCGCTATCTTTTTAAATCTCTCATTTCGGATCATATCATCATTTTCTATCAGGAATATTAACTCTGCATTTCCCAAAGACAAAACAAACATCAACAGATTGATTTAACTTCTATATTATTTGAAACATTTTAACTGAAGACTAAGTTTATTCTCAGACACTGTTATTGTTTCATATAACCAGTTGCTCCTCCTTCCCCTTGGAAACCCCGTGTTTAAAGCATTGACTGTAAATGCTTTAGACCAGTTTAATGAAGCTGTTCACAAATCTATTTATGTATTTTGTTTCACATGCTAGCTAGCTAGTGCTAAACTTGTAATAGAGGGCTGCATTGGGATTGGGACCCACCAGGTCCCAACGCAAATCTCGCGGGAGCGAGCGGTTTGAACTTTGCTGCGGGCGGGAATGGGCGGCTAAAAAAAAACACTGCGGGATCGGGAGGTAGCCTAGCGACATGATGGAGATGTCATTGTCAACAAATGATGTGGAAAAGAACCTCAAACGTGGTATTTACAGCACAAAATCTAAACAAGGCAAGTCTGACATTTGGAGAAATTTCTCAATAAAGATGGAAAGGAACTGGAATTCGTTCAATGTGACAAATGTGCAAAAGTACTAATCTACAATGGGCACAAATCCGGCACGTCTGGGTTGAGGCGACACACCTGCTCTGTTCTCCCGGTCAAAGTAAACTGGTTTTCAAGGATAATAAACAACTCCCTACACACATCAAACAAGAAACTACAGAGAAATGTGTGGAAGTGTGCTGTGTAGACATAAGGCCATATGACTTCGTCGCTGGGAAAGGCTTTGTTGATATATCGCAACACTTTGTTGATGTCGCCGCTAAATATGGCAAATTTGATGTTTAAGATGTTTTACCTCATCCAACCACTGTATCCAGACATGTCGAGGGGCGAGCCCAAATACTGCAGGCGTCAGTGGCAGCGGAGATAAAGCCTATCATTGAAACATATGGATGTGCCATCACAACAGATATATGGACGGAGGATCATCATAAAACTTCATTCATATCCTGCACCATCCATTATACAAACAACAACTTCGACCTAGTTTCCAGGGTGTTATTCGCGGCTCCCTTTGAGAGTGGTGTATCAAAGACAGGGGAGAATATCAGGAGCCTGCTGTTCCAGAAACTCTGTGAATTTGGAATAGATGCGTCACTTCTATCTGGCCGTGTTGTGTTTATAACTGACCGCGGAGCCAACATAGTCGCTGCCCTGTGTGGATACACCAGGCTGAACTGCAACGCGCACATCCTGAACATCACCCTATCAAGTGCATTTGCACCAGACGTGTTGGCTGAAAGTACTGAGCTGTCTGAACTGTTGACCAGTGCAAAAAAACTGGTGAAATATTTTAAACATTCAGGTCTGCAAAACAGCTTGAAGAAATCCCTCAAGCAATCCATCAAGACAAGATGGAATTCAAATTATGAAATGCTGGATTCCATACTGCAACAGCATGAGGAGATCTGCACATTACTGCTGAAAAATAACCAGTAGGCCTATGAAAGAATCGCGCAGATCAATGCAAACACTTTAAAAACAGTAGTTGCGTTCCTTAAGTTATTCAAGGAAGCTACTAATGACTTAGAGTCCGACAACTCCACTCCCAGCGCATCACTTCCACTGCCGTGCTCCGTGAAACTCATTGAACACTGCCAAGCAGCAATGCTCGAGCCCTTGCTCTCTGGAGTCGCCAATGTGTGTGCCTCGCGTCTGGAAGAACTGATGGGCACCAGTGACACATCTGCATCATCTCTCCACATGATGTACAGAATTGCAACGCTCCTGACTCCTAAAATGCGAATGCATCATCCAGATGATATAGACGACGTGGTTAAAGGTAGGCTATATGTAGCCTATTACAGACATAAACACAGAAAAGACAGTGCAATTAGATTAGATTAGATTAGATTCAACTTTATTGTCATTACACATGTACATGTACAGAGCAACGAAATGCAGTTTAGCATCTAACCAGAAGTGCAATAGGCAGTAAGTGCACGTGGCATAAATATTATGGTAAATAAGTATGGTACAGCATATGGACAATATTAACAGATTAGAACCTATGTACAGATGAGACCATATATACAGGTTAATGAGCAAGATATACATAACGATTGAGTGAGGTACTATGAACATATTATACAGATGGATTTGTTCGTTAAGTGTGAGTAGACTATAAACAGGAACTAGCATAACATAATTTACAATAGAGGAGATGGCAGATGATAAATTAGGCGATACAAAAACAGATGACGTGAGCAACTTACAGTGCAAAAATAAATAATAGCAGTGGCTATCTAAGTTACTAGACTAGTGCAATATTCGTTACATAGTACTGTGCAAACAGATTGTATAAAGTGAGCATGTGCAGAGTAGTCCAATAGTGCAGTGGTGATGGTGTAAAAGTCTTTGGTCAGTGATTGAATGATGAGTTAAGGGGTGTGAATTGGTGTGTAGGGGTCAGCAGGGGTCAGCGGGGGTTCGAGTTCAGTAAGATCACAGCTCTGGGGAAAAAGCTATTCCTCAGTCTGCTGGTCCTTGTATATAATAATATAATATAATATAATTACAAATTAGAATAAGTGAAAAAATAAAAACGGAGGTAAAAGACAATGAATTTATTAAAGAATATAAATGAATAACAGCATGGGTCTTTTTAAAAATACATATTAATTTATAAATCAAATCCTATCCAAAGGCGCAAAGGAAATCATTCACAAGATGCACTTTCACCTGGACCCAGTCACAGCAGTGGATGAGCCACCAGCCAAAAAGAAAAGCACAGACCGATTCGCAGATTGGGAAGACGATGCGTCCGTTGCTTCAGTGCCAAAGCCGATCGATGATGAAATGGCTGAATATCTCAGCTCCCGGCTCTCTGATAACCCAGACCCAGACAGCGTGCTTCCATGGTGGAAGTTCAACAAAGAGCGCTTCCCAGCGCTATCAAAGCTGGCACGTTTCATCTTTAGTATCCCCGCATCCAGTGCACCTTCAGAGCGGGCCTTTAGTGTCTGTGGGCGCATCTTGGAAGAGAGACGCACGGGATTGAGACCGCAGTCAATCAGCAACATTCTCTTCCTCCACAGCAATATTGCAAAGTGATTCATTTGTTAAATTCATTCGTTAACGTTGTTTATTTTATGTTATTTATTAGTGTTGTTTTTTGAGCACAGCCTCTCGTTGCCATTTGTTAATTACAGTAGGTCAAGAGGCGTGATGATGCCAGTGTTATTGAGCAGGCTGCCTAAGTCTGAATGTTTTTATTCTTATTTGCATTTTTTCAAACAGAATACCTATGACATCTGGCTTTGGTTAATAATTGCAAAACTGCTGTTTTCATGTAGTTTATCACTGTATTTTTTTGCAAAGCAGTCTATTTTTATGTGCCGTGTGATGGTGCAACGTTTTTGATAAAAACGAAATTATATTCGAATGTATTATGTGTTTTGTCTTTCTGTGTTCTCATAGGCTAGCTGCTTTCAGACATGCTTTCTGCACATTTACACCAGGACCAATCAAGCCTACGGAATACTTCAATAGCCAAAATCAAAGTACTTGAAGTCTAAAGAAACGCGCGGTAGCCTAAGCGTTTTAGATGTCCCCGATAGCCCAGGCTACTATTCATCTTCCTGACCAGTGCGTCAGAATACATGCAGGCCAGGGAAACGAAACAAACAACCCCATGAATCTCTTTAATGATAGCAATACAAATACGTTTGTTTTTTTTTCCTTCTTTATTTACGTCAGTGCCATGTGCCAATGATGTGGACGACAGCAAACACAATTTAACTCCTGCACTAATAGATTATTTTGTTGATGGCACTGCAGCATCGCTTAGTACAACTCTAAACTTAGCTGCTCCTCTGAAAAAGAAGGTGATGAATGAGAGGAGCCCAGCTCCCTGGTATCATTCACAGCTGATCAGTTCAAAGCAGACAGTCTGAAAGATGGAAAGAATTTGGCATTCCACTAATTAACTTCCTGTTAAAAGGGAGTTTTTCCTGCCACTGTCGCTTTCAGGCTGCTCTGAACAATATGTAATGTATTGTTACTGAATTCTGGGTTATGGATGCCATATAAATAAAATTGAATTGAATTATTTGTTTAGAGCGTTTTATTTGATGTTTTGTATGTGTTCTTTACTTTTCTAGTTTTAGGCTTTAGAGGTGACACTGGCAAACTGTAAAAGATGGATGACACAGTGTTATATGAATCATCTTTCTTTTGTCAGAGAAGTTTGATCATATCTTTCAAACTGATGAATTCAATGATGAATTGTGTGAGGACCTGTTCCATCCAATAATTTAATAATAATCATTTTTAATAATTACTATTTATTAAAACCCAATATTTAGTGCCCTTGGTACACATACCCAACATAAATGGTGCCTCGTGTGAGGTTGCATTGGAATTTTGGCTAAAGCCAAAAATATTTTTTGAACAACTTTTAGACTTGCCAAAAGTCTTCACGTTCAATCCCACTAGTCTACCACAGGAGTAGATGTTCGGTTGTAAATAAATACAGGTGCAGTGTCGTGATAAGTAATGTATTCATAAATTGATAATTTGGTATTATTATCTTCTGTCTTTAGTCCCCATAGTGTGACACTAAGAGTTGGTTTTGCTGTAATTAGGGCCCGAGCAACGAAGTGCAGGGGCCCAACGGGGCCATGCAACGGAGTTCGTACTGTTGCTTTCGTACTGTTTCTTTTTATTATTATTATTCTTTGTCTGGGTATTTCGAAAAGTCTGAGCATGTCTAAACATGCACGAAAAGTCCTGAAAATTTGCAGAAAAATTCATTCGCCCAAAAATTTTTATTGTATAGGGGCCTCGAGCACGGGTGTGGCAAAATGGCTCTGTAGCGCCATCTACGAACCAGCCCCTGAAGCCCATTTCGTCTAAAAATCTGGAAATATGTCACATATATGTTACATCCCAGGACGCACAAAAAAGTCAATTGGAGCCATATTCTAAACCCAACAGGAAGTCTGTTATTTTGATAAAACTGTGAAAATTGGACAAAAGTTGTTTTTCGTAGGGTGTGTAAATCAGGCATTAAACCTTATCAGATTCACTTCAAAATTTGGAAATAGGTTGTCGAAAGACAGGCGAATGATCCTGACAAGGGTGTATTGACTTTTCGACGAAGTGCCATGGGTGTTCTGCCCCTCAAAGTTTCATGACGCGCCATGAAACAGGAAGTTGCATTAAATGTGCTTAATTCAGTCCAAAATACATCAAACTTTTCAGTATTGTTAATATTCCCTATCTGCAAACATCCGTATGTCAATATTCATACAATTATTGTAGTGCCACCTATTGTGAACAGGAAATGTCTGATTTTGGACAGTGTTTATAATGTGACCTGCTGTTACTGTCAGGGTGATTGGATTCTCTTTACATTTTGTCATGACATACTTATGGCCTTCATGATCACTCACTGCGAAAATTGTGAGTTTTCGTTAAACTTTGGGCCTGTTCTTGTTATGAAAGTAAAATGGTTCACTTTCTGACTGATTCCATCATCATTTCAAGTAGTGTGGTACTTTGTCCAGCAGATGGAGCCATAGCATTTCTCTGTGGTGGCTGGCTGCCAGTGTGTGTGTTTGTTGGTTAAACTTGTAATGATTGGTGAAGTTGTTTTAACATGCTTTGAGGCCACAGAGAGAATAATTATACAATTGTCTGTTGATGCCACAGAGAGAATACATTCAAAACAGCCGAGACCTTCACTGTTTTACTGATTCCATCATCATTTCAAGTAGTGTGCTACTTTATCCAGCAGATGGGGCTATAGCATTTCTCTCTGGTGGCTGTCTGTCAGTGTGTGTGTGTGTGTGTGTGTGTGAGAAACTGTTTTAACATACTTTGATGCCACAGTGAGGATACATTCAAAACAGCCAAGACTTAGAGCTGTCACAGATGATTTGCTCTGACAAATATTGAATTGCACAGACTGTGCATTGTGCCACAGTGCATTGTTACTCCAGTGTATCCCCTGAGAACTGCGGTGACCACGTCCTTGCAGGTCCCCAGCGGGTGTGGGGTGCGAGGGCCCGATCAACGCTGCTCGCAGCTTTAATTCAAGTTGAACCTACTCTTCTTAATTGTAAGAATTTCGGTTCAGCATTTGAATACCATGTATTCAATGCAATCCAGTCAAGCTGTTTCCTGATAATTTAAGTGCTCCCCTGTTTAAGCAAACCACAGCGTGCCACCAGCCCTGTTACATAAATAACTTGTTTCCGGCTATTACTGTCATGTATTTCAGATCCACAGTGTGCTACCAGCCCCGTGAAACATAAAGTTGTATACTTAGCTGTTACTGACATGTGTTCCAGCCTGAGTTAACTTTAAGAATCACGCCTCTAACTGTTACTGCCCTGCATTTCAGTTATTGCATGCTGAGTTTTGGTAATCAAATTTGTAAACCTGCATTTACTTTGTTACTAAATTTGTTGTGCCCATCAGAGTCACTAAATGGTGCCATGGTTGCCTTTCTAGCCCTTAGAAGCTACTTAAGCTACTTAACATAGCATTGCTAACTGCATTGCTTTGTTGTTGTTTTGACACCTTACCTCTGTCCCACATAACAATGGAGAACCCCTGTGTAGAGCAATTTATTTCTTCCCTTGCACAGAGCCTAAAACCCAGCTACCCACAATTCATTAGCAAGTTGAATTTCAGTGAGTGCAGGGATGAGATAGATTCACTACTGAATGACAGGTGCGATGCGCAGACTGCATCCAAAGGCCCATTGTTAAGATGTTTGCTTCTGAACTTTCACAGGCAATCCAGCCTTGCCTCTCAGAGCAAAGCAGCCCTAGAGACAGAATTAGTCCCTTAGAGCACAAACTGCTGGTCTCCTCCATGAGGTACAAATGGCCAATAATAAAGCTACGCGCTACACGCAGACCTGCACTCAGCAGAGTCAGATCTTTGTGCACACAAAGAGGAACTGCTGAGGCTTAAATCGGGTTGTATTTTCCCACCACAGTCATTAAAGGGGAACTCCGGTGCAAAATGAACCTGGGGTTAATAACACATGTGTACCGAGTTCGACCGTTCTCTGGTATTTGTTTTCATGTATTTGTTTTGTTAGTCAAATGTGACCAGTTTTCTTGCAAACCGCTATTTAGCGTATAACGCTAGCCTTCGGGGCACACCGACACATAAAAAGAAATCGCTATTTCTATACCACTAACAAGGCTCACAATATCACCACACTTACACGGTAGCATAACTAGGGTCTCTACATGTAAACCGAAGCATGGAGAACTTTGCAAGTATACAGGCAGTTTATTAAAAAAGGAATACAGTACCGTTCGCGTCCGGCTCGCTTATCCAGGCTGGCGCCATCTTGGGGAAACTGAACTGTCTGTTGCCGGAAGAAAGCACTGAGAGCATAGAAGCACTGAACGAAGAGAGTTCAGTGTCCCCAAGATGGCGCCCCGATTTCTTTTTATGTGTAGGTGTGCCCCGAAGGCTAGCGTTATACGCTAAATAGCGGTTTGCAAGAAAACTGGTCACATTTGACTAACAAAACAAATGCATGAAAACAAATACCAGAGAACGGTCGAACTCGGTACACATGTGTTATTAACCCCAGGTTCATTTTGCGCCGGAGTTCCCCTTTAAGCCAATGTGATTCTGGTTATTCCGATTCACATTCTTCCTCTTGTGAAAGGTCAATGCCCTCTCCAGAAGATGGGAACAATTCCCAGCCGATCCTAAATTCCAGGGAATGGAGTCAACTTCTCAACCTCCTCTGAGAGACCAAGGTAATAGTCAGATAAATAATTATTTTTAATAATTATTAATTATTTATGACAGCCAAAACCCAATATTTAGTGCCCTTAGTACACAGAACCAACAATGGAGTTGTGAGTCATCAGTTTCATTGGTAGTAATACTGACAATGATCATTGCCAGTTGTTTTTAAACTCCACTGACCAGCCCCAATAACAATGCATCAAACACAGAAGTGAACAGATAGCTGAGATTATCAATGAAGTAATTTTAAAAACTTGATTGGAAGAGCAAGCCAGTAAGACAAGATCACCATCCCAACCATGGAGCATAGGGGTGGCAGCATCATGTTGTGGGGGTGCTTTGCTGCAGGAGGGACTGGTGCACTTCAGAAAATAGATGAGGAAGGAAGATTGTGTGGATAATTGAAGCAACATCTCAAAACGTCAAACAGGAAGTTAGAGCTTGCTTTGGATCTTCCAAATGGACACTGACCCAAGCATACTCCTCAAGGACAACAAAGTCGAAGTATAGGAATGACCAACACAAAGTTCTGACATCAGTCCAAAAGAAAACATCTTGTAGCCTACATTTGAGTCGCTTCATAAAAAACACAAGCACACAAGTTATTTGAAAAGAAACTCAACATTTATTCTTTAGTGAAGTTTCTTATTGTCACATATTCAGAATGAAAACAGTTTTCCTTGTTTCTCTGATAGTGAATGATGACTGCTGGTGACAATATCTTTAATATTAACATAAAGGTCAAATAAAACAAGTTAAAAGGTCATGACTATTTCAATCAATAGAAACGGAGTATACTTAATATGCATTAACTAAGAAAGTCTATAACTCAGTGAAATACAAAAATAAAAATATAAAAACCAGATTTCCACCCAAACACATGAAAACAACTGATGCAGACTATAATCTGGGTGAAACCCATTTAAACTATTAAAACATACAGATTAAGATATGAGTTGATCTTAAAGGTAACTAGTGTCAAGTCACTGCAGGAATGTGTCCCTTATTGATGACTGGCATCTGGCTGGTTTATCTCAAGTTGAGAGGACAGAGAGGAAGATGGTGTGTGTTCATGTGTGAGAGACAGACAAGAGGAAAGAATTATGGTATCCTGGTCAAATCTGTCAATAACAGAAGGATTTCGTCACACTGATACATTGCCAGTTTCTACACATGGTACTACAGTCTCTGGAAGAGTTGTTTTGTTAGCCATGTTCTTTCAGTTCTCGCCATTAAAACACAGTGTGGTTATCTTATCTTCTCCCTGTCCTGTTAGATGGTCGTCCCAGTCAGAGAGAGAGGTTTCTCCTTTCATCTATAGATGAAGGAACTTCCTGGCCCTCAAGAGGGTGGTCCGTTCAGCAGAGCGGACCATCAGAACCCCCCTCCCCAACCTGCAGGACATTTACACCAAATGTTGCAGGTTAAGGGCCACAAAGATCCTGAAACAGCCCAGTCACCCCGGACACTCTCTCTTCTCCCTACTGCCATCAGGCCGGCGTTTCCGTTGCCTGAGGACAAAGACTGAGAGGCTGAAGAAGAGTTTTTATCCCCATGCCATCCGCCTGCTCAACTCTGAGCCTTAACTGGACTTAAAATATCACTGCACTTTATTCATGTAGCTGCTTAATATTTAATATTTAATACTGTAAATTATGTACATATACAACTACCCCCCCACCTCCCAAGTTTACCAGTCTATATTTTTATTCAGTCGATATTTTTATTTTTATTCTCACTTTTTTATTTTATTTTTTTTTATATTCTATTTCTCTATCCGTGTACATTACACTTATATCGCTTACCTTGTGTGCAACCACTGTTTACTGTAGTAACTACTGTTTACTGTAGTACTTATATATTTTCTTACGACTGGCTGCAGGTACAACAGTACATTTCACTGTGCATTGTACTATGTATAACTGTGCATGTGACAAATAAAACCTATCTATCTATCTATCTATCATCTGTTTTAACCTCATCTCAGAGAATAATTATATCAGATGTCTGCCACAACATTCAAACTGAACAATTTCTGACATGTTTTTTTACAAGCTTGTCTTCCCAGAGATGTTTTTCCCTACAGATGTTTCAGGAAGACGACCCCTCACCTGTGAGTCCTCATGTGGCCAGTTAACATACCACTTGTATTAAAAAATGTCCCACATGTTTTACATGGATAGGGTTTCTCTCCTGTGTGAGTCCTCATGTGGACAGGTAAAAAAGATTTATGACTGAAGGTTTTCCCACATGTTTCGCATGAATACGGCCTCTCACCTGTGTGAGTCCTCATGTGGCCAGTTAAATGACATCTATGACTGAACGTTTTCCCACATGTTTCGCATGAATATGGCCTCTCACCTGTGTGAGTCCTCATGTGGACAGTTAAAATAGATCTATGACTGAAGGTTTTCCCACATGTTTTACATGAATATGGCCTCTCACCTGTGTGAGTCCTCATGTGCTTAGTTAAACCAGATCCTGTTCTGAAGGTTTTCCCACATATTTCACATGAATACGGCTTCTCATCTGTGTGAGTCATCATGTGCCTAGTTAAACCAGATCCTGTTCTGAAGGTTTTCCCACATATTTCACATGAATACGGCTTCTCACCTGTGTGAATCCTCATGTGGACATTTAAAGCAGATCCTGCTCTGAAGGTTTTACAACATATTTTACATGAATACGGCCTCTCACCTGTGTGAGTCCTCATGTGCTTAGTTAAATTAGATCCTTCTCTGAAGGTTTTCCCACATGTTTCACAAGAATACGGCCTCTCATCTGTATGAGTCCTCATGTGAGCAGTTAAATTAGATCCTTCTCTGAAGGTTTTCCCACATGTTTCACAAGAATACGGCCTCTCATCTGTGTGAGTCATCATGTGCCTAGTTAAACCAGATCCTGTTCTGAAGGTTTTCCCACATATTTCACATGAATACGGCTTCTCACCTGTGTGAATCCTCATGTGGACATTTAAAGCAGATCCTGCTCTGAAGGTTTTACAACATATTTTACATGAATACGGCCTCTCACCTGTGTGAGTCCTCATGTGCTTAGTTAAATTAGATCCTTCTCTGAAGGTTTTCCCACATGTTTCACAAGAATACGGCCTCTCATCTGTATGAGTCCTCATGTGAGCAGTTAAATTAGATCCTTCTCTGAAGGTTTTCCCACATGTTTCACAAGAATACGGCCTCTCATCTGTATGAGTCCTCATGTGAGCAGTTAAATTAGATCCTTCTCTGAAGGTTTTCCCACATGTTTCACATGAATACGGCCTCTCACCTGTATGAGTCCTCATGTGAACAGTTAAATTAGATCTTTGACTGAAGGTTTTCCGACATGTTTCGCATGAATACGGCTTCTCATCTGTATGAGTCCTCATGTGGACAGTTAAATTACATCTATGACTGAAGGTTTTCCCACATATTTCACATGAATACGGCCTCTCATCTGTGTGAATTTTGCGATGGACTTTCAGTGTGTATTCATTCCTGAGGGTTTCTCCACAGACGTCACATGTTACAGACTTTCTACGTGTGTCAGTATCACACTGACTCTCTGATAGGGGAGAGATGTTAAAGAGGAGCTGGTCATTGTTTGGTTCTGGTTCACTGAGCTCACTTTCCTCATCAGTAGGAGTCAAGGAATCAGTCTCCTGCTTCGCTACAAGATGTTCTCTCTGCTGACTGATGCAGAGTTCCTCCTGGCCCTCTTCCATCCGTGGAGGTTCTGGTTCCTCCTGGCCCTCTTCCATCCGTGGAGGTTCTGGTTCCTCCTGGCCCTCTTCCATCCGTGGAGGTTCTGGTTCCTCCTGGCCCTCTTCCATCCGTGGAGGTTCTGGTTCCTCCTGGCCCTCTTCCATCCGTGGAGGTTCTGGTTCCTCCTGGTCCTCTTCCATCCGTGGAGGTTCTGGTTCCTCCTGGTCCTCTTTCATCCGTGGAGGTTCTGCTTCCTCCTGGTCCTCTTTCATCCGTGGAGGTTCTGCATCCTCCTGGTCCTCTTTCATCCGTGGAGGTTCTGCTTCCTCCTGGTCCTCTTTCATCTGTGGAGGTTCTGGTTCCTCCTGGTCCTCTTTCATCTGTGGAGGTTCTGGTTCCTCCTGGTCCTCTTTAATCTGTGGAGGTTCTGGTTCCTCCTGGCCCTCCTCCATCTGTGGAGGTTCTGGTTCCTCCTGGTACTCTTTAATCTGTGGAGGTTCTGGTTCCTCCAGTTCATCTTCCATCTGTGGAGGTTTAGGTTCCTCCTGGTCCTCTTTCATCTGTGGAGGTTCTGCTTCCTCCTGTTCCTCTTTCATCTGTGGATATTCTGGTTCCTCCTGGTCCAGACTAGAGTTCCTCTCCTGGTTACAGAGCTGCTGGTCCCTGAGAACCTGCTCCTCTGTCCAGACATATTGCTGTGGGAAGTCTTGAGGGACAAAGAGACACAACATAAATATTATTAATGTGATGACAGGAAAACACAGGTGACATTTAAACTGTAAATTTAATACAGAACACCGACACACTGGCTGCTGCCAGTAAAGTCAGTCCACACTACAACAGACCTTTTCCAAGAACTTCCTATCTAACCATCGTTAATGTTTAGTGAATAATGGAGAATGTATTTTGAGTGTTTCTTGTAGCGCACCAGTGAAGATAGATCACAGTGACAAACATGTGCTACAGTGGCTAGGCTAACCACATCCATGTTAGCTAGCACTGAGTAGCATCAGAATCAGAATCAGAATCAGTTTTAATGTCCACGTATATGCACATACAAGTAGTTAAAGAAAAAATAAAATAAATCTCAATCTGTACATAAAATACAGAATAAGAGCAGATATGTACACCAAAACTAGGGTTCTGTACAGTGATTATATACAGCAGTGCAGAGTTATTGTTTGTTCATGTGGATGGTCTCACACTCTGTTCAATAGCCTGGGGGAAGAAACTGTCCTTGTGGCGGGTGGTTTTGGTGTACAGCGCTCTGTAACGCCGGCCTGAGGGGAGGAGTCTGAACAGATTGTGACCAGGGTGTGAGGGGTCTGTGGAGATTTTACTGGCCCGCTTTCTGACCCTGGACCGGTACAGGTCCTGGATGGAGGGAAGGTCAGTACCAATGATCCTCTCTGCAGACCTGACTGTTCTCTGCAGTCTGTCCCTGTCATGTCTGGTGGCAAATCCAAACCAGACAGTGATAAACGTGGTCAGGACAGACTGGACTATTGCAGTGTAAAAGATGATCAGCAGCTCCTGAGGCAGGTTGAACTTCCTGAGCTGATGCAGGAAAGTACAGCCTCTGCTGGGCCTTCTTCCTTACAGAGTCTATGTGGGAGGTCCACTTTAGGTCCCGTGAAACTGTGGACCCTAAGAACCTGAATGACTCTACTGTAGGGACTGTCCTGTTGAGGATCGTGAGAGGAGGGGTTGATGGGGGTCTCTTCCTGAAGTCCACTGTCATCTCCACAGTTTTGAGCAGGTTTAGCTCCAGGTGGTTCTGACTGCACCAGAGGACCAGCTGTTCCACTTCCCTTCTGTATGCAGACTCGTCGCTGTCCCGGATGAGTCAAACTTCAGGAGTTTCACAGAAGGGTCCCTTGAGGTGCAGTCAGTAGTGTAAAGGGAGAAAACGAAGCCAGTGCTGAGGGACCGGGTGCTGGATTCAATTCAATTCAATTCAATTCAATGTGAAGTTACCCAGTTTCACCTGCTGCCTCTTGTCAGTCAGGAAAATGGTCATGCACCGACAGGTGGAGGCGGGCACAGTGAGCTGGTTTGTGGTGGAGGAGCTCTGGGACGATGGTCTTGAAGTCCACAAATAGGACCCGTGCGTAGGTCCCTGCAGAGTGTAGGTGGTGCAGGATGTAGTGGAAAGCCATGTTGACTGCATCATCTACTGATCTGTTTGCTCTATAAGCAAACTGCAGGGGGTCTAGCAGGGGATCCGTGATGTCCTTCAGATGGGCCAGCACCAGTTGTTCAAAGGATTTCATGACTACAGATGTCAGGGCGACTGGTATGTAGTCGTTTAATCCTGTGACAGGGGACTTCTTGGGAACTGGGATGATGGTGGAGCGTTTGAGGCAGGAGGGGACCTCGCACAGCTCCAGGGAGCTGTTGAAGATCTGGGTGAAGATGGGAGACAGCTGGTCAGCACAGACTTTCAGACAGGACGGAGACACTCCAGCGGGTCCCGGGGCATTCCTCATCCTCTGTCTCTGAAAGAGCTGACGCACATCCTGTCCGCAGATCGTCAGTGCAGGCAGGTGTTCAAGTACGGGGGTGGTTTGGGGTGCGGCTAGTCCTTTTGTGATGGAGATGGTGGGTGAAGTGAAAGGTGTGAAAGTCCTTTCGAACCTGGAGTAGAAGTCACTGAGGTCCTCAGCCAGGCGGGGGCTCCCCACAGGGTGGGGGGGGATGGTCTCATGTAGTTGGTAATGGTCTGCAGGCCTTTCCAAACTGTAGAAGAGTCGTTGGCAGAAAAACGGTCCTTCAGCTTTTCAGTGTAGTTGCTGCCTTGATCTCCTTTGTCAGCTTGTTCCTGGCCTGCTTGTACAGGTCCCGATCCCCACTCCTGTAGGCCTCCTCCTTGTCCTGGCGTAGCCGTCTCAGTTCTGCAGTAAACCATGGTTTGTTGTTGTTGAAAGTACAGAAGGTTTTGGTCTGCACGCACATGTCCTCACAAAAGCTGATGTAAGACGTCACAGTGTCAGTCAGTTCATCCAGGTCTGAGGCTGCTGCTTCAAAGACGCTCCAATCAGTGCAGTCAAAGCAGGCCTGAAACTGCATCTTTGACTCGTCTGTCCACCTCTTCACAGTTCTCACTGCAGGCTTAGCAGATTTCAGCTTCTGCCTGTAAAATGGGATGAGGTGGACCAGGCAGTGGTCAGAAAGTCCCAAAGCAGCGCTGGGGACAGAGCGATATGCTTCCTTTATTGTGGTGTAGCAGTAGTCCAAAGTGTTCATGTCCCTGGTGGGACACGTCACGTGCTGTCTATATTTAGGCATTTCAAGTTTGAGATTTGCTCTGTTAAAATCCCTGAGAATGATTAGCAGAGAGTCCGGGTGTGTTTTCTCCACGTCTGTAATCTGGTCGGCGAGGTGATGTAACGCCTCCGTTACGCACGCCTGCGGTGGAATGTACACACCGACCAGCACAAACGAGGTGAACTCCCGTGGTGAATAAAATGGTCTACAGTTTATGAAGAAAGAGTCCAAGTGAGGGCTGCATGTCTTCTTTGAAACTGTGACATCTGTACACCAGACAGTTCCGCATGGAACAGCTGGAAGCCCGGCAGCCATAGTGCGCTGTGAGGGATGTGTTCACTGAGCCAGGTTTCAGTGAAGCACAGGGCGGCTGAACGGTGAAAGACCGAGTTCTTGGTTAGGAGAAGGAGCAATTCATCCATTTTGTTAGCCAGAGAGCGGACGTTCCCCAGGTGTATGGACGGGAGAGCGGTGCGTAATCCCCGCTGCCGCAGCTTGACGAGCACTCCAGCTCATCTCCCGCTCCAGCGCCTCCGTCTAAATCCACAGAGTGCTGCTGCTCCTCCGACCAGAATCTCCAAAAAACAATCTGGCTGAGTGAAAACTGGACAAAAAAGTCTGGCAATGGATAGCCCTATGTTCAAGAGTTCTTCTCTGCTAATTTTAATAGCAGAGGGAGTAAAGGAAATAACACTAAAAAGTAAAATAGCAACAAGTACTGGAGAGCAAAGTACAGAGGCGTCTGTCCGCGGCGCCATCTTGGACTGTGTGCCATGTTAGCTAGCACTGAGTAGCAACAGTCCATGTAGCGTTAGCTGTACTAGTTGTTCTGTTTGTTTGCTGACATTTTAGTTAAACACATATACAAATCACAGATTCAGTAAATGTGCATGATAGACCCCCTCTCCCCAAACGCCCCATGATCTGGGAGACAGATCATTCAGATCCTCTAAAGGAAAAGAAAATACAAAGGAAAAAATAATGTGATAAAGAAGAAACAGAACAAGGTAAGATGGCTGAATAGAATGATGATAATAATAATAGTTATAATAAAAGTAAAATAAATAAAGGAGAAAGAAAAAAAATACAATGGATTAAGTCACCAGTCTTCACCCAAATATGCAGAAATATCCTCTACTAGTTCCAGTTTGTCACATCAGTAATGTTGTGGAAATAAGTCAGAAAAGGCATCCAAACCTTGTTAAATCTGTCCTTATTACCTCTCAGAGAGAATTTGATCTTCTCCAACTTAAGGTGAGACATAATGTCCCTGATCCACCTAACACGGGATGAGGGTTTAGATCTCTTCCAATTTAACACTATTTGTCCCAGATGAAATCAGAAAATATCCTATCACCTTGTACACCGTCACTTCGGATTATCCCCTAAAAGGAGAGACACTGTCTTAAGGAAACTGCAAGCGGCTCAATCACTAAGTCAAAAAGCAGCGGAGATAGGGGGCATCTCTGGTCTCGATCCACAGGATAAAGGGATGTAGCTTGATTGTACCTCATTTGTTCCAAGTGAGGCTAAGGGGGCGCTGTAAAGTAATTTGACCCAGGAAATAAAAGTGGGTCCAAAGCTTAATCTTGAAAGGGTATCGAAAAGGAAACCCTGGCTACAATAGGCTACAATAATTTCAGGTGAACAGGACTCCGACTGGGTGTACACTATGTCAAGGAGCCTACAGGTGTTGGAGGAGGAGTGTCGTCCCTAAATAAATCCTGTTTGATCGGGTGAAATGAGGGCTGGGAGAACCTTCTCAAGGCGCTTGGCTAGGCACTTTGCTAGAATCTTGCAATCGACACTGAGTAGACTAAATGGGCGGTAGGACTCACAGCAAAGGGGGTCTTTGTCTTTTTTGGGAATTAGACAAACTGAGTCTTGCCTCAATGTTTGTAGCAGCTGACCGTGCAAGAGGGCTTCATTGTACATATTCAAAAGTAATAGGGAAAGCTCGCTAAAGAACCTCTTGAAAAATTCCACTGGGAACCCATCGGGCCCAGGCGTTTTCCCAGACTGCATGTGGTTAATGGCGGCCGGACTTCCTCAACTGTCAATGGATTATTGAGAGTAGACCCCCAAGTACCGTTCAGTCTGGGTAGATTCAGTACCTGATAAAAAGAGTCTGCTTCCACAGGGCCGGTGGTGCACTCAGATGTATATCATTTACCATAGTACTCAGCAAATGTATCATTGATTTGTTTGTGGTCAGTGACCGTGGAACTTGAGGTGGTCTGTGTTTGAGCTTGCATCCCCTTCAGATCTTCACAGATGAGTTGTGAGTTGGGGCTGGTGTTAGCCCTAGCTTCTGTAGTTTTGCCAGAGTGGCTAGGGTTGCCAACCATCCTGTAAAAAACGGAATCGCCTCGTTTTTAGAAACTAAAGTACGCGGCCCACGTTGAGCTGAAACGGGACGCACTTTGTCCCGTAATACCGTGAGAATCAAAAATAGTGTGTAACACCTCATTGAGTGAGGGACTGTCGCTTGCGAAGAAGATACCGGAAGACAACAAAGCAACAACTTTATTGCACTATTACAAGAGGAATGTTCTGCTTTCTATTGTTTTATATTAATTTATACAGTTTTAAGTTAAGCAGGACAGGTTTCTGTTTAAGAAAGATATTTATTTTATTCTGTTAATTTTGTTATTTTGTATTAAAAATAAATTGTTGAATAATAATGTTTTCCATGAGTTCATATCACTCAGAAATATGCATCTAATTCAATTCAGCTTTGAGTCAAATAGTTAAAAAAAAACGTTTCACACACAAAAAGGACGAAAAATAAATAAAATTAAAGCTGCGAGCAGTGTTGAACGGGCCCTCGCACTCCACGCCCGTCGGGGACCGGCAAGGACGCGGTCACTGCAGTTCTCAGGGAATACACTGGAGTAACAATGCACAGTCTGTCCAATTCAATATTTACTACTTCCACACAACTTGAAATAATGATGGAATCAGAAAGACAGTAAGACTCCAAATTTTGAAGTCAATCAGATAAGATTTAATGCCTGATTTACACACCCTACGAAAAAAACTTTTGTTGCTCGGGCCCTAATAATAATAATTAAAGCTGCGAGCAGCTTTGAACGGGCCCTCGCACCCCACGCCCCTCGGGGACTGGCAAGGACGGGGTCAGTGCAGTTCTCAGTGGATACAGTGGAGTAACAATGCACCGTGGCACGATGCACAGTCTCTGCAATTCAATATTCTTCAGAGCAAATCATCTGTGACAGCTGTAAGTCTTGGCTGTTTTGAATGTATTCTCTCTGTGGCATCAAAGTATGTTAAAACAGCTTCACCAACTATTACAGGTTAACCAACACACACACAATGACAGCCAGACAGCCACCAGAGAGAAATGCTATGGCTCCATCTGCTGGACAAAGTGAAATTGCTTAGTTTTGACAACTTCCTAATATTTTCGTCTGTCAAACTGGTTTTTAAGTGTTTACAGAACTTGGCACCAGATGTGTTGTGCCGTCTTTTTAGCAGACAAAATAGTGAAAGGATCACTAGGGGTACGGCAAGTGGTAACTGTAAAATATCACGCCGTAAAACCTCCTTTGGACAATCAGCCTTCTCCATAAAGGGCTCCCAGATGTGGAATTCACTACCGACTGAAATAAAACTAACCCGAGACATTAAAATTTTTAATGCAAATGTTAAAGTCTGGCTGAAACAAAATCAAAGCTGTATGCACTTTTAATGGTTCATGACTTGGTATGATTTCAGATGTATTGTACATTTTATTGTATTATGTAGTTTTGATGTCTTTCTTCTTGCTTTCTTTTTTCTTTTAAAAGCCTAACTAGGGACGGGAGTTGGAAACTAGCATTAGCTATAATCTCTGTATGCAGAACATCAGTCACATTGACTTGTTTGTAACGAGTGGAAGTGTTACTATGTTAACCTGCATTGTCCCTATCAAATAAACTAAATTAAATTAAAATTAAAACTTTTGTCCAATTTTCACAGTTTTAGCAAAATAACAGACTTCCTGTTGGATTTAGAATGCGGCTCCAATTGACTTTTTTGTGCGTCCTGGGATGTTACATATGTGACATATTTCCAGATTTTTAGACGCAACAGGCTTCAGGGGCTGGTCCGTACATGGTCAGTAGATGGCGCTACAGAGCCATTTTGCCACGCCCGTGCTCGAGGCCCTTATACATTAAATTTTTCGGGCGAATGAATTTTTCTGCAAATTTTCAGGACTTGTCATGCATGTTTCGAACTACATGAATGGAATTTTCTAAAGTTTCTGACAAATAATAATAATAATAATAATTAAAGCTGCAAGCAGCATTGAAGGGGCCAAGCAGAAAGTTCGGCAGTCCAGATTCGCCATGTAACTCAATGCAGTTGCATCAGACATATAGCATTAAGCAGTCACAGCAGGTTTCAAGTCAAACAACCCAGGATTGGTTGAGATATAACGTCACTTCCTGTTTGGCGAATGCTTTTGCCAATTGTTCCAGAAAGCAATACATTGATAAGGCATGGTCTGAAGATGGCCTGTGCCAATTTTGGTGAAGATCAGATGAAATTTGTGACCTGTGAAAACTTTTTGATGTTTGTGATTAAATCCAATATGGCGGCGGAATCAATTACGATGACATCACAAGTTGGCGTGGGTCGGCCTAAGGACGTCTAACAGTATTACCAGACACCATTAGTACATTTTAATTCCAAACACATCAACGGCTACAGGCCAAAAGGCATCTTACTTAATTGCAGCGCCCCCTAGAGGTCAAAGGTCGACAAAATTTCTTGAGCGTCCCCTTGATTGGGTCCTGAGTACATGCACCGAGTTTGGCTTTGATACATGCAAGGGTTGCTGAGATATGAGCTCACTTCCTGTTAGGGGCTTCGCCGCAAATTTCGATTGGCTGTTACGGGCGAACGGTTTTAGTTCCGAAGACAAAAAGTAATGCATTAATGAAGCATGGTCTGTAGATGATGTGTGTGAAGTTTGGTGTCGATCGGACAAAATTTGTGACCTGTGAAAACTTTTAAGTGTTTTTGATAAAATCCAAAATGGCGGAGAATCCAAAAGGGCAAAATTAACATCATAGGTATCGTTGATCTCGGCATGATACAAGGAGTCCAACAGTACCAGGTTTTTGAATATCAGGCATACTGGTCGAAAGTTATAAGCAAAAACGCAATTTTGCTAATTACATCGCCCCCTAGTGGCCGAATGACACCAAATTTTTATTGCGCACTTCTAAGGGAGTGTCGAAGCGCGTGACCAAGTTTGGTCTTCGGAAGTCAAAGCATCACCGAGATATAAGAAAACTTCCTGTTTGCCGCCAACTGCGATTGGCTAACGCGAAAAGTTGGCATGAACTGTCACTGGGGCAACCCACGGTATATGCGGATATCACAATTTCATTTCAAATAAAAACGCATCAAGAGATATGAGCAAAAACAATGTTTTGCTAATTATAGCGCCCCCTAGTGATCACAAGACACCAGATTTTTTTTCGTGCACTTGGGACAGCGTCTGGAAGCGTGGTACCAAATTTGGTTTCATTGCACTAAAGCGTTGCCGAGATATGAGCTCAAATGAAAAACGACGGCTTCGCCGCAAATTTCGATTGGCTGTAGCGGCCAAACGGTTTCGAAGCTGAAGACGCCTGATAATAACTTTTGTGCGTATTGGTCAGAAGATGCTCTGTGCCAATTTTCGTGAGAATCAGACAAAATTTGTGACCGCTGAAACTTTTTTCGTGTTTTTGACAAAATCGTAAATTGCGAAAAATCTATCATGACGCATTATGACGTCATAGGATGCGTTGAAATCGTCATGATCCAAGGATTCCAACGAGACCTTGTTTTCAAATATCGGACATACGGTTCAAAAGTTACATGCACAAATGTACTTCAAACTTTGAACAGTTGGTGGCGCTAGACCGTGCTTAGTGCTTACATGTAACTCAGTCAAAGTAATATTGAGACTGTGCTTAAGCTATGTGCAAAATTTCACAACTTTTTACCATACGGTTCTATGGGCTGCCATAGACTCCCATGGCGGAATAATAATAGGGAAGAGCTTCGCTGCTTGGCCCCTAATAAACTGTACGAAAACAAAACGGTCCTTGCAACTCCGAGGCATGGCCCCATCACCACGTTGGGAAGGGTGAAGGCAACCTGGTCGGCCGGTCCTGACAATGAGGTGTCCCATTTGTTTTTCAGGGAGTTGAATTGAAATTCGATATAGGTGAGGAGCACAAGAGTTTGCGTCTTCACTAGGCCATATTCAACTCACCTATTCTGTGTAACTCTGTCTCGGGTTTCCAGGTGATATCCAGCAGTCTGCGCTGACGATCGATCTCTTCCTCGTACTGGACGACAGTTCTTTCAACGACTCTGAATATTTCTTCAGCAGCAGCAGTTAGTCGCTCGATGATCAACTCTCTCAAACTCTCAGCTGAAGACATTGTTACTTCAACAGCTCTAATATTTATCTGGACACGACGACACGGCACAACCGTCTTCCAGCTCAGTCCACAAACACAGAAACACAACAACACTACTAACGGCTTTTAAAAAACAAACTACTTCCGCCTGGTGTCCCACGATAAAGGTCCGACAGAGGAGGAGAGTTAACATTTTGTTCCGCTATCTTTTTAAATCACTCATTTCGAATCATATCATCATTTTCTAGCAGGAATATTAAATCTGCATTCCCCAAAGACAAAACAAACATCAACAGATTGATTTAACTTCTATATTATTTGAAATGAAGACTAAGTTTATTCACCCTGACACTGTTATTGGTTCATATTCATATAGAAATATATAATTGTTTTCTATATAGGCTACAGTCCATGGTTTAAAGTCTACAGCACAATAACAATTTTATTTTATTAATTTTTTTAATTCAAGACACATATAGACGTTTACTCACTGCTACTACTGGATCTTCACAGTGGGACATCGAGAGAAGTGATTTTATTTTGAAAAGCCGTGCTGCAGAATGGTTTAAATGAACTAACCAATGAATGGAAACACACAGTATGGGAAAATCGCAGCAAGAAGAATTTCATTGTTCAGGGAAACATGTTTGTACACTGTGCACGTCAGAGTATTTCTCTCGTTCATCAGAAAGGACACAACACATGTAAACACACGTGAGAGGCCACGTTATGGCAAAAAAAGACAAAATGTAGTCTCATGTAGATCATGTATATTGGGCTGCTGTGGCAGTAGAGCAGGTTTTCCACAAACCACAGGGTTAGCAGTTCAATCCTTGGTACATGGACCACATGCTGGAGTGCCCTTGAGCAAGAAACTAAACCAAGAGTTGCTCCCATTGCTTGGCACTTGTGTGAACCAATAGGGGGGATTGTCATTGTGACTGTAAAGTGATATGAGTACCTATGGGTCGAGTAGTTGTTTTAAATATACAAGACCATTACCATATTACATGTGGTGAGAAGCCATACCATTGTTGCAGCTGTGGGAAAAGGCTACTGCCTTCTTACTGTCCACACAGGTGAGACGCTGCATTCTTACAAAATTTGGGGAATGTCTTTATGAAAGCTCTCACTTCTATAGCTAAGAGGCCATATTTTTGTACCACCTGTGGAAAAAGATTTACAGCCTTCTCAGTGATTGAAACGTGAGAATGCACACAGCTGAGAAACTGTGAAAACCTCCCACAAACATTTGTGAGAGCTGAGAGTTTGGATCCTGGTAGAATATGTCTGAGAAAAAATCATGGAAAGTTTGCTATGAAACCCCCAAAGAGAGTTCACAAATATATTTATGTATTTTGTAGCTAGTGCTAGCCTTGTAATACCACTTTTTACCATGAGATGATGAACAATAAGACAATGTAGCATCTTGAAGTATTGATTTTCTGGCTTGATGAAGAAGGTAGAAGTCTCTAAAACACTCAACTGACCAGCCCCAATAACAACGCATCAAAGACAGAAGTGAACAGTCAGCTGAGATTATCAATGAAGTCATTTTAAAAACTTGATTGGAAGAGAAAGCCAGCAAGACAAGATCACCATCCCAACCATGGAGCATAGGGGTGGCAGCATCATGTTGTGGGGGTGCTTTGCTGCAGGAGGGACTGGTGCACTTCAGAAAATAGATGAGGAAGGAAGATTGTGTGGATATATTGAAGCAACATCTCAAAACATCAGCCAGGAAGTTAGAGCTTGCTTTGGATCTTCCAAATGGACACTGACCCAAGCATACTCCTCAAGGACAACAAAGTCGAGGTATAGGAATGACCAACACAAAGTCCTGACCTCAGTCCAAAAGAAACCACCTTGTAGCCTACATTTGAGTCGCTTCATAAAAAACACAAGCACACAAGTTATTTGAAAAGAAATTCAACATTTATTCTTAAGTGAAGTTTCTTATTGTCGCATATTCAGAATGAAAACAGTTTTCCTTGTTTCTCTGACAGTGAATGATGACTGCTGGTGAAAATGTCTTTTAAACGTCCTTAAATGTTAACATAAAGGTCAAATAAAACACGATAGCTGGATAGCTGGATAGCTTTATCCCACGATAAAGGTCCAACAGAGGAGGAGAGTTAACATTTTGTTCCACTATCTTTTTAAATCTCTCATTTCGGATCATATCATCATTTTCTAGCAGGAATATTAACTTTGCATTCCCCAAAGACAAAACAAACGTCAACAGATTGATTCAACGTCTATATTATTTGAAATGAAGACTAAGTTTATTCACCCTGACACTGTTATTGTTTCATATTCATATATATAACCAGTTGCTCTTCCTTCCCCTTGGAAACCCCTTGTTTAAAGCATTGACTGTAAATGCTTTAGACCAGTTTAATGAAAATGTTCACAAATATATTTATGTATTTTGTTTCACATGCTAGCTAGCTAGTGCTAACCTTGTAATACTACTTTTTTACCATAAGATGATAAGTAATAAGACAGTGTAGCATCTTGTTTGCCCTCAGTTCAACATGAGAGGGAGGAGTATCCAATATGATCCAGTATGCAGAGTGGTATTTGGATTATTTCTATCCTGTAGCGTTGTGTGGTCACAACGCTACAGGACGCCGGGAAGAGACCTTGTGCCAGAAAGGAGACCTCGGGGCCAACCCAGGACACGATGGAGGGATTACATCTCTCATCTGGCCTGGGAACGCCTGGTGGTTCCTCCGGAGGAGCTAAGAGAAGACGGATAAGCGAGAGAAGACAAAGATGAAGACGAAGCATTGTGTGGTGAGGGTAGACATGAACACTCGTTCCTCAGATGTACATGCTGGAGTCAGGTGACTCTATTAGAACTTAGTCATTTTTTTCCTTTACCTCAGTTATATGTGGACTCTGATGTTAAAGCTAAGACAGACTAGTCTCCTCCCTGTAAGATGGAGTCTTTAAACAGTATTTACTCATAACCCTCTTTTGTCCAATCATTTCCTCATAACTTTGGAATTTAGAATAATGGTTTATACAGGAACTGAAAAGACATTTCATTACAGTAGATGTTTATGTGATGGTGTTGTAACTAAATATAAAGAATTAATTCTTTCTTTATTTACCTCAGTGCCATGTGCCAATGATGTGGATGACAGCAACCACAATTTAACTCCTGCACTAATAGATTATTTTGTCGATGGCACTGCAGCATTGCTTAGTACAACTCTAAACTTAGTTGCTCCTCTGAAAAAGAAGGTGATGAATGAGAGGAGCCTAGCTCCCTGGTATCATTCACAGCTGATCAGTTCAAAGCAGACAGTCTGAAAGATGGAAAGAATTTGGCATTCCACTAATTCTGAAGAAGCTTGCATAGCCTGGAAAGATAGTTTAACAACTTATAAAAAAGCGCTCTGTAATATTAGACCAGCATATTATTCATCATTAATAGAAGAAAACAAGAACAACCCCAGATTTCTTTTCAGCACTGTAGCCAGGCTGACAAAAAGCCACAGCTCTGTTGAGCCATCTATTCCTTTAGCCCTCAGTAGTAATGACTTCATGAGCTTCTTTACTAATTAAATTGTTGGCATTAGAGAAAACATTCAAGGCATCCCTCCTCCAGCTGTCAAAGATGTAAGTACAGTGACATTAGAAATTTCTGTAAGACCTTATCAACATCTGGAATCTTCGGTCCAGTAGATCTTCCTGAGCTCTCTTCAACAATTACAGCATCTAAACCATCAACTTGTCTTCTAGATCCAATCCCAACTAATTAACACCTCCATATTGAACCAGATAAATTTGTCTTTATTAACAGGATATGTGCCTCAGTCTTTTAAGATTGCTGTAATTAAGCCTTCACTCAAGAAAGCCACTCTAGATCCAGATGTTTTAGCCAACTATCGACCAATATCCAACCTTCCTTTTATTTCCACAATTCTAGAAAAAGTTGTTGCTAATCAGTTGTGTGACCATTTAAACAGGAATGGTCTGTTTGAAGAGTTTCAGTGAGGTTTTAGAGTTCATCACAGTACAGTAACAGCTTTGGTTAAAGTTACCAACAATCTCCTCATGGCTTCAGACAGTGGACTTGTCTCTATACTTGTTCTGCTAGATCTTAGTGCTGCATTTGACACTATTGATCATAATATTTTACTACAGAGACTTGAAAGTGAGATCAAGATTAAAGGAACTTCATTAGACTGGTTTGAATCATATCTGTCTGACAGATTCCAGTTTGTCCATGTCAACAATGATTCTTCTACTTATACAAAAGTAAGTTACAGAGTTCCTCAGGGTTCTGTGCTAGGACCAGTACTCTTCATGTTATACATGTTGCCATTAGGCAAGATTATTAGAAAACATGGCATAAACTTCCATTGCTATGCAGATGACACCCAGCTATATTTATCCATTAAACCAGATGAAACAAATCAGCTGGTTAAAGCATGCCCAAGCATGCCTTAAAGACATAAAGTTTGGATGAGCTGTAATTTCCTACTCTTAAACTCAGACAGAACAGAAGTCATTGTATTTGGTCCTAAACATCTCAGAGATTCATTATCTAATCATGTGGGTTCTTTGGATGGCATTACCTTGGCCTCCAGTACTACTGTGAAAAACCTTGGTATTATGTTTGATGAGGATATGTCCTATAAATTGCACATAAAGCCAGTAACCAGGACTGTCTTGTTTCATCTGCGTAATATCGTCAAAATTAGGAACATCCTGTCTCAGAGTGATGCTGAAAAACTTCATGCATTTGTGTCATCCAGACTGGATTACTGTAATTCATTACTGTGTTGCTCCAAATAGCTCTTTAAAAAGCCTCCAATTGATTCAAAATGCTGCAGCAAGAGCATTGACAGGAATTAACAAGTGGGAGCAGATTACTCCAGTTTTAGCTTCTCTTCAGTGGCTCCCTTTAAAATCTAGAATAGAATTTTAAATCCTCCTCCTTACATACAAGGCCCTTAAAGGCCTAGCTCCATCATATCTTAAAGACCTCATTGTACCAGATCATCCCAACAGATCACTTCGGTCTGAAAGTGCAGGCCTACTTGTGGTTCCTAGAATTTCAAAAAGTAGAATGGGAGATAGAGCTTTCAACTATCAGGCTCCTCTCCAGTGGAACCAGCTCCCAGTTTGGGTTTGGAAGGCAGACACCCTCTCTACTTTTAAGGTCAGGTCACTTTCTTTTCTCTGGCACAGAACTCTTGCCCTCTAATTTCCTATCTACGACGAGTCATGCAATTCTGAGCTATTACTGTGTAGCATGTTAACTGCTGTGTGTTCCTCTCTCTCCTCCTCCTCCTTTTTCTTGTGAGTATCTCTGGCCTGGAGCTGTGTCTTTTCTGTGGAGCTCTATACTACATCTGCCTTCAGGCTTGCTCTGGGGGTTTCAGGCCGGGTTTAAAGCGTCTTGAGATGATTTCTATTGTTATTGACGGTATATAAATAAAATTGAATCTGTTGTCGTGGTCTCATCAGCCTACCCAGTCTTCATGGAATCCTGCAGTTTTCCACTCCTACCTGAATGAACAGTTCTCCAACCTGCCTATGATTCCTCTTACATTCTCAAACTGTCATGTAACATCATCAGTTTATATCATAAGATTCCACATGTATTCTTTAGTCAGATATGTGTATCTATGACAGATGTATGTTTATCTTGCTGTTCTCTCTTTTCTTCTGTCTGTACCCGGTTGGCCTTAGGCAGATGGGTTCCTCCATATGAGCTGGGTTCTGCTCAAGGTTTCTTCCTGTTAAAAGGGAGTTTTTCCTGCCACCGTTGACTTCAGGCTGCTCTGAACAATATGTAATGTATTGTTACTGAATTCTGGGTTATTGACGCCATATAAATAAAATTGAATTGAATTGAATTATTTGTTACGAGCATTTCATTTGATATTCTGTATGTGTTCCTTACTTTTCTAGTTTTAGGCTTTAGAGGTGACACTGGCAAACTGTAAAAGATGGATGACAGTGTTATATAAATCATCTTTCTTTCGTCAGAGAAGTTTGATAATTTCTTTCAAACTGATGAATTCAATGATGAATTGTGTTGGGACCTGTTCCATCCAATAATTTAATAATAATCATTTTTAATAATTATTATTTATTAAAACCCAATATTTAGTGGCCTTAGTACACATACCCAACATAAATGGTGCCCCGTGTGGGGTAGAGTACTGATGGCAGTTATTCAGATTTGTGCAATATTAATTTCAGCATAATTTTGGCCAAAGCCAAAAATAATTTCTGAACAACTTTTAGACTTGCCAAAAGTCTTCACGTTCAATCCCACTAGTCTACCACAGGAGTAGATGTTCAATTGTAAATAAATAGAGGTGCAGTGTCTTGATAATTAATGTATTCATAAATTGATAATTTGTTTTTATTAACTTCCGTCTTTAGTCCCCATAGTGTTACACTAAGAGTTGATTTTAATGCTGGGTAATTCAAGTTGAACCTACTCTTCTTAATTGTAAGAATTTCGGTTCAGCATTTGAATACCACGTATTCAGTGCAATCCAGTCAAGCCTTTTCCTGATAATTTAAGTGCTCCCCTGTTTAAGTAAACCACAGCATGCCACCGGCCCTGTTACATAAATAAGTTGTTCCCGGCTATTACTGCCATGTATTTCGGCCTAAGTAAGATAGAGTCTGAGACAGATCCACAGTGTGCTACCAGCCCTGTGAAACATAAAGTTGTATACTTAGGTGTAACTGACATGTTTTCCAGCCTGAGTTAACTTTAAGAATCACGCCTCTAACTGTTACTGCCCTGCATTTCAGTTATTGCATGCTGAGTTTTGGTAATCAAATTTGTAAACCTGCATTTACTTTGTTACCAAATTAGTTGTGCTCACTAGACTCACTAAATAGTGCCATGGTTATCTTCCTAGCCCTTAGAAGCTACTTAAGCTACGTAACATAGCATTGCTAACTGCATTGCTTTGTTGTTGTTTTGACACCTAACCTCTGTCCCACATAACAATGGAGAACCCCTGTGTAGAGCAATTTATTTCTTCCCTTGCACAGAGCCTAAAACCCGGCTACCCACAATTCATTAGCAAGCTGAATTTCAGTGAGTGCAGGGATGAGATAGATTCACTACTGAATGACAGGTGCGATGCGCAGACTGCATCCAAAGGCCCATTGTTAAGATGTTTGCTTCTGAACTTTCACAGGCAATCCAGCCTTGCCTCTCAGAGCAAAGCAGCCCTAGAGAAAGAATTAGTCCCTTAGAGCACAAACTGCTGGTCTCCTCCATGAGGTACAAATGGCCAATAATAAAGCTACGCGCTAATTAGCAGACCTACACTCAGCAGAGTCAGATCTTTGAGCACACAAAGAGGAACTGTTGAGGCTTAAATCGGGCTGTATTTTCCCACCACAGTCATTAAGCCAATGTGATTCTGGTTATTCCGATTCACATTCTTCCTCTTGTGAAAGATTAACGCCCTCTCCAGTCAGAAGATGGGAACAATTCCCAGCCGACCCTAAGTTCCGGGGAATGGAGTCAACTTCTCAACCTCCTCTGAGAGACCAAGGTAATAGTCAGATAAATAATTATTTTTAATAATTATTAATTATTTATGACAGCCAAAACCCAATATTTAGTGCCCTTATTACACAGACCCAACAATGGAGTTGTAAGTCATCAGTCTCATTGGTAGTAATGCTAACACTGATCAGTGCCAGTTGTTTTTAAAACACTCCACTGACCAGCCCCAATAACAACGCATCAAACACAGAAGTGAACAGATAGCTGAGATTATCAATGAAGTAATTTTTAAAACTTGATTAGAAGAGCAAGCCAGTAAGAACAGCTTCCCAACCATGAAGCATAGGGGTGGCAGCATCATGTTGTGGGGGTGCTTTGCTGTGGAAGGGACTGGTGCACTTCAGAAAATAGATGAGACTTTGTGAGGAAGGAAGATTGTGTGGATATATTGAAGCAACATCTCAAAACGTCAACCAGGAAGTTAGAGCTTGGTTTGGATCTTCCAAATGGACACTGACCCAAGCATACTCCTCAAGGACAACAAAGTTGAGGTATAGGAATGACAAACAGAAAGTCCTGACCTCAGTCCAAAAGAAACCATCTTGTTGCCTAGATTTGAGTCGCTTTATAAAAAACACAAGCACACAAGTTATTTGAGAAGAAATTCAACATTTATTCTTAAGTGAAGTTTCTTATTGTCATATATTCAGGATGAAAACAGTTTTCCTTGTTGCTCTGATAGTGAATGATGACTGCTGGTGAAAATGTCTTTTAAAGTTAACATAAAAGGCAAATAAAACAAATTAAAAGGCCATAATTATTTCAATCAATAGAAACACAGAGTAGACATAATATGCATTAACTAAGAAAGTCTATAACTCAGTGACTCTGTGGAAAATTAAAATAAAAACATAAAAACAAGATTTCCACCCAAACACATGAAAACAGCTGATGCAGACTATTATCTGGGTTAAACCCATTTAAGCTATTAAAACATACAGATTAAGATATGAGTTGATCTTAAAGGTAACTAGTGTCAAGTCACTGCAGGAATGTGTCCCTTATTGATGACTGGCATCTGGCTGGTTTATCTCAAGTTGAGAGGACAGAGAGGAAGATGGTGTGTGTTTATGTGTGAGAGACAGACAAGAGGAAAGAATACAGATTATGGTATCCTGGTCAAATTTGTCAATAACAGAAGGATTTCATCACACTGATACATTGTCAGTTTCTCTACATGGTACTACAGTCTCTGGAAGAGTTGTTTTGTTAGCCATGTTCTTTCAGTTCTCACCATTAAAACACAGTCTGGTTGTCTTATCTTCTCCCTGTCCTGTTAGATGGTCGTCCCAGTCAGAGAGAGAGGTGTCTCCTTTCAGCTCTTTTAACCTCATCTCAGAGAATAATTACATCAGATGTCTGCCACAACATTCAAACTGAACAAATTCTGACATGGTTTTTACAAGCTCGTCTTCCCAAAGATGTTTTTCCCGAACAGATGTTTCAGGAAGATGACCCCTCACCTGTGAGTCCTCATGTGGATAGTTAAAGTAGATCTTTCTCGGAAGGTTTTATCACATATTTTACTTTAATACGGTTTCTCACCTGTGTGAGTCCTCATGTGGATAGTTAAAGTAGATCTTTGAATGAAGGTTTTCCCACATGTTTCACATGAATAAGGTTTCTCACCTGTGTGAGTCCTCATGTGGACAGTGAAAGCAGACCTTTGAATGAAGGTTTTCCCGCATGTTTCACATGAATACGGTTTCTCACCTGTGTGAATCCTCATGTGGTCAGTTAAATGACCTCTTCGATTGAAGGTTTTCCCACATGTTTCACAAGAATACGGTTTCTCACCTGTATGAGTCCTCATGTGGACAGTGAAAGCAGATGTTTGAATGAAGGTTTTCCCACATGTTTCACATGAATACGGTTTCTCACCTGTGTGTGTCCTCATGTGGACAGTGAAAGCAGACCTTTGAATGAAGGTTTTCCCACATGTTTTACATGAATATGGTTTCTCACCTGTGTGAGTCCTCATGTGGTTAGTTAAAGTAGATCTTTGAATGAAGGTTTTCCCACATGTTTCACATGAATACGGTTTCTCACCTGTGTGAGTCCTCCTGTGGACAGTTAAAGTAGATCTTTGAATGAAGTTTTTCCCACATGTTTCACATGAATACGGCCTCTCACCTGTGTGAGTCCTCATGTGGACAGTTAAAGTAGATCTTTCGCTGAAGGTTTTACCACATATTTCACATGAATAGGGCTTCTCACCTGTGTGAGTTCTCATGTGGAGAGTGAAACTGGATCTTTGACTGAAGGTTTTCCCACATGTTTCACATGAATATGGTTTCTCACCTGTGTGAGTCCTCATGTGGAGAGTTAAATTAGCTGTAAGTCTGAAGGTTTTCCCACATGTTTCACAAGAATACGGTTTCTCTCCTGTGTGAGTTCTGCGATGGACTTTCATTGCGTATTCATTCTTGAAGGTTTTTCCACAGACGTCACATGATACAGACTTTCTACTTGTGTCAGTATAACACTGACTCTCTGACATGGGAGAGATGTTAAAGAGGAGCTGGTCACTGTTTGGTTCTGGTTCACTGAGCTCTCTTTCCTCATCAGTCGGAGTCTCCATCAAGGAATCAGTCTCCTGCTTAACTACAAGTTGTTCTCCCTGCTGACTGATGTAGAGTTCCTCCTGTTCCTCTTTCATCTGTGGAGGTTCTGATTCCTCCTGGTCCTCTTCCATCCGTAGAGGTTCTGGTTCCTCCTTGTCCTCTTTCATCCGTGGAGGTTTCGGTTCCTCCTGGTGCTCTTTCATCCATGGAGGTTCTGGTTCCTCCTTGTCCTCTTTCATCCGTGGAGGTTCTGGTTTCTCCTTTTGCTCTTCCACCTGTAGAGGTTCTGGTTCCTCCTGATCCTCTTCCATGTGTGGACGTTCTCGTTCCTCCTGTTCCAGACTAGAGTTCCTCTCCTGGTTACAGAGCTGCTGGTCACTGAGAACCTCCTCCTCTCTCCAGACATATTGCTGTGGGAGGTCTGGAGGGACAAAGAGACACAACATAAATGTTACTAATGTGATGACAGGAAAACACAGGTGACATTTAAATTGTAAGCAGCGGCGATGATAGGGGGCATCTCTGGTCTCGTTCCACAGTATAAAGGGATGTAGCTTGATTGTACCTCATTTGTTCCAAGTGAGGCTAAGGGGGTGCTGTAAAGTAACTTGACCCAGGAAATAAAAGTGGGTCCAAAGCCAAATCTTGAAAGGGTATCGAAAAGGAAACCCTGGCTACAATAGGCTACAATAATTTCAGGTGAACAGGACTCCGACTGGGTGTACACTATGTCAAGGAGCCTACGGGTGTTGGAGGAGGAGTGTCGTCCCTGAATAAATCCTGTTTGATCGGGTGAAATGAGGGCTGGGAGAACCTTCTCAAGGCGCTTGGCTAGGCTCTTTGCTAGAATCTTGCAATCCACACTGAGTAGACTAAATGGGCGGTAGGACTCACAGCGAAGGGGGTCTTTGTCTTTTTTGGGAATTAGACAAACTGAGTCTCGCCTCAATGTTTGTGGCAGCTGAGTGTGTAAGAGTGTGAGATCGTACATATTCAAAAGTAATGGGGAAAGCTCGCTAGAGAACCTCTTGAAAAATTCCACTGGGAACCCATCGGGCCCAGGTGTTTCCCAGGTTTCTGTTTAAGAAAGATATTTATTTTATTCTGTTAATTTTCTTATTTTCTATTAAAAATAAATTATTGACTAATAATGTTTTCCATTGAGTTCATATCACTCAGAAATATGCATCTAATTCAATTCAGGTCTGAGTTAAATAGTTAAAAAAAAATCGTTTCACACAGAAAAAGGACAAAATAAATAAATAAATAAAAAATAAAAATCACCACATTGGGAAGGGTGAAGGCATCCTGGTCGGCCGGTCCTGATAATGAGGTGTCCCATTTGTTTTTCAGGGACTTGAATTGAATTTCGATAAAGGTGAGGAGCACAAGAGTTTGCGTCTTCACTCCGCCATATTCTACTCACCTGTTTTGTGTAACTTTATCTCGGGTTTCCAGGTGATATCCAGCAGTCTGCGCTGACGATCGATCTCTTCCTCGTACTGGACGACAGTTCTTTCAACGACTCTGAATATTTCTTCAGCAGCAGCAGTTAGTCGCTCGATGATCAACTCTCTCAAACTCTCAGCTGAAGACATTGTTACTTCAACAGCTCTAATATTTATCTGGACACGACGACACGACACAACCGTCTTCCAGCTCAGTCCACACAGTAACACAACAACACTACTAACGGAGTTTAAAAAACAAACCACTTCCGCCTGGTGTCCCACGATAAAGGTCCGACAGAGGAGGACAGTCAACATTTTGTTCCGCTATCTTTTTAAATCTCTCATTTCGGATCACATCATCATTTTCTAGCAGGAATATTAACTCTGCATTCCCCAAAGACAAAACAAACATCAACAGATTGATTTAACTTCTATATTATTTGAAACGAAGACTAAGTTTATTCACCCTGACACTGTTATTGTTTCGTATTCATATATAAATATATAATTGTTTTCTATATACAGTCCATGGATTAAAGTCTACAGCACAATAACAATTTTATTTTATTCAATTTTTTAATTCAAGACTCATATAGACGTTTACTCACTGCTACTACTGGACCTTCACAGTGGGACATCGAGAGAAGTGATTTTATTTTGAAAAGCCGTGCTGCAGAATGGTCTAAATCAGGGGTGTCAAACTGATCCGTGAAAGGGCCGCTGTGGCTGCAGGTTTTCATAACCACCATGCAGCACCCATGCAGTGGGTGTGGCTGGCAAGTTTTTGTTCCAATCAAGCAAGAGGACACCTGAAATGACTGCTTGAAGGCAGTTCAGCTGATTGATTGAGCCAAGTCAGGTGTGCTGCTGCATGGTTGGAATGAAAACCTGCAGCCACAGTGGCCCTTTCACGGATCAGTTTGACACCTGTGGTCTAAATGAACTAACCAATGAATGGAAACACACAACATGGAGAAGACACAGAGGAAAGACACTCAGCTACAAGACTGATAACATGCTAAGAGGCTAACTAGCACAGCTAACGCTACATGGACTGTTGTGTGTAGTGGTGGGAAAGTGGCAGCAAGAAGAATTTCATTGTTCAGGGAAACATGTTTCTACACTGTGCACGTCAGAGTATTTCTCACGTTCATCAGAAAGGACACAACACATGTAAACACACGTGAGAGGCCACGTTATGGCAAAACAAAGACAAAATGTAGTCTCATGTAGATCATGTATATCGGGCTGCTGTGGCAGTAGAGCAGGTTTTCCACAAACCACAGGGTTAGCAGTTCAATCCTTGGTACATGGACCACATGCTGGAGTGCCCTTGAACAAGAAACTAAACCAAGAGTTGCTCCCATTGCTTGGCACTTGTGTGAACCAATAGGGGGGATTGTCATTGTGACTGTAAAGTGATTTGAGTACCTATGGGTAGAGCAGTTGTTTCATATACACAAGACCATTACCATATTACATGTGATGAGAAGCCATACCATTGTTGCAGCTGTGGGAAAAGGCTACTGCCTTCATACTGTCCACAGGTGAGAAACTGTGAAAAACTCCCACAATCATTTGTGAGAGTTGAGCGTTTGGATCCTGGTAGAATATGTCTGAGAAAATTTCATGGAAAGTTTGCTATGAAACCCCTAATGAGAGTTCACAAATATATTTATGAATTTTGTAGCTAGAGCTAGCCTTGTAATACAGCTTTTTACCATGAGATGATGAACAATAAGACAATGTAGCAACTTGAAGTATTGATTTGCTGGCTTGATGAAGAAGGTAGAAGTCTCTAAAACACTCCACTGACCAGCCCCAATAACAACGCATCAGAGACAGAAGTGAACAGTCAGCTGAGATTATCAATGAAATCATTTTAAAAACTTGATTGGAAGAGCAAGCCAGTAAGACAAGATCACCATCCCAACCATGGAGCATAGGGGTTGCAGCATCATGTTGTGGGGGTGCTTTGCTGCAGGAGGGACTGGTGCACTTCAGAAAATAGATGAGGAAGGAAGATTGTGTGGATAATTGAAGCAACATCTCAAAACGTCAAACAGGAAGTTAGAGCTTGCTTTGGATCTTCCAAATGGACACTGACCCAAGCATACTCCTCAAGGACAACAAAGTCGAAGTATAGGAATGACCAACACAAAGTTCTGACATCAGTCCAAAAGAAAACATCTTGTAGCCTACATTTGAGTCGCTTCATAAAAAACACAAGCACACAAGTTATTTGAAAAGAAACTCAACATTTATTCTTTAGTGAAGTTTCTTATTGTCACATATTCAGAATGAAAACAGTTTTCCTTGTTTCTCTGATAGTGAATGATGACTGCTGGTGACAATATCTTTAATATTAACATAAAGGTCAAATAAAATAAGTTAAAAGGCCATAACTATTTCAATCAATAGAAACGGAGTATACTTAATATGCATTAACTAAGAAAGTCTATAACTCAGTGAAATACAAAAATAAAAATATAAAAACAAGATTTCCACCCAAACACTAGAAAACAACTGATGCAGACTATTATCTGGGTTAAACCCATTTAAACTATTAAAACATACAGATTAAGATATGAGTTGATCTTAAAGGTAACTAGTGTCAAGTCACTGCAGGAATGTGTCCCTTATTGATGACTGGCATCTGGCTGGTTTGTCTCAAGTTGAGAGGACAGAGAGGAAGATGGTGTGTGTTTATGTGTGAGAGACAGACAAGAGGAAAGAATACAGATTATGGCATCCTGGTCAAATCTGTCAATAACAGAAGGATTTCATCACACGGATATATTGTCAGTTTCTCTACATGGTACTACAGTCTCCAGAAGAGTTGTTTTGTTAGCCATGTTCTTTCAGTTCCCGCCATTAAAACACAGTCTGGTTGTCTTATCTTCCCCCTGTCCTGCTAGATGGTCGTCCCAGTCAGAGAGAGAGGTGTCTCCTTTCAGCTCTTTTAACCTCATCTCAGAGAATAATTAGATCAGATGTCTGCCACAACATTCAAACTGAACAAATTCTGACATGTTTTCTACAAGCTCGTCTTCCCAGAGATGTTTTTCCCCACAGATGTTTCAGGAAGACAACCCCTCACGTGTGTGAGTCCTCATGTGCTTAGTTAAAATACTACTTGTATTAAAAAATTTCCCACATGTTTTACATGGATAGGGTTTCTCACCTGTGTGAGTCCTCATGTGGGAAGTTAAATGACATCTATGACTGAAGGTTTTCCCACATGTTTCACATGAATACGGCCTCTCACCTGTGTGAGTCCTCATGTGGACAGTTAAAATAGATCTATGACTGAAGGGTTTCCCACATATTTCACATGAATACGGCCTCTCACCTGTGTGAGTCCTCATGTGGATATTTAAAGCAGATCCTTCTCTGAAGGTTTTCCCACATATTTCACATGAATACGGCCTCTCACCTGTGTGAGTCCTCATGTGCTTAGTTAAAGCAGATCCTTCTCTGAAGGTTTTCCCACATGTTTCACATGAATACGGTTTCTCACTTGTATGAGTCCTCTTGTGGATAATTAAATTAGATGTTTGACTGAAGGTTTTCCGACATATTTCGCATGAATACGGCTTCTCATTTTTGTGAGTCCTCATGTGGACAGTTAAAGCAAATCCTTCTCTGAAGGTTTTACGACATATTTTACATGAATACGGCCTCTCACCTGTGTGAGTCCTCATGTGCTTCGTTAAAGAAGATGTATGACTGAAGGTTTTCCCACATGTTTCACAATAACATGGTTTCTCACCTGTGTGAGTTCTACGATGGACGTTCAGTATGTGTTCATTCTTGAAGGTTTTTCCACAGACGTCACATGTTACAGAGTTTCTATCTGTGTCAGTATCACACTGACTCTCTGACATGGGAGAGTTGTTACAAAAGAGCTGGTCACTGTTTGGTTCTGGTTCACTGAGCTCACTTTCCTCATCAGTAGGAGTCTCCATCAAGGAATCAGTCTTCTGGTTCACCACAAGATGTTCTCCCTGCTGACTGATGCAGAGTTCCTCCTGTTCCTCTTTCATCTGTGGAGGTTCTGGTTCCTCCAGTTCATCTTCCATCTGTGGAGGTTCTGGTTCCTCCTGGTCCTCTTTAATCTGTGAAGGTTCTGGTTCTTCCTGGTCCTCTTTCATCGGTGGAGGTTCTGGTTCCTCCTGGTCCTCTTTCATCCGTGGAGGTTCTGGTTCCTCCTGGTCCTCTTTAATCTGTGGATGTTCTGGTTCCTCCTGTTCCAGACTAGAGTTCCTCTCCTGGTTACAGAGCTGCTGATTCCTGAGAACCTCCTCCTCTGTCCAGACATATTGCTGTGGGAGGTCTGGAGGGACAAAGAGACACAACATAAATGTTACTAATGTGATGACAGGAAAACACAGGTGACATTTAAACTGTAAATTTAATACAGAACACCGACACACTGGGTGCTGCCAGTAAAGTCAGTCCACACTACAACAGACCTTTTCCAAGAACTTCCTATCTAATCATTGTTAATGTTTAGTGAATCATGGAGAATGTATTTTGAGTGTTTCTTGTAGCACACCAGTGAAGATAGATCACAGTGACAAACATGTGATACGGTGGCTAGGCTAACCACATCCATGTTAGCTAGCACTGAGTAGCAACAGTCCATGTAGCATTAGCTGTGCTAGTTGTTCTGTTTGTTTGTTGACATTTTAGTTTAACACATATACAAATCACAGATTCAGTAAATGTGTACGATAGACCCCTCCCCCCCAACGCCTCATGATCTCAGATCCTCTAAAGGAAAAGAAAATACAAAGGAAAAAATAATGTGATAAGGAAGAAACAGAACGAGGTAAGATGGCTGAATAGAATGATGATAATAATAGTAGTTATAATAAAAGTAAAATAAAGGAGAAAGAAAAAAAATACAATGGATTAAGTCACCAGTCTTCACCCAAATATGCAGAAATATCCTCTACTAGTTCCAGTTTGTCACATCAGTAATTTTGTGGAAATAAGTCAGGAAAGGCATCCAAACCTTGTTAAATCTGTCCTTATTACCTCTCAGAGAGAATTTGATCTTCTCCAACTGAGAAGATAGTGAGACATAATGTCCCTGATCCACCTAACACGGGATGAGGGTTTAGATCTCTTCCAATTTAACACTATTTGTCCCAGATGAAATCAGAAAATATCCTATCACCTTGTACACCCTGTCACTTCGGATTATCCCCTAAAAGGAGAGACACTGTCTTAAGGAAACTGCAAGCGGCTCAATCACTAAGTCAAAAAGCAGCGGTGATAGGGGGCATCTCTGGTCTCGTTCCATGGTATAAAGGAATGTAGCTTGATTGTACCTCATTTGTTCCAAGTGAGGCTAAGGGGGTGCTGTAAAGTAATTTGACCCAGGAAATAAAAGTGGGTCCAAAGCCAAATCTTGAAAGGGTATCGAAAAGGAAACCCTGGCTACAATAAGCTACAATAATTTCAGGTGAACAGGACTCCGACTCGGTGTACACTATGTCAAGGAGCCTACCGGTGTTGGAGGAGGAGTGTCGTCCCTGAATAAATCCTGTTTGATCGGGTGAAATGAGGGCTGGGAGAACCTTCTCAAGGCGCTTGGCTGGGCACTTTGCTAGAATCTTGCAATCCACACTGAGTAGACTAAATGGGCGGTAGGAATCACAGCGAAGGGAGTCTTTGTCTCTTTTGGGAATTAGACAAACTGAGTCTTGCCTCAATGTTTGTAGCAGCTGACCGTGCAAGAGGGCTTCATTGTACATATTCAAAAGTATTGGGGAAAGCTCGCTAGAGAACCTCTTGAAAAATTCCACTGGGAACCCATTGGGCCCAGGTGTTTTCCCAGACTGCATGTGGTTAATGGCGGCCGGACTTCCTCAACTGTCAATGGATTATTGAGAGTAGACCCCCAAGTAACGTTCAGTCTGGGTATATTCAGTACCTGACAAAAAGAGTCTGCTTCTACAGGGCCGGTGGTGCACTCAGATGTACCGTATTTTCCAGACTATAAGGCGCACCTGAATATAAGCCGCACCAGCTAAATTTTGGGGAAACTATAGATTGTTCCATATATAAGCCGCACCCAACTATAAGCCGCACCCGACTATAAACCGCTGGTGTTTTAATGTTTAATTACCGTAAGGGTTTCTTCTACCACGGAGGGGATTGTCGGGACAGAAATGACTGTTTGGAAACGCAAAGCGTCCCATTTATTTACATTTGACAAACATAAATCTTTCGATCAATCAAACAAAAAATCAATCAATCAAACTTTCACATCTTTGACATTACAAACAGCATTCGTGCAGTGCACAAACAATACAACGGTGTGCTCCTAGCGCACTTCCTGCAGTCATAGTACCGTAGTAGTGCAGTATAACAAAAAACAAAGCTTACAACGCTTGACGAGGCAATAACGTTAAATGGCTAAATTTAATTTGTTTGTAAAAGTGCTTGCCTGTAACACAGCAGCAAAAGTGCAGTAACCCGGCTGCTCAACAAAATAACCAGCCTACTATACCAGAAAAGTCAGTTCTTAATCCTCGTGTCATCGTCTATGAGATGATAGTGCGCCCCTGGCGACCGTTAGCTGTAAAAATCCATCCGCCGTTGTATAAGCCGCAGGGTCCAAAGCAAGTGACAAAAGTAGCGGCTTATAGTCCGGAATTTACGGTATATAATTTACCATAGTACTCAGCAAATGTATCATTGATTTGTTTTTGGTCAGTGACCGTGGAACTTGAGGTGGTCTGTATTTGAGCTTGCATCCCCTTCAGATCTTCACAGATGAGTTGTGAGTTGGGGCTGGTGTTAGCCCAAGCTTCTGTAGGGTTGCCAACCGTCTTTTGAAAAATGGAATCGCCTCGTATTTAGAAATTAAAGTACGCGGCCCACGTTGAGCTGAAATGGGACACACTTTGTCCCGTAATACCGTGAGAATCAAAAATAGTGTGTTACACCTCATTGGTTGAGGTACTGTCGCTTGCGAAGAAGATACCGGAAGACAACAAAGCAACAACTTTTACTCACACTTTCTGTTTACCCTTTTCTTATTGCACTATTACAAGAGAAATGTTCTGCTCACCTCAACAAAGTCAAGGTAAAGGAATGACCTCAGTCCAAATGAAACCACCTTGTAACCTACATTTGAGTCACTTCATAAAAAACACAAGCACACAAGTTATGTGAAAAGAAATTCAACATTTATTCTTTAGTGAAGCTTCTTATTGTCATATACACTACTCACAATAAGTTAGGGATATTGTTATTTACATGAGTGCTTTTCGTATTTGGTCTGAATTTTAATGAAATAAGTAAAAGTTCCCTTTGATATTCCTAATAATGAATGAGAAGAAACACCATTTTCATTAGTTTAATATTTATTACCCCAAAAATTTAGACAATAACTAGGATAGCCCCAAATAACAAAAATTGACAATGTCAGTATCGGGTGTTTCCACCATTTGCCGCAATGACAGCTTGACAGCGACGTCTCATGCTCCTCACTAGCCTCATGATGTTGTTCTGAGGCAATGCGTTCCACTCTTCCACAAGTCCTACATGCAGTTCTGCCAGGTCACGTGGGGGTGGATACGATCATCCAGTCTCTGCTTCAGCTGGTCCCAGACGTGCTCTATGGGGTTCAGGTCAGGGGACATTGCTGGCCATACCATATGAGGCACTCCGACTTCCTGAAGTCGAGCTGTGATAATTCTGGCACGATGTGGTGGAGCATTATCATCCATGAACAGAAAGTTGGGGGTGTGCTGGCGGAATTGGGGGATGATGATGGGTTCTATGATGTCTCTGAGGTAAGAACGTGCAGTGACTGAGCCATCTACAATAACCAAATCTGTTTTGCGCTGACTGGTGATGCCTGCCCAGACTGTTGCACCTCCTCCACCAAAGCAAACCCTGGGGACCATGTTGACCTCGGCGTATCTCTCACCTCGCCTTCTCCAGCAACACTGACGACCGTCATTTCAAGGTGACCCGACAATCATCAGTGAACAGGACGGTAGACCACTGCTGCATTGTCCAGGTCACATGATCTTGTGCCCACTGCAAACGTTCACGGCGGTGTCTTGGTGTCAGTGGAATCTCCTGCAAGCGTCGTCTGGCATTCAAGCCAAAGCGGTGGAGTTGGTTGCGAATGGTTTGTCTGGAAACCCTAGTACCCCTCACATCTCGTAAACGGGCCTGCAGCTGTGTGGCAGTTGCAGAACGATGTCTGAGTGCATACGTCCTTAGGTACTGGTCATCGTTGCGGTCTGTCACTCGTGGGGTTCCACTCCTGGGTCTGTCACAAACTCTGCCAGTAGTTCTGTGTCTTGATGCAAGTCTGCTGATGACACTTTGAGACACACCAAGTTCACAAGCAACATCTGACTGCGACCGACCCGAAGGCACGCTATGCCAGGTGGTGCTGCTCGTCCGTTAAGCGATGTCGTGTGTTCATGGCTGTTTGAATGATGAACTTGGAATGACTTACTGACAATACCAGCTTTTTATACCCACAGAATGTTGAAATTGATGCCACATTGAAAAGGGTTGTCTTTTAGTACTTTTTGGTATTGGCCCCAATATGTAAGGCACACGGTACACAGTGAGACCATAACGTGGAAAACACGAAATGAGGTGTGTCTATCATCCCAATACAATTGCCTGCCTATCCCAAAAATCTCTGAAGTGAAACAAACACCGTATGTATGACATCCACTGAGTCTCTTACAATATCTCTAACTTATTGTGAGTAGTGTATTTAGGATGAAACAGTTTTCCTTGTTTCTCTGATAGTGAATGATGACTGCTGGTGAAAATGTCTTTAATGTTAACATAAAGGGCAAATAAAACAAGTTAAAAGGTCATAACTATTTCAGTCAACAGAAACATTGAGTAGACATAGTATGCGTTGACCAAGAAATTCTATAACTCAGTGACTCTGTGAAAAATTAAAATAAAAATACAAAAACAAGATTTCCACCCCAACACATGAAAACAACCGATGCAGACTATAATCTGGGTTAAACCCATTTAAACTATTAAAACATACAGATTAAGATATGAGTTGATCTTAAAGGTAACTCGTGTCAAGTCACTGCAGGAATGTGTCCCTTATTGATGACTGGCATCTGGCTGGTTTATCTCAAGTTGAGAGGACAGAGAGGAAGATGGTGTGTGTTTACGTGTGAGAGACAGACAAGAGGAAAGAATACAGATTATGGCATCCTGGTCAAATTTGTCAATAACAGAAGGATTTCATCACACTGATACATTGTCAGTTTCTATACATGGTACTACAGTCTCTGGAAGAGTTGTTTTGTTAGCCATGTTCTTTCAGTTCTCGCCATTAAAACACAGTCTGGTTGTCTTATCTTCTCCCTGTCCTGTTAGATGGTCGTCCCAGTCAGAGAGAGAGAGGTGTCTCCTTTCATCTGTTTTAACCTCATCTCAGAGAATAATTACATCAGATGTCTGCCACAACATTCAAACTGAACAAATTCTGACATGTTTTTTACAAGCTCGTCTTCCCAGAGATGTTTCAGGAAAACGACCCCTCACCTGTGAGTCCTCATGTGCTTAGTTAAAATACTACTTGTATTAAAACATTTCCCACATGTTCTACATGGATAGGGTTTCTCACCTGTGTGGGTCCTCATGTGGACAGTTAAATGACATCTTCGACTGAAAGTTTTATCACATGTTTCACATGAATACGGCTTCTCACCTGTGTGAGTCCTCTTGTGGATAGTTAAAATAGATCTATGACTGAAGGTTTTCCCACATATTTCACATGAATACGGCCTCTCACCTGTGTGAGTCCTCATGTGCTTAATTAAAGAAGATCTTTCTATGAAGGTTTTAACACATATTTTACATGAATACGGCTTCTCACCTGTGTGAGTCCTCTCGTGAACAGTTAAATTAGATCTTTGAATAAAGGTTTTCCCACATGTTTCACAATAATACGGTTTCTCACCTGTGTGAATTCTGCGATGGACTTTCAGTGTGTATTTATGCTTGAAGGTTTTTCCACAGACGTCACATGTTACAGAGTTTCTACTTGTGTCACTATCACTCTGACTCTCTGACATTGGAGAGTTGGGAGAGAAGAGCTGGTCACTGTTTGGTTCTGGTTCACTGAGCTCACTTTCCTCATCAGTAGGAGTCTCCATCAAGGAATCAGTCTCTTGCTTCACTACAAGATGTTCTCTCTGCTGACTGATGTAGAGTTCCTCCTGTTCCTCTTCCATCTGTGGAGGTTCTGGATCCTCTGGTTCCTCTTTCATCTGTGGAGGTTCTGGCTCCATCTCATCCTCTTTCATCTGTGGAGGTTCTGGTTCCTCCTGTTCCTCTTTAATCTGTGGAGGTTCTGGTTCCTCCTGGTCCTCTGTAATCTGTGGAGGTTCTGGTTCCTTCAGTTCCTCTTTAATCTGTGGAGGTTCTGGTTCCTCCTGGTCCTCTTTCATCCGTGGAGGTTCTGGTTCCTCCTGTTCCTCTTTAATCTGTGGAGGTTCGGGTTCCTCCTGGTCCTCTTTCATCCGTGGAGGTTCTGGTTCCTCCTGTTCCTCTTTAATCTGTGGAGGTTCTGGTTCCTCCTGGTCCAGACTAGAGTTCATCTCCTGGTTACAGAGCTGCTGGTCCCTGAGAACCTCCTCCTCTGTCCAGACATATTGCTGTGGGAGGTCTGGAGGGACAAAGAGACACAACATAAATGTTACTAATGTGATGACAGGAAAACCCAGGTGACATTTAAACTGTTAATTTAATACGGAACACCGACACACTGGCTGCTGCCAGTAAAGTCAGTCCACACTACAACAGACCTTTTCCAAGAACTTCCTATCTAACCATTGTTAATGTTTAGTGAATCATGGAGAATGTATTTTGAGTGTTTCTTGTAGCACACCAGTGAAGACAGATCACAGTGACAAACATGTGCTATGGTGGCTAGGCTAACCACATCCATGTTAGCTAGCACTGAGTAGCAACAGTCCACGTAGCGTTAGCTGTGCTAGTTGTTCTGTTTGTTTGTTGACATTTTAGTTAAACACATATACAAATCACAGATTCAGTAAATGTGTACGATAGACCCCCCCCCCCCCCAACGCCTCATGATCTCAGATCCTCTAAAGGAAAAGAAAATACAAAGGAAAAAATAATGTGATAAAGAATAAACAGAACGAGGTAAGATGGCTGAATAGAATGATGATAATAATAGTAGTTAAAATAAAAGTAAAATAAAGGAGAAAGAAAAAAAAATACAATAGATTAAGTCACCAGTCTTCACACAAATATGCAGAAATATCCTTTACTAGTTCCAGTTTGTCACATCAGTAATGTTGTGGAAATAAGTCAGAAAAGGCATCCAAACCTTGTTAAATCTGTCCTTATTACCTCTCAGAGAGAATTTGATCTTCTCCAATTTAAGGTGAGACATAATGTCCCTGATCCACCTAACACGGGATGAGGGTTTAGATCTCTTCCAATTTAACACTATTTGTCCCAGATGAAATCAGAAAATATCCCATCACCTTGTACACCCTGTCACTTCGGATTATCCCCTAAAAGGAGAGACACTGTCTTAAGGAAACTGCAAGCGGCTCAATCACTAAGTCAAAAAGCAGCGGAGATAGGGGGCATCTCTGGTCTCGATCCACAGGATAAAGGGATGTAGCTTGATTGTACCTCATTTGTTCCAAGTGAGGCTAAGGGGGTGCTGTAAAGTAATTTGACCCAGGAAATAAAAGTGGGTCCAAAGCTTAATCTTGAAAGGGTATCGAAAAGGAAACCCTGGCTACAATAGGCTACAATAATTTCAGGTGAACAGGACTCCGACTGGGTGTACACTATGTCAAGGAGCCTACAGGTGTTGGAGGAGGAGTGTCGTCCCTGAATAAATCCTGTGTGATCGGGTGAAATGAGGGCTGGGAGAACCTTCTCAAGGCGCTTGGCTAGGCTCTCTGCTAGAATCTTGCAATCGACACTGAGTAGACTAAATGGGCGGTAGGACTCACAGCAAAGGGGGTCTTTGTCTTTTTTGGGCATTAGACAAACTGAGTCTTGCCTCAATGTTTGTAGCAGCTGACCGTGCAAGAGGACTTCATTGTACATATTCAAAAGTAATGGGGAAAGCTCCCTAGAGAACCTCTTTAAAAATTCCACTGGGAACCCATCGGGCCCAGGTGTTTTCCCAGACTGCATGTGGTTAATGGCGGCCGGACTTCCTCAACTGTCCATGGATTATTGAGAGTAAACCCCCAAGTACCGTTCAGTCTGGGTAGATTCAGTACCTGATGAAAAGATTCTCCTTCCACAGGGCCGGTGGTGCACTCAGATGTATATAATTTACCATAGTACTCAGCAAATGTATTATTGATTTGTTTGTGGTCAGTGACCGTGGAACTTGAGGTGGTCTGTGTTTGAGCTTGCATCCCCTTCAGATCTTCACAGATGAGTTGAATGAATGAATGAATGAAACCTTTATTGATCCCGCAATGGGGAAATTACAATAGTGGGGGGAGGAAAAAGGGAAGAAAAATAACAGGAGAGGGGAGGATAAAAAAAGCAGCTCCCAGACTACTCTCCTCTGGTCCCAGTGTGGGACCGGGAAAAAAACTCAGCAACATAAGCACATTTGAGCACACTTTACAACATGAAAACTCAAAACAACTTGCACCGCGGAGGGGGGAAAGGGGGGTGGAGGTGTTCCAGCGCAGACAGGCATCCCCTGGCCAAAGTCAACTACGGCGCCGCCTTCGGACCACGCCTGTTGCACTGGGGGGGTGGGGGTAAAGCGGCGAAGGCGTGGGATTGGGGGGTGGGGAGGTGTTATTGCATATGTGCATGTGTGCGAGTGTCTGTGGATGCCTGTGTGTACATAAGCCTGGAGAGTCGCTTCGTCTAGCCTCCCAGTCAGTGCCTCAGTTCGCAGGATGTCATCGTGATAACACAGCAGGTTGCCATGGAGAGGTCCCTGATCGGGTCCCAGACGGATTCAACCATCAACAGGTGTCCGTGAAGGAAGGGAGGGGGGAATAGGACAGAGCGTCTCACTGCAGCGATCTCCTGGGGGGTTGTTCCAGCAGTGGCCTTGGCCAAGGAATGCAGATTAGATTATGATTGTTTGGGTTAGGGCGAGTAGTCGCATTTCAATAGACACGTCTTACTCTATTTGTCCATTCTGGTCTTCAAATCGATCCATTCGCCTTGCAAAGCCAAAAAAAGCTTCTCCAAGATGGTTTCCATTTTGCGATTTATAACCACAGTCAGTTTGCTGGTAGCTCTTTCCAGTTGTGGGTTGTGAGTTGGGGATGGTGTTAGCCCGAGCTTCTGTAGAGTGGCTAGGGTTGCCAAGCGTCCTTTGAAAAACGGAATCGTCTCGTATTTAGAAACTAAAGTACGCGGCCCACGTTGAGCTGAAACGGGACGCACTTTGTCCTGTAATACTGTGAGAATCAAAAATAGTGTATATCACCTCATGTCGCTTGCTAAGAAGATACCGGGAGACAACAAAGCAACAACTTTTACTCACACTTACACTTTTCTTATTGCACTATTACAAGAGGAATGTTCTGCTTTCTATTGTTTGATATTAATTTATACAGTTTTAAGTTAAGCAGGACAGGTTTCTGTTTAAGAAAGATACTTATTTTATTCTGTTAATACTGTTAATTTTGTATTAAAAATAAATTGTTGAATAATAATGTTTTCCATGAGTTCATATCACTCAGAAATATGCATCTAATTCAATTCAGCTTTGAGTCAAATAGTAAAAAAAATCGTTTCACACACAAAAAGGACAAAATAAATAAATAAATGAAAATCACCACATTGGGAAGGGTGAAGGCATCCTGGTCGGCCGGTCCTGACAATGAGGTGTCCCATTTGTTTTTCAGGGAGTTGAATTGAATTTCGATATAGGTGAGGAGCACAAGAGTTTGCGTCTTCACTCCGCCATATTCTACTCACCTGTTCTGTGTAACTTTATCTCGGGTTTCCAGGTGATATCCAGCAGTCTGCGCTGACGATCGATCTCTTCCTCGTACTGGACGACAGTTCTTTCAACGACTCTGAATATTTCTTCAGCAGCAGCAGTTAGTCGCTCGATGATCAACTCTCTCAAACTCTCAGCTGAAGACATTGTTACTTCAACAGCTCTAATATTTATCTGGACACGACGACACGACACAACCGTCTTCCAGCTCAGTCCACAAACACAGTAACGCAACAACACGGAGTTTAAAAAACAAACCACTTCCGCCTGGTGTCCCACGGTAAAGGTCCGACAGAGGAGGAGAGTCAACATTTTGTTCCGCTATCTTTTTAAATCTCTCATTTCGGATCATTTCATCATTTTCTAGCAGGAATATTAACTCTGCATTCCCCAAAGACAAAACAAACATCAACAGATTGATTTAACTTCTATATTATTTGAATGATTTTCACTGAGGACTAAGTTTATTCTCTGACACTGTTATTGTTTCATATAACCAGTTTCTCCTCCTTCCCCTTGGAAACCCCGTGTTTAAAGCATTGACTGTATGCTTCAATTCAATTCAATTCAATTCAGTTTTATTTATATAGCGTCAATAACAATACAAATCGTCTCAAGATGCTTTACAAAAACCCGGCCTGAAACCCCCAGAGCAGCCTGAAGGCAACGGTGGCAGGGAAAAACTCCCTTTTAACAGGAAGAAACCTCGAGCAGAACCCAGCTCATATGGAGGGACCCATCTGCCTAAGGCCAGCCGGGTACAGACAGAAGAAAGAGAGAAGAGAACAGCAAAGAGAGAAGAGAACAGCAAGATAAAACGTACATCTGTCATAGATACACATATCTGACTAAAGTGTACATGTGGAATCTTATGATACAAACTGATGATGTTACATGACAGTTTGAAAATGTAAGAGGAATCATAGGCAGGTTGGAGAATTGTTCATTCAGGTAGGAGTGGATAACTGCAGGATTCCATGAAGACTAGGCAGGCTGATGAGACCACGACAACAGATGTAGTATAGAGCTCCACAGGAAACACACCACTCCAGGCCAGAGATACTCACAAGAAGAGGGGGGAAGTGGGGGGGAAGGGGGGTGGAACACACACAGCAGTAAACATTCTACATAGTAATAGCACAGAATTGTATGACTAGTAGTAGATAGGAAATTAGAGGGCAAGAGCTCTGTGCCAGAGAAAAGAAAGTGGAGGATGCGAAAGTGGAGAGAGAAGAAAGAAGGAGGACATGTGTTTGGTGCATCGTCCCCCAGCAGCCTAGGCCTATAGCAGCATAACTAAGGGATGGTTCATTACACAGGATGGTTAAAGTTCAGACCGGTTTAATGAAGCTGTTCACAAATTTTGTTTCACATGCTAGCTAGCTAGTGCTAACCTTGTAATACTACTTTTTTACCATAAGATGATAAGTAATAAGACAGTGTAGCGTCTTGTTTGCCCTCAGGTCAACATGAGAGGGAGGAGTATCCAATATGATCCAGTATGCAGAGTGGTATTTGGATTATTTCTATCCTGTACGCCGGAAAGAGACCTCGGGGCCAACCCAGGACACGATGGAGGGATTACATCTCTCATCTGGCCTGGGAACACCTGGGGTAGGCATGACCACTCGTTAGTCAGATGTACATGCTGGAGTCAGGTGACTCTATTAGAACTTAGTCATTTTTTTCCTTTACCTCAGTTATATGTGGACTCTGACTCTCATAACCCTCTTTTGTCCGATCATTTCCTCATAACTTTTGAATTTAGAATAATGGTTTATACAGGAACTGAAAAGACATTTCATTACAGTAGATGTTTATCTGATGAGGTTATAACTAGATATAAGGAGTTAATTCCTTCTTTATTTACCTCAGTGCCATATGCCAATGATGTGGATGACAGCAACCACAATTTAACTCCTGCACTAATAGATTATTTTGTCAATGGCACTGCAGCATCGCTTAGCACAACTCTAAACTTAGTTGCTCCTCTGAAAAAGAAGGTGATGAATGAGAGGAGCCTAGCTCCGTGGTATCATTCACAGCTGATCAGTTCAAAACAGGCAGTCCAAAAGCTAGAAAGAATTTGGCATTCCACTAATTATGAAGAAGCTTGCATAGCCTGGAAAGATAGTTTAACAACTTATAAAAAAGCTCTCAGTAGTATTAGAACAGCATATTATTCATCATTAATAGAAGAAAACAAGAACAACCCCATATTTGTTTTCAGCACTGTAGCCAGGCTGACAAAGAGCCACAGCTCTGTTGAGCCATCTATTCCTTTAGCCCTCAGTAGTAATTACTTCATCAGCTTCTTTACTAATAAAATTGTAGGCATTAGAGAAAACATTCAAGGCATCCTTCCTCCAGCTGTCAAAGATGTAAGTACAGTGACATTAGAAATTTCTGTAAGACCTTATCAACATCTGGAATCCTTCTCTCCAGTAGATCTTCCTGAGCTCTCTTCAACAATTACAGCATCTAAACCATCAACCTGTCTTCTAGATCCCATCCCAACTAAATTGCTCAAAGAAGTTTTTCCATTAATTAACGCCTCCATATTGAACCAGATAAATTTATCTTTATTAACAGGATATGTGCCTCAGTCTTTTAAGATTGCTGTAATTAAGCCTTCACTCAAGAAAGCCACTCTAGATCCAGATGTTTTAGCCAAGTATAGACCAATCTCCAACCTTCCTTTTATTTCCACAATTCTAGAAAAAGTTGTTGGAATGGTCTGTTTGAAGAGTTTCAGTCAGGTTTTAGAGTTCATCATAGTACAGAAACAGCTTTGGTTAAAGTTACCAATGATCTCCTCATGGCTTCAGACAGTGGACTTGTCTCTATACTTGTTCTGCTAGATCTTAGTGCTGCATTTGACACTATTGATCATAATATTTTACTACAAATACTTGAAAGTGAGATCAAGATTAAAGGAACTGCATTAGACTGGTTTGAATCCTATCTATCTGACAGATTCCTGTTTGTCCATGTCAACAATGATTCTTCTACTTATACAAAAGTAAGTTACGGAGTTCCTCAGGGTTCTGTGCTAGGACCAATACTCTTCACGCTATACATGTTGCCATTAGGCAAGATTATTAGAAAACATGACAGAAAATTCCATTGCTATGCAGATGACACCCAGCTATATTTATCCATGAAACCAGATGAAACAAATCAGCTGGTTAAACTCCAAGCATGCCTTAAAGACATAAAGGCTTGGATGACTTGTAATTTCCTACTCTTAAACTCACACAGAACAGAAGTCATTGTTTTTGGTCCTAAACATCTCAGAGATTCATTATCTAATCATGTGGTTTCTTTGGATGGCATAACCTTGGCCTCCAGTACTACTGTGAAAAACCTTGGTGTTACTTTTGTTGAGGATATGTCCTATAAATTGCACATAAAGCCAGTAACCAGGACTGTCTTCTTTCACCTGCTTAATATCATCAAAATTAGAAACATCCTGTCTCAGAGTGATGCTGACTTCATGCATTTGTGTCATCCAGACTGGATTACTGTAATTCATTACTGTCTGGCTCCAATTGCGCTTTAAAAAGAATCCAATTGATTCAAAATGCCGCAGCAAGCACATTGACAGGAATTAGCAAGTGGGAGCAGATTACTCCAGTTTTAGCTTCTCTTCAGTGGCTCCCTTTAAAATCTACAATAGAATTTAAAATCCTCCTCCTTACATACAAGGCCCTTAAAGGCCTAGCTCCATCATATCTTAAAGACCTCATTGTACCATATCATCCCAGCAGATCACTTCGGTCTGAAAGTGCAGGCCTACTTGTGGTTCCTAGAATTTCAAAAAGTAGAATAGGAGGTAGAGCTTTCAGCTATCAGGCTCCTCTCCTGTGGAACCAGCTCCCAGTTTGGGTGTGGGAAGCAGACACCCTCTCTACTTTTAAGGTCAGGCTAGTCATGCAATTCTGAGCTATTACTGTGTAGCATGTTAAATGCTGTGTGTACCTCTCTCCCCTCCTCCTCCATCTTCTTGTGGGTATCTCTGGCCTGGAGCTGTGTGTTTCCTGCGGAGCTCTATACAACATCTGTTGTTGTGGTCTCATCAGTCTGCCCAGTCTTCATGGAATCCTGCAGTTTTCCACTCCTGCCTGAATGAACAGTACTCCAACCTGCCAATGATTCCTCTTACATTCTGAAACTGTCATGTAAGTCATATATCAATCATAAGATTCCACATGTATTCTTTAGTCAGATATGTGTATATATGACAGATGTATGTTTATCTTGCTGCTTCTCTCTTTCCTCTGTCTGTACTTGGCTGGCCTTAGGCAGATGGGTTCCTCCACATGAGCTGGGTTCTGCTCAAGGTTTCTTCCTGTTAAAAGGGAGTTTTTTCCTGCCACCGTCGCCTTCAGGCTGCTCTGAACAATATGTAATTTATTGTTACTGAATTCTGGGTTATTGACGCCATATAAATAAAATTGAATTGAATTGAATTATTTGTTTAGAGCGTTTCATTTGTCGTTTTGTATGTCTTCTTTATTTTTCTAGTTTTAGGCTTTAGAGGTGACACTGACAAACTGTAAAAGATGGATGACACAGTGTTATATAAATCATCTTTCTTTTGTCAGAGAAGTTTGATCATTTCTTTCAAACGATGAATTCAATGATGAATTGTGTCGGGACCTGTTCCATCCAATGATTTAATAATAATCATTTTTAATAATTATTATTTATTAAAACCCAATATTTAGTGCCCTCAGTACACATGCCAAACATAAATGGTGCCCCGTGTGAGATTTTGGCTAAAGCCAAAAAGATTTTTTGAGCAACTTTTAGACTTGCCAAAAGTCTTCACGTTCAGTCCCACTAGTCTACCACAGGAGTAGATGTTCAGTTGTAAATGAATACAGTTGCAGTGTCGTGATACCATGTATTCAATGCAATCCAGTAAAGCCGTTTCCTGATAATTTAAGTGCTCCCCTGTTTAAGTAAACCACAGCGTGCCACTGGCCCTGTTACATAAATAACTTGTTCCCAACTGTTACTGCCATGTATTTCAGCCTAAGTAAGATAGAGTCTGAGACAGATCCACAGTGTGCTACCAGCCCTGTGAAACATAAAGTTGTATACTTAGCTGTTACTGACATGTGTTCCAGCCTGAGTTAACTTTAAGAATCATGGTTCTAACTGTTACTGCCCTGCATTTCAGTTATTGCATGCTGAGTTTTGGTAAGCAAATTTGTAAACCTGCATTTACTTTGTTACCAAATTTGTTGTGGCCATTAGAGTCACTAAATAGTGCCATGGTTACCTTTCTAGCCCTTAGAAGCTACTTAAGCTACTTAGCATAGCATTGCTAACTACATTGCTTTGTTATTGTCATTTGTTACCTCTGTCCCACATAACAATGGAGAACTCCTGTGTAGAGCAATTTATTTCTTCCCTTGCACAGAGCCGACTACCCACAATTCATTAGCAAGTTGAATTTCAGTGAGTGCAGGGATGAGATAGATTCACTACTGAATGACAGGTGCGATGTGCAGACTGCATCCAAAGGCCCATTGTTAAGATGTTTGCTTCTGAACTTTCACAGGCAAACCAGCCTTGCCTCTCAGAGCAAAGTAGCCCTAGAGACAGAATTAGTCCCTTAGAGCACAAACTGCTGGTCTCGTCCATGAGGTACAAATGGCCAATAATAAAGCTATGCGCTACTTAGCAGACCTGCCCTCAGAGTCAGATCTTTGTGCACACAAAGAGGAACTGTTGAGGCTTAAATCGGGTTGTATTTTCCCAACACAGTCATTAAGCCATGTGATTCTGGTTATTTCAATTCACATTCTTCCTCTTGTGAAAGGTTATTACCCTCTCCAGTCAGAAGATAGAAACAATTCCCAGCCGACCCTAAATTCCTGGGAATGGAGTCAACTTCTCAACCTCCTCTGAGAGACCAAGGTAATAGTCAGATAGATAATTATTTTTAATAATTATTAATTATTTATGAAAGCCAAAACTCAATATTTAGTGCCCTTAGTACACAGACCCAACAATGGAGTTGTGAGTCATCAGTCTCATTGGTAGTAATGCTGACAATGATCAGTGCCAGTTGTTTTTAAAACACTCCACTGACCAGCCCCAATAACAACGCATCAAAGACAGAAGTGAACAGACAGCTGAGATTATCAATGAAGTAATTTTAAAAGCTTGATTAGAAGAGCAAGCCAGGAAGTCAAGAACACCATCCCAACCATGAAGCATAGGGGTGGTAGCATCATGTTGTGGGGGTGCTTTCCTATGGGAGGGACTGGTGCACTTCAGAAAATAGATGAGGCTTCGTGAGGAAGGAAGATTGTGTGGATATATTGAAGCATCTCAAAACGTCAACCAGGAAATTAGAGCTTGGTTTGGATCTTCCAAATGGACACTGACCCAAACACACTCCTCAAGGACAACAAAGTCGAGGTATACGCATGACAAACACAAAGTCCTGACCTCAGTCCAAAAGAAACCACCTTGTAGCCTACATTTGAGTTGCTTTATAAAAAAACACAAGCACACAAGTTATTTGAGAAGAAATTCAACATTTATTCTTTAGTGAAGTTTCTTATTGTCATATATTCAGGATGAAAACAGTTTTCCTTGTTGCTCTGATAGTGAATGATGACTGCTGGTGAAAATGTCTTTTAAAGTTAACATAAAAGGCAAATAAAACAAATTAAAAGGTCAAAGGTCAACTATTTCAGTCAATAGAAACATTGAGTAGATATAATATGCGTTAACTAAGTAAATCTACAACTCAGTGACTCTGTGTCAAATAAAAATAAAAATATAAAAACAAGATTTCCACCCAAACACATGAAAACAACTGATGCAGACTATTATCTGGGTTAAACCCATTTAAACTATTAAAACATACAGATTAAGATATGAGTTGATCTTAAAGGTAACTAGTGTCAAGTCACTGCAGGAATGTGTCCCTTATTGATGACTGGCATCTGGCTGGTTTATCTCAAGTTGAGATGACAGAGAAGAAGATGGTGTGTGTTTACGTGTGAGAGACAGACAAGAGGAAAGAATACAGATTATGGTATCCTGGTCAAATTTGTCAATAACGGAAGGATTTCATCACACTGATACATTGTCAGTTTCTATACATGGTACTGCAGTCTCTGGAAGAGTTGTTTTGTTAGCCATGTTCTTTCAGTTGTCGCCATTAAAACACAGTCTGGTTGTCTTATCTTCTCCCTGTCCTGTTAGATGGTCGTCCCAGTCAGAGAGAGAGGTGTCTCCTTTTATCTGTTTTAACCTCATCTCAGAGAATAATTAGATCAGATGTCTGCCACAACATTCAAACTGAACAAATTCTGACATGTTTTCTACAAGCTCGTCTTCCCAGAGATGTTTTTCCCCACAGCTGTTTCAGGAGGACGACCCCTCACCTGTGAGTCCTCATGTGGCCAGTTAAACTACTACTTGTATTAAAACATTTCCCACATGTTTTACATGGATAGGGTTTCTCACCTGTGTGAGTCCTCATGTGGATAGGTAAAAAAGATTTATGACTGAAGGTTTTCCCACATGTTTTGCATGAATACGGCCTCTCACCTGTATGAGTCCTCATGTGGTCAGTTAAATGAAATCTATGAATGAAGGTTTTCCCACATGTTTCGCATGAATACGGCCTCTCACCTGTGTGAGTCCTCATGTGGATAGTTAAAGTACATCTTTGAATGAAGGTTTTCCCACATGTTTCACATGCAAACGGCCTCTCACCTGTGTGAGTCCTCATGTGCTTAGTTAAGCCAGATAATTCTATGAAGGCTTTCCCACATATTTCACATGAAAACGGCCTCTCACCTGTGTGAGTCCTCATGTGTACAGTTAAACGAGATGCCGTTCTAAAGGTTTTCCCACATGTTTCACATGCATACGGCCTCTCACCTGTGTGAATCCTCATGTGCTTAGTTAAGCCAGATAATTCTATGAAGGCTTTCCCACATATTTCACATGAAAACGGCCTCTCACCTGCGTGAGTCCTCACGTGGCGAGTTAAACCAGATGCTTTTCTGAAGGTTTTCCCACCTATTTCACATGAATACGGCCTCTCACCTGTATGAGTCCTCATGTGGACAGTTAATTGACACCTTTGACTGAAGGTTTTCCGACATGTTTCGCATGAATATGGCTTCTCATCTTTGTGAGTCCTCATGTGGACAGTTAAAGCACATCCTTCTTTGAAGGTTTTACGACATATTTTACATGAATACGGCCTCTCACCTGTATGAGTCCTCATGTGCTTAGTTAAACCATATCTTTGACTGAAGGTTTTACCACATATTTTACATGAATACGGCCTCTCACCTGTGTGAGTCCTCATGTGGACAATTAAATGTGATCTTTGAATAAAGGTTTTCCCACACGTTTCACAAGAATACGGTTTCTCACCTGTGTGAATTCTGCGATGGACTTTCAGTGTGTATTCATTCTTGAAGGTTTTTCCACAGACGTCACATGTTACAGACTTTCTACCTGTGTCAGTATCACACTGACTCTCTGACATGGGAGAGATGATAAAGAGGAGCTGGTAATTTTTTGGTTCTCGTTCACTGAGCTCACTTTCCACCTCAGTAGGAGTCTCCATCAAGGAATCAGTCTCCAACTTCACTACAAGATGTTCTCTCTGCTGACTGATGCAGAGTTCCTCCTGTTCCTCTTTCATCTGTGGAGGATCTGGTTCCTCCCGGTCCTCTTTAATCTGTCGAGGTTCTGGTTCCTCCAGTTCATCTTCCATCTGTGGAGGTTCTGGTTCCTTCTGGTCCTCTTTTATCTGTGGAGATTCTGCTTCCTCCTGGCCCTCTTCCATCTGTGGAGGTTCTGGTTCCTCTTGGTCCTCTTCAATCTGAGGAGGTTCTGGTTCCTCCTGGTCCTCTTTAATCTGTGGAGGATCTGGTTCCTCCTGGTCCTCTTTAATCTGTCGAGGTTCTGGTTCCTCCAGTTCATCTTCCATCTGTGGAGGTTCTGGTTCCTTCTGGTCCTCTTTTATCTGTGGAGGTTCTGCTTCCTCCTGGTCCTCTTTAATCTGTGGAGGTTCTGGTTCTTCCTTGTCCTCTTTCATCCGTGGAGGTTCTGGTTCCTCCTGATCCTCTTTAATCTGTGTAGGTGTTCGTTCCTTCTGTTCCTCTTTAATCTGTGGAGGTTCTGGTTCCTCCTGGCCCTCTTCCATCTGTGGAGGTTCTGGTTCCTCCTGGCCCTCTTCCATCTGTGGAGGTTCTGGTTCCTCCTGGCCCTCTTCCATCTGTGGAGGTTCTGGTTCCTCCTGGCCCTCTGCCATCTGTGGAGGTTCTGGTTCCTCCAGTTCATCTTCCATGTGTGGAGGTTCTGGTTCCTCCTGGTCCTCTTTAATCTGTGCAGGGTCTGGTTCTTCCTGGTCCTCTTTCGTCTGTGGATGTTCTGGTTCCTCCGGTTCCTCTTTCATCTGTGGATCTTCTGGTTCCTCCTGTTCCAGACTAGAGTTCCTCTCCTGGTTACAGAGCTGCTGGTTCCTGAGAACCTCCTCCTCTGTCCAGACATATTGCTGTGGGAGGTCTGGAGGGACAAAGAGACACAACATAAATGTTACTAATGTGATGACAGGAAAACACAGGTGACATTTAAACTGTAAATTTAATACAGAACACCGACACACTGGGTGCTGCCAGTAAAGTCAGTCCACACTACAACAGACCTTTTCCAAGAACTTCCGATCTAACCATTGTTAATGTTTAGTGAATCATGGAGAATGTATTTTGAGTGTTTCTTGTAGCACACCAGTGAAGATAGATCACAGTGACAAACATGTGCTACAGTGGCTAGGCCAACCACATCCATGTTCGCTAGCACTGAGTAGCATCTGAATCAGAAACAGAATCAGAATCAGTTTTAATGTCCACGTATATGCACATACAAGTAGTTAAAGAAAAAATAAAATAAATCTCAACCTGTACACATAAAATATAGAATAAGAGCAGATATGTACACCAAAACCAGGGTTTTGTACAGTGATTATGTACAGCAGTGCAGAGTTATTGTTTGTTCATGTCGATGGTCTCACACTCTGTTCAATAGCCCGGGGGAAGAAACTGTCCTTGTGGCGGGTGGTTTTGGCGTACAGCACTCTGTAACGCCGGCCTGAGGGGATGAGTCTGAACAGATTGTGACCAGGGTGTGAGGGGTCTGTGGAGATTTTACTGGCCCGCTTTCTGACCCTGGACCGGTACAGGTCCTGGATGGAGGGAAGGTCAGTACCAATGATCCTCTCTGCAGACCTGACTGTTCTCTGCAGTCTGTCCCTGTCATGTCTGGTGGAAAATCCAAACCAGACAGTGATAAACGTGGTCAGGACAGACTGGACTATTGCATTGTAAAAGATGATCAGCAGCTCCTGAGGCAGGTTGAACTTCCTGAGCTGACGCAGAAAGTACAGCCTCTGCTGGGCCTTCTTCCTTACAGAGTATATGTGGGAGGTCCACTTCAGGTCCCGTGAAACTGTGGACCCTAAGAACCTGAATGACTCTACTGTAGGGACTGTCCTCGAGTACTGTGAGAGGAGGGGTTGATGGGGGTCTCTTCCTGAAATCCAGTGTCATCTCCACAGTTTTGAGCAGGTTTAGCTCCAGGTGGTTCTGACTGCACCAGAGGACCAGCTGTTCCACTTCCCTTCTGTATGCAGACTCCCGGATGAGTCCAATGATGGACAAACTTCAGGCGTTTCACTGCAGGGTCCCTTGAGGTGGAGTCAGTAGTGTAAAGGGAGAAAATGCATCCCTGGGGGAAGCCAGTGCTGAGGGAACGGGTGCTGGATGTGAAGTTATCCAGTTTCACCTGCTGCCTCTTGTCAGTCAGGAAAATGGTAATGCACCGACAGGTGGAGGCGGGCACAGTGAGCTGGGACAGTTTGTGGTGGAGGAGCTCCGGGACGATGGTGTTGAATGCAGAGCTGAAGTCCACAAATAGGACCCGTGCGTAGGTCCCTGCAGAGTCTAGGTGGTGCAGGATGTAGTGGAGAGCCATGTTGACTGCATCATTTACTGATCTGTTTGCTCTATAAGCAAACTGCAGGGGGTCTAGCAGGGGATCCGTGATGTCCTTCAGATGGGCCAGCACCAGTCATTCAAAGGATTTCATGACTACAGATGTCAGGGCGACTGGTCTATAGTCGTTTAATCCTGTGACAGGGGACTTCATGGGAACCGGGATGATGGTGGAGCGTTTGAGAGATGTAGCTTGATTGTAACTCATTTGTTCCAAGTGAGGCTAAGGGGGTGCTTTAAAGTAATTTGACCCAGGAAATAAAAGTGGGTCCAAAGCTTAATCTTGAAAGGGTATCGAAAAGGAAACCCTGGCTACAATAGGCTACAATAATTTCAGGTGAACAGGACTCTGACTGGGTGTACACTATGTCAAGGAGCCTACGGGTGTTGGAGGAGGAGTGTCGTCCCTGAATAAATCCTGTGTGATCGGGTGAAATGGGGGCTGGGAGAACCTTCTCAAGGCGCTTGGCTAGGCTCTTTGCTAGAATCTTGCAATCCACACTGAGTAGACTAAATGGGCGGTAGGACTCACAGCGAAGGGGGTCTTTGTCTTTTTTGGGAATTAGACAAACTGAGTCTTGCCTCAATGTTTGTAGCAGCTGACCGTGCAAGAGGACTTCATTGTACATATTCAAAAGTAATGGGGAAAGCTCCCTAGAGAACCTCTTTAAAAATTCCACTGGGAACCCATTGGGCCCAGGTGTTTTCCCAGACTGCATGTGGTTAATGATACCTGATAAAAGAGTCTGCTTCCACAGGGCCGGTGGTGCACTCGGATGTATATCATTTACCAACGTACTCAGCAAATGTATCATTGATTTGTTTGTGGTCAGTGACCGTGGAACTTGAGGTGGTCTGTGTTTGAGCTTGCATCCCCTTCAGATCTTCACAGATGAGTTGTGAGTTGGGGATGGTGTTAGCTCTAGCTTCTGTAGTTTTGCCAGAGTGGCTAGGGTTGCCAACCATCCTATGAAAAACAGAATCGCCTCATACTTAGAAACTAAAGTACGCGGCCCACGTTGAGCTGAAAGGGGACGCACTTTGTCCCGTAATACCGTGAGAATCAAAAATAGTGCATAACATCTCATTGGTTGAGGTACTGTCGCTTGCGAAAAAGATACCGGAAGACAACAAAGCAACAACTTTTACTCACACTTTCTGTTTACACTATTACAAGAGGAATGTTCTGCTTTCTATTGTTTGATATTAATTTATACAGTTTTAAGTTAAGCAGGACAGGTTTCTGTTTAAGAAAGATATTTATATTCTTCTGTTAATTTTGTTATTTTGTATTAAAAATAAATTGTTGAATAATAATGTTTTCCATGAGTTCATATCACTCAGAAATATGCATCTAACTCAATTCAGCTTTGAGTCAAATAGTTAAAATAAATCGTTTCACACACAAAATGGACAAAAAATAAATAAAATTAAAGCTGCGAGCAGCGTTGAATGGGCCCTCGCACCCCACGCCTGTCGCCGACCGTCAAGGATGGGGTCACTGCAGTTCTCAGGGAATACACTGGAGTAACAATGCACCGTGGCACAATGCACAGTCTGTGCAATTCAATATTTACTACTTCCACACTACTTGAAATAATGATGGAATCAGTAAGACAGTAAGACTCCAAATTTTGAAGTCAATCTGATACGGCTTAATGCCTGATTTACACACCCTACGAAAAAACTTTTTGACAGTTTTATCAAAATAACAGACTTCCTGTTGGGTTTAGAATATGGCTCCAATTGACTTTTTTGTGCGTCCTGGATTGTTACATATATGTGACATATTTCTAGATTTTTAGATGCAACGGGCTTCAGGGGCTGGTCCGTACATCGCGCCACAGAGCCATTTTGCCACGCCCGTGCAGGAGGCCCTTACTCGGCTAAAGTTTTCGGGCGAATGAATTTTTCTGCAAATTTTCAGGACTTTTCGTGCATGTTTAGTCATCGTTAGTATTTTCCAAAGAACCAAATAATAATAATAATAATAATTATTAAAGCTGCAAGCAGTGTTGAACGGGTCCTGGCACCCCACGCCCGTCGCCGACCGTCAAGGACGGGGTCACTGCAGTTCTCAGGGGATACACTGGAGTAACAATGCACCGTGGCACGATGCACAGTCTGTGCAATTCAATATTTGTCAGAGCAAATCATCTGTGACAGCTGTAAGTACTGGCTGTTTTGAATGTATTCTCTCTGTGGCATCAAAGTATGTTAAAACAGTTTCACACACATACGTACACTCACAGACAGCCACCAGAGAGAAATAGTATGTCTCCATCTGCTGGACTGTCAATATTTGAAGTGAATCCAATCACTGACAGTAGCAGCAAGTCACACTACAAAATAAGATATTTCCTGTTCTCAATAGGTGGCGCTACAGTATACAACTATCATTTCAGGGGTAGCAGACATTGCCCTCCTTCCTGTTATACCTGCCACAATAACCATATATGTCACCTCCAGTAACCACAATGATGACAACACTGCACTGCACCCATCACCAGCCTCTGCAGAATGCTCAACACCTGTAACAGTACCATCACCAACAAAATTCCCATCATCAAACAACCCAGAAATATCATCATTAATTCGCCAAAGCCAGTTGCTATCTGTAAGTACTATTCTTTTTTATCTGTGCATAATGTACTGGTAAATCTGCTGCTGTGAATAACTAATACATATATTTCCTTCTAGTATTCCATTATGGACCCTCAAACAGCACCAAGAGACAACTACAACAATGAAACTTTGTTATAAGATCAGCAGCCTACTGGTGAAACAAGACCGCCAACACCATGCCCTACAAAAGGCTCTAAATATAAAAACAGAAATAATGGACCAGCAATCTAGCACTATTTCTAACTACAACAACGCACGATGCTTTGGAGGAACGCCTTCACAACTGCTTGTGCAAAAATAGTAAGTGCTAAAGGCTTACATGACTACTACTAACACAACTTTATTCATTACAACTTATTAAATAATACTATCCACACTTACATCCACACGCCAATACCGAATACATCTATGTCCCAACAACACTATTTTCCTTGAATTTATTCAATTTATTGCACATTTCTAGTCATATCCTCATCAAATGTGATCCACCCCTAAAACTATTGACTGCATTAATCTTGAACCTTCTTCTGGAACTAATAATGCATAAACTGTCTTGCAGGTATCCCAGACTCCATCTTCCTGGAGCTTCCTGACACAGAGGATGCACCTGAGTTGTCGGAGTCTGACTAACTGCACCAACAGGAACAAATAACAGTACAAAATGCACTCTTTGTTTGAGTACTTCATATTTATTGTACTTTATTCTTGTAAATAAAACTAATACACTTTTACAGCGATGTCTTCATTAATGCACTTACTCAATAACATCTCAACATCTATACATTTAACTATATCACACATCATATCACCATTGCATACACATGATTTTTCAATCTTTATGAAATCAAAATGACTACCCTCGTCACCACACATTATCATTGCAACTTTATAATTTCCTTAAGAGGAACTTAACAACACACACAGTGTTCATCTATAATGCTTCAGTTAACATAAGCAATGGCTCCATCTGCTGGACAAAGTAGCATACTACTTGAAATGATGATGGAATCAATAAGACAGTGAATCATTTCATTTTCACAACCACAACAGGCCCAGAGTTTAACGAAAACTCACAATTTCCGCAGTAAATCATCACGACGGCCATTAGTCTGTCCTGACAAACTTTGAAGAGAATCCAATCACCCTGACAGTAACAGCGGGTCACACTACAGACATTTGGCAAAATCAGACATTTCCTGTTCACAATAGGTGGCGCTACAATAATTGCATGAATATTGACATATGGATGTGTGCAGTTAGGGACCATTAACAATACTGTAAAGTTTGATGCACTTAGGACTGAATTAAAGCATGTTTAATGCAACTTCCTGTTTCATGGCACGTCATGAAACTTTAAGGGTCAGAACACCCACGCCACTTCGACAAAAAGTCAAAAACTTTTGTCAGGTTCCTTCGCCTTTCTTTCGACAACCTATTTCCAAATTTTGAAGTCAATCTGATAAGGTTTAATGCCTGATTTACTCACCCTGTGAAAAAAAACTTTTGTCCAATTTTCACAGTTTTATCAAAATAACAGACTTCCTGTTGGGTTTAGAATATTGCTCCAATTGAGTTTTTTTGTGCATCCTGGGATGTTACATATATGTGACATATTTCCAGATTTTTAGACGCAACAGGCTTCTGGGGCTGATCACGCATGCTTGAAGCCCCTATACAATAAAATTTGTCAGGCAAATGAATTTTTCTGCAAATTTTCAGGACTTTTCGTGCATTTTTAGATATGCTTTGAATTTTCCAAAGACACCAAATAATAATAATAATAATAATTAAAGCTGCGAGCAGCGTTGAACAGGCCCTCGCACCCCACGCCCATCGGCGACCGGCAAGGATGGGGTCAGTGCAGTTCTCTGGGGATACACTGGAGTAACAATGCACAGTCTGTGCAATTCAATATTTACTACTTCCACACTACTTGAAATAATGATGGAATCAGCAAGACAGTAAGACTCCAAATTTTGGTCAGAACACCCACGCCACTTCGACAAAAAGTCAAAAACTTTTGTCAGGTTCCTTCGCCTTTCTTTCGACAACCTATTTCCAAATTTTGAAGTCAATCTGATAAGGTTTAATGCCTGATTTACACACCCTATGAAAAAAACTTTTGTCCACTTTTCACAGTTTTATCAAAATAACAGACTTCCTGTTGGGTTTAGAATATGGCTCCAATTGACTTTTTTGTGTGTCCTGGGATGTTACATATATGTGACATATTTCCAGATTTTTAGACGCAACGGGCTTCAGGGTCTGGTCCGTAGATGGCGCTACAGAGCCATTTTGCCATGCCCGTGCTCGAGGCCCTTACATTAAATTTTTCGGGCGAATTTTCAGGACTTGTCATGCATGTTTCGACATGCATGGAATTTTCTAAAGTTTCTGACAAATAATAATAATAACTAGAAAATTTCTGTGGAAATTTTGACTGTGCCGATGATGCTGCCGTCCAGTTTAAAGTGTGCGTGGTAAATAATTTTTTAAGAAAAACATCATACTATATCACATCACTCTGCAACAAAGTGAGTGGATGGGTGTGAGTTTGATGTCATGCATGTTGGAGGGTACAACAAACCAAACAGTTTGATGAGGATGCAGTAGGCCTGGCTGAGAGAGAGAGACACTGAGAAGGGTCGTCCTTTATGCCCTTCTACAAACCGACAGGTACATGCAGCAGACCCCTCCCAGCTCCACCTGAAAACCAGCATCAAATAAGGAAGAGAGTGAGAGGGATCGTCACACCCCCACCTTTAAGAGGGGTGTCCTCACTAGGATCCCCAGACAAAGAACGAGCAAATCATAATAATTGATCGTTAATCATAATCATTTAATAATAAAAGTCATTACTGCTATCTGAGCAATAGTTTAACAGTTTACGGCACAGTCTTACATTTAGAAAAACATCAATATTAAACTTAACACGTCCAGGCTGTAACAAGGAATCAGCGATGAAGTGAAGACCTTCAAATTGTCCTGTTAGTCCAGCTCTTCGTCTCATGTTGGACGTCACTGCAGTCTGTCTGGATCAGCTGGAGGAAAACTATAGACGGGTTTCCTGTTTACAAACATTACTGGGTGCGCACGCATCCAGGGGGCAGAAAGCCAGACTGACTTATTGGTCCCCTACGACAACAATCTTAAGTATTGAAGTATTGAAGCTTTTTTGTTTTGTTTGTATATAAATGCACAACTGCAGACTCAATAAAACGTGATTTTAGTTGGATCCGTTTGTCCATCTTTAATTTTGCAATGTTACTGTATATGTATGGCTATAATTATCATGTTAGGCGGGTAATGTAAAACGTAGCCAATTTTAACAGCGGCATCAATCGGACAGCCCGATTTTACTTTTAAATTAAAGTTAAGAACCCTTCATTTTTCTTTAGTCACAGAGCTTACCTGGCTTGCTCACATATCTTGAACATTTAGCTGAATTTACCTTTTTGTAGATTTCGAGCTCTTTGTCATTTGACGTGCAGGCTATGCTAAGATATGTTGACGTGCAGGCTACTTGCTAAGATATGTTGGCTAATGTTTACATATTTCGTGTTTTAAGTATTAAAATACAACCTGTAGTTAAGTTGAAAGGGGATATCTCCGAAGTAATGATCCAACTGGCATGCTATAACAACATTAGCACTCGCAAACGTGATAGCTAGTTAGCTACACTAGCTGCTAGCCTGCTACGAACAGATTTACTGAACGCAACGTCTTTTGTTTACAACTTTGTTAAACTTTAACATGAATGAACGTGAACATGGACGAGCATGCAGTGCTAACTTAAACTCATAGATAGAGAATTAAGATAGCTCTAAAAAAAAAAAAAACACCATCTGGACCCCAATCTGCCCTTTTTATGGCCTGAAGCCATAACCTCCTCCGGTTTTTTGCAAAAGTATGATTCCCCCTAGGAATATTAAACATCTGGCACACATCACTGGCTCTTTTAGCGCAGCCAACACAACAACTCCTTGGCATTTTGACTACTACTACTACTAAACAAAACACGCAAAGATTCAGTCCTCCTCCTTTATCAACATTCTCTGAAAAGACGTCTTTCTGCCCCCTGTCTGCGCGGGGGGGGGGGGGGGGGGGGGGGGGGGTCATAGTGTCAGGTTCTGGCCCCCTACAGTACTGCAGTAATGGTGTGTTCTAATGTTTTGGCAGATCGTCTCCCTCTGTCTCCCTCAGCCTTCTGTGTGCACTTGTGCTGAGTCTGCTCGTCAGGGCCGTTGCCACTAGCCTGGTCGTTACCATCCTACGTTTCTGCCCGAAATTTGATTTCGGTCTGGCACGTTAGTCTGGCCCAATATAATAGGAATCTGTCTCCGTAATGGGCGGATGCTTATTTTGAGGTTTAAAATCATTGGAGTTCCCTTAACCAATCAGCAACGTTTGGTAATGACGTATATTGTGCGCCGTCGCCATTGTTGCTATGCTGTTGAACTACAAGCTTCGCTGGACTACAAGCAACTCGGCATGTGAGTTCCGCGTCATCACTCAACTGTTCGCTGATTGGCGCGGACCGCGGTTTGCCCTCCGAACAAATGCTCATAAATCAAAAACTAAAAGTCCTATCGAGAAAGCGAACACATTGTGAGCATCAGCCGTCTTTCCTCTACAATTTAGTGTTGTTCCCACGCGCGTACTGTGTAAATTGTGGCCGTGGTCGTTTTAGAACAAATAAAACCCACAGCATCTGAAAGCCAACAAAAATCCCTACGTTTTTATGTATTTTTTATCTCTGTACCTCAAAAACTGTGGCCCCCTGGTGAGATTGAACTTTTTTTTTTTTTTTTTTTACAGAATTTCGACAAAACTCTGAAGTTAGAGTGCGAGTTAGAGTGCGACCCTGACCAAACCGTAAAAGGTAGTGTTATAAGGGTAGCATGGCTCCTTTAAGGGGGGTACTACAGTGCGCATTTGCGACTGTGACTTGTGTGTTTGTGGTAGAGCGAGGGTGAGCGAGGGTAACGGTGAAGGGCAGTTAACAGTGAGACTGGTTAGCGAAGTTAGCAATAAATGGACAGTGCATGTCACAGTGTTGGTTAATAAAGGCTGTCACTTCTTCAAAGACAGAAGGGAGCTTCCGTGTATGTTGCTTGCCACTGCTGGAGATGAAGTAAGGGGGGTTAGCCCCGAAGTTAGCATCAACTTCTGTCCTGGAGGAAACTCTCCCCTGTGCTTATCGACTACGGTCTGGGAGCCGAACAGGAACGGCTAACACTGGCGCCACGAAGGGACTCTCTGACATTTAACGGAACAACAGTGGTGAGCAAAGAGAGAAAAACGGCGAGATAAGCCGGAACAATTAGCCACGTTCATTGTTTACTGCACCTGGCCAAGAAGTAAAGAAATACAAATGGCTGCCGCTAACCACCGCTATACTGCCAAGAACATTTCTTATAACGTGACCAGCCACTCTAACCCTTTCATGACACTAACTGCAGTAAATGAAAGTCAAGGAGAAATGATAATAATAATTCACCAGAACGGTGTCATAGCCAGACTGAACGGTTAAAGGACATATCCACCAATTGTGAGAGGGCCAAGACACGTGTCAGCCTCACAGTGCACGCTACCAGCCTTCATCTGAGAGTGAGGAAGACTACGACAACAGAGAGAGAGTCCCCACTCTACGTCCTGGTCAGTATGATGGCACCACTCCATGGAAAGAGTTTCTGCACCGGTTTGAGAGCTGCGCCAAGGCTAAGTACTGATCGGAAAAGACTATGGCTGTCCAGTTGAATTACTGTCTCGTGGGTGCTGCAGGGGCAATCATCCACAGAAATCCTCGGTCTGCACGGTGGGACTACAGCCGTCTGGTGGAGGAGATGGAGACTGCATACGGCCCTTCGTCAGAGCATGCAGCCGCAGTGGCTACTGAACTGAGACAGCGTGTTCGCCGATTGGGTGAGGCTCTCCATGTGTTAAGAGATGACATATATGGAAAAGTGTCAGTAGCCTACAGTGACAGGACAGAGACCGAGCAGGATGCCATAGGCGTTGAAGTTTTCACCAATGCTGTAGGCGATGCAGAAATTGTACAGAAACTGTTAGAACAACGGCCACACACACACTGGCGCAAGCCTATGACATCGCCCGCTGTCATGAAACCACCAAGCGGGCAGCGTTACATGTCACTAACCTCATGTAGTCAGGGGCACGCAGCATGGCTGAACGGAGGCCCCGTGCTGCTGTAATCAGAGAGGGAGCTGTGACAGAGGGAGCTGAGGCGGGTGCAGCACCGCCAGTGGCCAGCTGGAAGCCTGAGTCTGCCAGCTCCAGCCATCCACCACGTAAATGGAAGGGCCAAAAAGATAAAAGTGAGGAGATTCGCTGTCACAATTGCTCAGGGTTGGGTCACATGAAGAGAAATTGCCCCTCACCAAGGAAACCCTTCAGAGCTCAAACCTCAACAACCTTCTCCGAAAGCCCAGAGTCTGCTGTGCTCCATCTTAAAGCCCAATGTCAAGAAATGAGCACTAACATGTTTGTGTATGAACTGGAAGTGTGTGCTGTTTTGGACAGTGGGGCATGGAGAAGTGTAATGCCCCTGTGCCATTATAATGCCATTCATCCGAATGTCCGGCCTTCACTGCAGCCATCAGAGGTAGAGACTTTGCTTGGTGTTGGGCCTGGTGACGTCCCCGTGCTTGGTGAGGCTTATATTCCTGTACACGTTAACAACTGGCAGGTGAGCGTGCATTTCCTGGTTGCTAACATAGCCGGCGATGAGGCTCTCTTAGGCCATCCATTCCTGATTCAAGCTCAAGCACGCCTTGATTTTGGGAACCACCGCATTGTGCTATTTGGGGAAGAAGTGCCCTATTTCCGCTCACAAACCAAACCAAAGACGCATGCAGTGAGAGTGGCTCGGACTGTGGTGCTGGAGGCTGGACAAGAATACCTGGTACGAGGCAACGTTCACTACAGGGAACCTGTTAAAGGGGAGGTGTTGTTGAACCCCACCAAGGGCTTCGTAGAGAAACACAAAGTGCTTGTTGCACGCATCCTGGTGGAAGCTAAGCCCCTCAAAACTGTTCCCCTCCGCCTTTTCAACCCTGGAAGCACATCCGTAACTATCAAAGAAGGGGCAATTGCAGGGTTTCTCCAGCCTGCTAAAGCCTTGCCATCTACAAAGACCCCAACTCAGCCTGAACAAACCATTAGCAGCCCCCCCACTGTTCCCCAGCACCTGCAGGAGCTTTACACCCAGAGTTCCGCTGAGCTTAACAGAGAAGAGCAGCTTCAGCTAGCACAGCTGCTGTGTACCTACAACACTGTGTTCTCCACCGGTCCGGATGACCTCTGCCACACCAGCTTGGTGCAGCATGACATCATAACCCGGCCAGGCATCCCAGTCAAGCAGCCACCACACCGGATGGCGTGTGAGAAACAAAGTGCTGACCACCAGATACAGCAGAGCTTGAAAGCAGGACTGGCATGCCGGAGCCACAGCAGCTGGGCATCGCCCATTGTGATGGTACGTAAAAAGGACGGTACATACCGCCTCTGCATGGACTATAGAGCCTTGAATGACTGTACCATTAAAGATGCATACCCGCTGCCTCGCATCCAGGACACCCTGGACACCCTCTCCAGTGCCAAGTGGTTCAATAAATTGGACCTCGCCTCCGGCTACTGGCAGGTCGAACTGACCCTCAGAGCACGCAAAGCAGCAGCTTTCTGCACCAGAAATGGACTGTTTGAGTGGAACGTTATGCCGTTTGGACTGTGCAATGCTCCTGCAACATTCCAGCGATTGATGGACCGCGTCTTGGCTGGCATGCAGTGGGAGACGTGCCTGGTCTATTTGGACGACATTATTGTGCTAGGCCGGAATGTCTCTGAGATGTTGGAGCGGCTGGGCCAGGTTTTCAACCGTCTTCACCAGGCCAACCTGAAACTAAAGCCTGCCAAGTGCTTTCTCTTCCGCCACCGGGTAGCCTACCTAGGGCACACTGTCTCAGAGGATGGTGTGGCCACTGACCCCAACAAGGTCCAGAAGGTGCAGGAGTGGCCCACACCATCGTCAGTCCACGAGGTCCGCTGATTCATTGGCCTTGCATCATACTATCGTCGCTTTGTGAAAGACTCTGCCTCCATAGCTGAGCCCCTCCATGACCTGACAAAGAAACAGGCCCGTTTTCGGTGGACTGAGGAATGCCAGGCGGCGTTCAACAAGCTCAAGTGCCTGCTAACCACTGCACCAGTCTTGGGGTACCCACTCGACCAGGGCAACATGATATTGGACACTGATGCAAGCGATGTTGGCATTGGTGCCATCCTCTCCCAATCTCAGCAGGGCAGGGAGTGTGTGCTAGCCTATGGGAGCCGCAAACTATCCAAGACTGAACAGAACTATTGCACCACACGACGGGAACTGCTAGCCGTGGTGGAATTTACATCACATTTCCGGCAGTACCTCCTGGGGCGGCCCTTTATTGTCCGTACCGACCACAGCAGCCTTCGGTGGCTAACAAAAATGAAGGAGCCTGAAGGACAGCTTGCTAGGTGGCTCGAGAGAGTCGGAGAGTACAACTTTGAGATCGTTCATCGCCCTGGCTGGTTGCACACCAACGCGGACAGCCTCTCCAGAAGACCCTGCCGCCAGTCATGTCCATGTAATCTGCCAAACCCCTTTCCTCAACCAGTGAACGTCAGACATAAGGCTGTGCAGTGTGAGTTGGACTGATATCAACCAGGTGATGCCGAGTCTAGTGGGGGTAGATGGACAACCAGCTTCCACAGCAGTAAGTTTAGTGGGGGTGGACGAAGCTCTCCCTGCTGACACAGACAATTTCAAGCCGCCTGCAAGAATCTACCTTACTAGGACAAATAACACGGAACTGTTTTGCGGCTGGTCCCTGGAGGAGCTACGACAGGCCCAGGAAGCTGATCCAGATATTGCATCTATCAAGACATGGATGGAGGCTAGCAAAGAGCGCCCCCCATGGGTAACGGTGTCACCATATAGCCCAGCCACAAAGACCTATTGGAGCCAATGGAAGCGGCTTTACATCCGTGATGGAATACTGGTCAGGCGGTTCTACTGCCTGGACGACACCCAGTTTTACCCACAAGTGGTGCTGCCTTGTGTCCTCCGGCCTGATGTCATGAGACAGATGCATGAGGGGCAGGTTGGTGGGCATTTCGGTGTGGAGCGCACAGTAGCCCGACTGCAGACCCGATACTTCTGGTACCGGATGAGAGAAGCTGTTGCTGTCTGGTGTGGCACCTGTACCAGCTGTGCGTCCAAAGCTAGGCCACTTAAGACACCACAAGCCCCCATGGGTACTGTTAGAGTGGGAGCCCCAATGGAGCGTGTTGCCTTGGACATTATGGGGCCACTGAATGAGACTGAGCGCAACAATATGTGCTTGTGATACAGGATTATTTCACCAAATGGGTGGATGCTTTTCCCCTGTCCAATGACAAGGCTGTAACGGTGGCTGACGGTGGCTCGCTTCAGAGTGGGTGTGTCGTTATGGAGTACCACAGACATTGCACAGTGACCAAGGCCAAAACTTTGAGTCTGAGGTTTTCCAGAAAATGTGCACACTGTTTGGTGTCGAGAAGACGCACACCACACCATTCCGACCTCAGTCCGATGGCCAAGTTGAAAGATTTAATGCCACCCTGCAAAAGATTCTGGCAACAACAGCTGAGCGTTGCCACTGGGACTGGGACCTCATGATCCCTTATGCTGTCATGGCCTACAGAGCAACAAAGCACAGTGCTACTGGGTTCTCGCCCAACTTCATGATGTTCGGCCGGGAAGTGAGCGAGCCAGTGGATCTGGTGGCCGGCCTGCCTCCGGACCCCGACACCGCCCCTTCAGCCCCAGAGTATGTCAAGCACCTCAGAACAGCTGGAGCTGGCACACCAAATCACCAGAGATGCACTGGGTGAGTCTGTGGAACGTGCAAAGAGGCAATATGACAAGAATTGCTGCCGCACACAGTACCAAGATTGGTGATGCTGTGTGGTACCTCATAAAGGGTACCCAGAAAATACAGAACAAGGTCAGGAAGTTCCTGCCGTCGTATGAAGGACCCTACTTCATCCTGGGACAGTTGGATGATCTGGTGTATCGTATCCAGAAAGGTCCAAGGGCTAAAGTTAAAGTGGTTCACCATAATCAGCTGAAGCCTTATCGCAGCTGCGACCCACTGGACAACACCTGGGCCCTGGAGCAGGCCCGGAGCTGGACACCAGAGGAGGTGTTACCCCCAGATTTGGACGAGGATCCTGCCGACCCTGTTCTGGGTCTGTCCCAGCTGTTCTCCACCGCGGAGGCTGAGGAAGCCCCCAGCTGCACCTCATCAGATCCAGCTGCAGACCTTTCACTCCCATCCACCTCTCCTCACCTGAACCCTGTCCCTGCGTGGGACACCGAGGATAGTGGGGGTGGCGTGGAGGAACAACATTATGAGAGCCATCGTTTTCAAAGGCCAAGCCGCCAGCGGAGACCACCAGCCAAGTATGGCGAGTGGGTGGCTCACTGAGTGCAAGAGTTTTGGACAGTTTTTCAGTTTAATTGAGCATTTAAGTTAAAAAAAAAGGGGCAGCTGTTTGTTACTGTTTAAGTTAACTGTTACTTTTATACGTTTTTTAAAAAAAAAAGAAAAAAAACTTGAGAAGAATGCCTTGATTACCGCATCCACTGTGTTTAAAACTGAAATATGTAGTTGTGCTATTTCTATTAGTTAAGAGTAATTTGTTGAGTAAACAGAGAAGTTAAGTTGGTAATTTGGCTGATTGCTAATTTAGAGTTTGTAATAAGTCATAGCCTAGACCATGGCTGTTCATTTCTTTTCAGGATTTATTTCCCTCTACTGTAATATATGTAAGGGATAATGCCCGACGAGGTGTCCATTAACAGAAATTAATGGACGACGCGGAGGCGTGAACCGTCCGACGCGAAGCGGAGGACGGTTGCTTCCGCGAAGTCCATTAATTTCTGTTAATGGACACCTCGAAGGGCATTATCCCGCTTATACCATGGTCACTTACGAAAGAAATAAATATTTAATCAATTAATAATACTTTAACGTGTTTTAGAGTTAAAATCGTGAGCGTTTTTTTATTTTTACAAGTCGAGCGCACCATTTAATATCTCATGTATGCAGGCGTTGGCCATAGCGACCCGACCGCAGCAGTTGATCAGTGATGGGAAGTGAGATGATGGCTTAACCTTACGTTATGTGATACGAAGTATCATTTCAGAAGGCCAGTGCTACTTGTGTGTGTCCAGAGAATGATGCGAAATTTTGTTTCAAAGAATCAAAGTTCACAGATAGTTTCCTAAATCGTTTTCTTTGTGTTTATCTCGTCCTTGTCATCCTCTAATTCGTTCAATTCCTCCGGTGTCACCTCCTTGTGTCGCTTCCCCTTTTTCTTTTCATATTCTCTTCTGTCTTTTCCTTCTGCTGCATTCCAGTCTTCAAAGTTGTCAAACTCACCAAATAAGTTAAAAGAAATGATAAAATTACTCATGTTTTGTCTGTTTTGCGATGAATAAACTGTGAAATAACGTTGAGTCTCCGTTGCCATGGTTACCATCTAGCGTTTGAGCCAGCGCAATAATTTAGAACTGTCATCAGGCAATTTGACGGAACGTCTTTCCTAGGTGTACATTATCACTTTTTAACCCACACCCTCCAGCCAATCAGAATCGAGTATTCACCCAGACCATGGTATAAATGCACGTTAACGTTCCCGACTACGGTCTGGGAGCCGAACAGGAACGGCTAACAGTAGGCTATCGAAACGCCGTTTTCAGGACTAAAAAGCTACACTTCACGTGCCTCGTACAAACTTCCAATCATTTTTCTACTCCGAAGCACGGCCGAGTAATCGCTCGGCAAAGCGAAGGAGGACATTTTGGAATGTTGCCGCTTTTTTCGGGCTTCTCCATTCATTTCAATGGGACGAAACGCCCGCTTTTTGCCCGATTATTCTCGCCCCGTTGGAAGAACCGCTTAGAAAAGTCATAGCACACTTGTCCCGATTAAGGCGCACGTCTGGATATACAGCTTGTCTATTTTTTCTTAAGAATTCTGGGAGGAGTAGCGAACCGAAAAAAAAGGAAGAATAATAAACGCGAGCAATAGTAATATATTTTTATTATCTGTGCCGAGCCAGTGCATCGGCACAGATAATAAACAGTACGAAAACAAAAGGGTCCTTGCAACTCCGTTGCATGGCCCCGTTGGGCCCCTGCACTTCATTGCTCGGGCCCTAATAAAAAATCACCACATTGGGAAGGGTGAAGGCGACCTGGTCGGCCGGTCCTGATAATGAGGTGTCCCATTTGTTTTTCAGGGAGTTGAAGTGAATTTCGATATAGGTGAGGAGCACAAGAGTTTGCGTCTTCACTCCGCCATATTCTACTCACCTGTTCTGTGTAACTTTATCTCGGGTTTCCAGGTGATATCCAGCAGTCTGCGCTGACGATCGATCTCTTCCTCGTACTGGACGACAGTTCTTTCAAAGAGTCTGAATATTTCTTCAGCAGCAGCAGTTAGTCGCTCGATGATCAACTCTCTCAAACTCTCAGCTGAAGACATTGTTACTTCAACAGCTCTAATATTTATCTGGACACGACGACACGACACAACCGTCTTCCAGCTCAGTCCACAAACACAGTAACACAACAACACTACAAACGGCTTTTAAAAAACAAACCACTTCCGCCTGGTGTCCCACGATAAAGGTCCGACAGAGGAGGAGAGTCAACATTTTTATCCGCTATCTTTTTAAATCTCTCATTTCGGATCATATCATCATTTTCTAGCAGGAATATTAACTCTGCATTCCCCAAAGACAAAACAAACATCAACAGATTGATTTAACTGCTTTTTTTTTGCGATCAAATTTTTATTTCTATTTTCATTTACAGAAAGTCCAACAAAAATATTTCAGGAGATACAATATTATTAGAATGGCTTCTCAAAGAAAGAAGAACGTGTCATGGGAAAGAACACAGTGAAATAATTGACAATAAAAAACAAAATAAAAAATAAATTAATTTAAAAAAAAAAGGTGCATACACAACCTACAAAAAATACAAACGTACATACAGACATATATACACAAGACAGAAGGGACTTAACATCTAGAAGGGCTAAATAAGAGGTGAGAGAGACAGTGGGAAAGTCAATTTAGAGCATGTTTTTCAAAGAGTCAGCGGTGCTACGCCAAGTGTTAAGGGTGCTTTCAGTAGCACCGTTAATCCGAGCTGTTGAAAGCTCCATGTATATGACGTCCAAAAGAGAGAGAATCAAAGACTGAGTAGACAGAGAATGAGGTGGTTTCCAGCGAGTTGCAATCATTTTCTTAGCTGCTGTCAGTCCAGCAAAGATGACTCTCTTTTTGAGTTTAGAAATATTGAGGATTGACAGATTATTTAGAATCAGCACACATATAGTTACAGGTACTGTATCATCTATCAAATCAAATAGTTTGGATGCAACGTTGCCCCAAAATTGTCTAACAGGAGGACAGTCCCAGAACATGTGAATAAATGTGCCCTGGGTTTTCAATGAGCACAGATTACAACAAGGCTCATTAATAATTTTCATGTGGTGGAGTTTAACCGGGGTGAGGTACGTTCTGTGTAAGAAATTAAAGTGAATTTGCTGATGATCTGGATTACGAGATGCTTCATGAATGCTGGACCACACCGCGTCCCAATCAAAATCCTGAACTAGGTCTGGGCAATCTCTCCTCCAGACCCCCCTTCCACAGGGAGTGAAACAAGGTCTGTTACCTGCAAAAAATGGTACAGTTTGGATACTATACCCTTAGCTCTGTTTTGTTTAGTGAATAAATCTCGGCGTGGGTGGGTAGGTAAAGGATATTGCCAGGGCACGCCATGTGCTCTAAGCGCTGACCTTAGCTGTAAATAAAAGAAAAAAGTGGATCCTGGGACGGCCAAGCTGCCATCCTCCCTCCTTCTCTGGAGAATAGACAATTTCAGACGCGGCCGCTTCCGGTTCCAAATGAATTTGGAGGTAACAGAGTGGAGCTTGCTCCAGTAATTAGATGGAGGGGGAAAAGGAACCATAGAGATTACGAAATTGATCCGGGGCAGAATATTCATTTTAACAATAGAGACACGGGCTCGGATAGACATAGGGAGGTCAATCCACCGATCCATGTACCTTAAGATCTTATTCAGGACAGATGAATAGTTATGCTTAATAATCTGATTTAAAAAAGGAAATATTTCAATTCCTAAATACTTAAAGTGTTGTACTAAGATTGATTTAACTTCTATATTACTTGAAATGAAGACTAAGTTTATTCACCCTGACACTGTTATTGGTTCATATTCATATAGAAATATATAATTGTTTTCTGTATACAGTCCATGGTTTAAAGTCTACAGCACAATAACAATTTTATTTAATTTAATTTTTTAATTCAAGACTCATAGGCTATAGACGTTTACTCAATGCTACTACTGGACCTTCACAGTGGGACATCAAGAGAAGTGATTTTATTTTGAAAAGCCGTGCTGCAGAATGGTTTAAATGAACTAACCAATGAATGGAAACACACAGTGTGGCAAAATCGCAGCAAGAAGAATTTCATTGTTCAGGGAAACCTGTTTCTACACTGTGCACGTCAGAGTATTTCTCTCGTTCATCAGAAAGGACACAACACATGTAAACACACGTGAGACGCCACGTTATGGCAAATAAAAGACAAAATGTAGTCTCATGTAGATCATGTATATTGGGCTGCTGTGGCAGTGGAGCAGGTTTTCCCACAAACCACAGGGTTAGCAGTTCAATCCTTGGTACATGATGGACCACATGCTGGCGTGCCCTTGAACAAGAAACTAAACCCAGAGTTGCTCCCATTGCTTGGCACTTGTGTGAACCAATAGGGGGGTTTGTCATTGTGACTGTAATGTGATTTGAGTACCTATGGGTAGAGCAATTGTTTCATATATGCAAGACCATTACCATATTACATGTGGTGAGAAGCCATACCATTGTTGCAGCTGTGGGAAAAGGCTACTGCCTTCTTACTGTCCACACAGGTGAGATGCTGCATTCTTACAACATGTGGGGAATGTCTTTATGAAAGCTCTCACTTCTATAGGTAAGAGGTCAGACCTTTGAATCACCTGTGGAAAAAGATTTACAGCCTTCTCAGTGATTGAAACGTGAGAATCCACACAGCTGAGAAACTGTGAAAACCTCCCACAAACATTTGTGAGAGTTGAGAGTTTGGATCCTGGTAGAATATGTCTGATTTCTGATTTCATGGAAAGTTTGCTATGAAACCTCCAATGAGAGTTCACAAATATATTTATGTATTTTGTTTCACATGCTCGCTAGCTAGTGCTAGCCTTGTAATACCACTTTTTACCATGAGATGATGAACAATAAGACAATGTAGCATCTTGAAGTATTGATTGGCTGGCTTGACGAAGACGGTAGAAGTCTCTAAAACACTCCACTGAACAGCCCCAATAATAACGCATCAAAGACAGAAGTGAACAGTCAGGTGAGATTATCAATGAAATCATTTTAAAAACTTGATTGGAAGAGAAAGCCAGTAAGACAAGATCACCGTCTTAACCATGGAGCATAGGGGTGGCAGCATCATGTTGTGGGGGTGCTTTGCTGCAGGAGGGACTGGTGCACTTCAGAAAATAGATGAGGAAGGAAGATTGTGTGGATAATTGAAGCAACATCTCAAAACGTCAGCCAGGAAGTTAGAGCTTGCTTTGGATCTTCCAAATGGACACTGACCCAAGCATACTCCTCAAGGACAACAAAGTCGAAGTATAGGAATGACCAACACAAAGTTCTGACCTCAGTCCAAAAGAAACCACCTTGTAGCCTACATTTGAGTCACTTCATAAAAAACACAAGCACACAAGTTATTTGAAAAGAAATTCAACATTTATTCTTTAGTGAAGTTTCTTACTGTCACATATTCAGAATGAAAACAGTTTTCCTTGTTTCTCTGATAGTGAATGATGACTGCTGGTGAAAATGTCTTTAATGTTAACATAAAGGTCAAATAAAACAAGTTAAAAGGTCATAACTATTTCAGTCAATAGAAACATAGACATAATATGCATTAACTAAGAAAGTCTATAACTCAGTGACTCTGTGAAAAATAAAAATATAAAACAAGATTTCCACCCAAACACATGAAAACAATTGATGCAGACTATTATCTGGGTTAAACCCATTTAAACTATTAAAACATACAGATTAAGATATGAGTTGATCTTAAAGGTAACTAGTGTCAAGTCACTGCAGGAATGTGTCCCTTATTGATGACTGCCATCTGGCTGGTTTATCTCAAGTTGAGAGGACAGAGAGGAAGATGGTGTGTGTTTATGTGTGAGAGACAGACAAGAGGAAAGAATACAGATTATGGTATCCTGGTCAAATTTGTCAATAACAGAAGGATTTCATCACACACCTCACCTGTGAGTCCTCATGTGGGAAGTTAAACTACTACTTGTATTAAAACATTTCCCACATGTTTTACATGGATAGGGTTTCTCACCTGTGTGAGTCCTCACGTGGTCAGTTAAAACAGATCGATGTCTGAACATTTTCCCACAGGTTTTGCATGAAAACGGCCTCTCGCCTGTGTGAGTCCTCATGTGGATAGTTAAAGTATATCTTTGACTGAAGGTTTTCCGACATGTTTCGCATGAATACGGCTTCTCATCTTTGTGAGTCCTCATGTGGATAGTTAAAGCAGATCTTTCTTTGAAGGTTCCCCCACATGTTTCACATGAATACGGCCTCTCACCTGTGTGAGTCCTCTTGTGGATAATTAAATTAGATCTTTGACTGAAGGTTTTCCGACATGTTTCGCATGAATACGGCTTCTCATCGTTGTGAGGCCTCATGTGGACAGTTAAAGCAGATCCTTCTCTGAAGGTTTTACGACATATTTTACATGAATACGGCCTCTCACCTGTGTGAGTCCTCATGTGGATAGTTAAATTATATCTTTGACAGAAGGTTTTCCCACATGTTTCACAATAATACGGTTTCTCACCTGTATGAATTCTGCGATGGATTTTCAGTGTGTATTCATTCTTAAAGGTTTTTCCACAGACGTCACATGTTACAGACTTTCTACGTGTGTCAGTATCACACTGACTCTCTGACATGGGAGAGTTGTTAAAGAGGAGCTGGTCACTGTTTGCTTCTGGTTCACTGAGCTCAGTTTCCTCATCAGTAGGAGTCTCCATCAAGGAATCAGTCTCCTGGTTCACTACAAGATGTTCTCTCTGCTGACTGATGCAGAGTTCCTGCAGTTTATCTTCCATCTGTGGAGGTTCTGGTTCCTCCTGTTCCTCTTCTATCCGTGGAGGTTCTGGTTCCTCCAGTTCCACTTTCATCCGTGGAGGTTCTGGTTCCTCCTGTTCCACTTTCATCCGTGGAGGTTCTGGTTCCTCCTGTTCCACTTTCATCCGTGGAGGTTCTGGTTCCTCCTGTTCCTCTTTCATCCGTGGAGGTTCTGGTTCCTTCTGGTCCTCTTCCATCTGTGGAGGTTCTGGTTCCTCCTGGTCCTCCTTCATCCGTGGAGGTTGTTGTTCCTCCTGGTCCTCCTTCATCGGTGGAGGTTCTGGTTCCTCCTGTTCCTCTTTAATATGTGGAGGTTCTGGTTCCTCCTGGTCCAGACTAGAGTTCCTCTCCTGGTTACAGAGCTGCTGGTCACTGAGAACCTCCTCCTCTGTCCAGACATGTTGCTGTGGGAGGTCTGGAGGGACAAAGAGACACAACATAAATGTTACTAATGTGATGACAGGAAAACCCAGGTGACATTTAAACTGTTAATTTAATACGGAACACCGACACACTGGCTGCAGCCAGTAAAGTCAGTCCACACTACAACAGACCTTTTCCAAGAACTTCCGATCTAACCATTGTTAATGTTTAGTGAATCATGGAGAATGTATTTTGAGTGTTTCTTGTAGCACACCAGTGAAGACAGATCACAGTGACAAACATGTGCTACGGTGGCTAGGCTAACCACATCCATGTTAGCTAGCACTGAGTAGCAACAGTCCATGTAGCGTTAGCTGTACTAGTTGTTCTGTTTGTTTGTTGACATTTTAGTTAAACACATATACAAATCACAGATTCAGTAAATGTGCATGATAGACCTCCAGATCCTATCAAAAGAGTAAAACCATGTACACCCTTGTGCATCTCGGGTCTCAATCTACGGTATAAAGAGATGTAGCTTGATTGTACCTCATTTGTTCAAAGTGAGGCTAAGGGGGTGCTGTAAAGTAATTTGACCCAGGAAATAAAAGTGGGTCCAAAGCCGAATCTTGAAAGGGTATCGAAAATGAAACCCTGGCTACAATAGGCTTCAATAATTTCAGGTGAACAGGACTCCGACTGGGTGTACACTATGTCAAGGAGCCTACGGGTGTTGGAGGAGGAGTGTCGTCCCTGAATAAATCCTGTTTGATCGGGTGAAATGAGGGCTGGGAGAACCTTCTCAAGGCGCTTGGCTAGGCTCTTTGCTAGAATCTTGCAATCCACACTGAGTAGACTAAATGGGCGGTAGGACTCACAGCGAAGGGGGTCTTTGTCTTTTTTGGGAATTAGACAAACTGAGTCTTGCCTCAATGTTTGTAGCAGCTGACCGTGCAAGAGGGCTTCATTGTACATACTCAAAAGTAATGGGGAAAGCTCGCTAGAGAACCTCTTGAATAATTCCACTGGGAACCCATCGGGCCCAGGTGTTTTCCCAGACTGCATGTGGTTAATGGCGGCCGGACTTCCTCAACTGTCAATGGATTATTGAGAGTAGACCCCCAAGTACCCTTCAGTCTGGGTAGATTCAGTACCTGATAAAAAGAGTCTGCTTCCACAGGGCCGGTGGTGCACTCAGATGTATATAATTTACCATAGTACTCAGCAAATGTATTATTGATTTGTTTGTGGTCAGTGACCGTGGAACTTGAGGTGGTCTGTGTTTGAGCTTGCATCCCCTTCAGATCTTCACAGATGAGTTGTGAGTTGGGGATGGTGTTAGCTCTAGCTTCTGTAGTTTTGCCAGAGTGGCTAGGGTTGCCAACCATCCTGTGAAAAACGGAATCGCCTCATATTTAGAAACTAAAGTACGCGGCCCACGTTGAGCTGAAACGGGACGCACTTTGTCCTGTAATACTGTGAGAATCAAAAATAGTGTGTAACACCTCATTGGTCGAGGTACTGTCGCTTGCTAAGAAGATACCGGAAGACAACAAAGCAACAACTTTTCCTCACACTTTCTGTTTACACTTTTCTTATTGCACTATTACAAGAGGAATGTTCTGCTTTCTATTGTTTTATATTAATTTATACAGTTTTAAGTTAAGTAGGACAGGTTTCTGTTAAAGAAAGATGTTTATTTTATTCTGTTAATTTTGTTATTTTCTATTAAAAATAAATTATTGAATAATAATGTTTTCCATGAGTTCATATCACTCAGAAATATGCATCTAATTCAATTCAGCTTTGAGTCAAATAGTAAAAAAATCGTTTCACACACAAAAAGGACAAAATAAATAAATAAATAAAAATCACCACATTGGGAAGGGTGAAGGCAACCTGGTCGGCCGGTCCTGACAATGAGGTGTCCCATTTGTTTTTCAGGGAGTTGAATTGAATTTCGATATAGGTGAGGAGCACAAGAGTTTGCGTCTTCACTCCGCCATATTCTACTCACCTGTTTTGTGTAACTTTATCTCGGGTTTCCAGGTGATATCCAGCAGTCTGCGCTGACGATCGATCTCTTCCTCGTACTGGACGACAGTTCTTTCAACGACTCTGAATATTTCTTCAGCAGCAGCAGTTAGTCGCTCGATGATCAACTCTCTCAAACTCTCAGCTGAAGACATTGTTACTTCAACAGCTCTAATATTTATCTGGACACGACGACACGACACAACCGTCTTCCAGCTCAGTCCACAAACACAGAAACACAACAACACTACTAACGGAGTTTAAAAAACAAACCACTTCCGCCTGGTGTCCCACGATAAAGGTCCGACAGAGGAGGAGAATCAACATTTTTATCCGCTATCTTTTTAAATCTCTCATTTCGGATCATATCATCATTTTCTAGCAGGAATATTAACTCTGCATTCCCCAAAGACAAAACAAACATCAACAGATTGATTTAACTTCTATATTATTTGAAATGAAGACTAAGTTTATTCACCCTGACACTGTTATTGTTTCGTATTCATATAGATAAGATAAGATAAGATAAGATAAGATAAGATAAGACAAGACATGTTTATTAAATTTCCACGTCACAGTAGCAAAAAATATATATCCAGAAATATTGTGACAACTTAGACAGGGAAAATGTTGCCAAAAAAAAACAAAAAAAAACAAATACAAAATTTTGAAAGATTAAGATTAAGTGTCTCTCGGCCAAGTATACTTGTGTATACAAGGAATTTGGTCTCTGCATTTATCCCATCCGTGAATTAGTGAACACACAAAGCACACAGTGAGGTGAAGCGCACACACTAACCCGGAGCAGTGAACTGCCATGCTACAGTGGCGCTCGGGGAGCAGTGAGGGGTTAGGTGCCTTGCTCAAGGGCACTTCAGCCGCTTTTCTACCGGTCGGGGGTTCGAACCGGCAACCCTCCGATCACAAGCCCAAAGCGCTAACCAGTAAGCCACGGCTGCCCCTGAAAAATAGGCTATATACAAAAAATATACAAAAAATAACAATACTCTGAAAAAACATAGAGAGAAACAACTAGAAATATAAAGACATTCTGTATATGCAGTGTGGTCATGGAAATATATATATGTATACCTTTTAAAGTCAACTCTGACAGAACAGTATAATTGTTTTTAACTAAGTGCCCTTTAATGATGTCTGTATTAGATGTATTAGCTTAATATATATATATATATATGAATGTATATATATTATGGCATGCCGTTCGTTCTTCTCCAGTTCGTTCAGGAAATTAATCTTTGAATATATTGAATGAAACTTTGAAGATATGGAATGAAACTTTGAATATATTGAATGAAACTTTGAATATATGGAATGAAACTTGAATATATGGCATGAAACTTGAATATATGGAACGAACCTTTGAATATTTTGAATGAAACTTTGAATATATGGAATGAACCTTTGAATATATGGAGTGAAACTTTGAATATATTGAATGAAAGTTGACTGACATCAGATTTCACGGCAGTGCCTGCGGCCATCTTGTTTAGCGTGTGGATGCTGAAGCAAAAAGTGACAGAGTGACAATGAGTCAGGCCGCTCGCAATCTCGTTGCGGCAATATTAAACAATGAGGACATGATAAACACACTGGCGAATGCGTGTACGGGCCAAAATCCTCCCGATACCCCTGCCCAATACCCTGCCCATTCTTCTAATGAAGAAGTTCATTAGAAGAACAATAGTGTCTCGTGGCGAAGACACTATTGTTCTTCTGCGTGTTTCTTCTATATTATTCATCTTCCGTAGCTTTTTTCGATTTCAAACTCGCCCCGCAATTTTGGGGCGACACCAACAAAAATTACATCAAAACGTGCGCCTTTATCGGGATCGGTGTGCTCTTACTTTTATAAGGAATCCACAAATTTTTCGCAAATTTTTCGCGAAAAACTGCAAAAATCGTCCCATTGAAATGAATGGGAAACTGAGAAAAAACTAAAAAAAAAGGAAAAACTGACACTTTTGAGGGGCATTTTCAAAAGCTAACTCCTCCCGCAAAATTTCACCTAGAGACTTCATTTAAACTTAAAATGTAGGTAAATTTGTCCTCTATAAAAATACCATTCAGATTTTTGATATCTTTTATACTTTTCGATCAATCACTCGTCAATCATCGTGATCAATCATGTGAAATTTCTGAGTTTATAATGGGTGTGTATTGCGTGGAATGTTCGGCCTAGAGTGGGGGACCTCACAGGCTAGAGTGAGAGAGGCTGTCTGAAATTCACTGAAATTTTTCTCTTTCCACGCTGCTCCTGGGCACATCTTACATCGTAGACATTAGATTTTTTCCACTTTTGTAGAGGAACTTGTCCTGATTCATACAATGTGCTCGCCTAAGACGAGACATTTTCTGAATTTGAATGGCGTGCCCCAGAGTGAGGAGTGTCCCGCTCCAACTGCCCATGAACTCCCATTCAAAATTTGAAGCTGATTTTCGAGGAAAGCTGAATCCACCCTCTTCTTTTACTCGCCACAGTTTCCACAATATTTACTCCAGAGACACCATTACATCAGTGTGTTCGGGAACTTCTCCTGCCAATCACTGTCTGTTTTTTGTTCTGATGTGAGCTTTGGTTTTGCCTCAGTGAGCCCAAATGCGAGGACTGTCAGAGGGCAAAAAATCAAAATTTCTTCCTTCTCCTCTCCTGTGTCTGTGAGTAGTCATGGCAACCAGCAAAGTCACCATGGCAGCAGCAAAGGCCTCAGGCCAGGGCCACAGCTGCAGCCATTTTTGTAGTCCTTGGCAGTTAATTTCAGTTTATTTAAGTAAATAACAAAGAAAGAGACAGAGAGAGGGTAAAAGACAGACAGGCAGTAACAGACAGGTAAAGCAAGACATTTTTTGAGGTGACTGTCATCTGAGCTGAATGTTTTCTATTGTGTGTGTGCGTGACTGTGCTAATCTCTAGCCTTAGCCTAGTTTAGTGCGTCAGCATCGCGCGTTAGCGTGGCAAATGGTAATGCCAACATTAGTAATGGTAATGCTAACATCTTTTTCCTTTTCTTTTTTTAATAACCCCGGCAGCAGCCCTCGAGTCACTCTCAAAATTTCCTGCGGGAATTTTCTAGTTGCTAAATAATTTTAGGTCAAAATATTTAGCAATAGTCAACTTTAGGACAAAACCAAGGTTAGGATGTTTCTGAAAGTAGCCTACATCGGTGATGTTTGCTATCAATAACAGTTAGAAGCATTCATTGTGGCGTTTTATTCCACAGTTTAGATTTATCAATTTGCTATGTGGTAGATATATGACCGCTACCTGTTGATGTGGTTAGACGTTTGAGAGTGAAGCTGAGGCACAGGCCTCAGACGAGGATTACGTCCCGGCTCCTTCTACACACCCACGGACAAGTGGTGCGAGGTGGTGGAGGGAGGGGAGGGCGCTATGAAATGCGTGTCGATGAGCAGTGATTGACACTCTGTTAGATACACCCCTGGACGTGATTGGTGCATCTGAATGTGGAGCGGTGGATGTCTTGCAAATCGCGCTACAGGCTCTAGGTGGGGCCAGAGGAGCCAAATTTTTTTTAAATTACCTGCTTTATGCAATTATACTTGAACATAGGGTCAGTTTCAGCAAATATGACAGAAAGTTAGTTTTATAAAAGTTGCCTACTGCACCTTTAAGGTCTGGATTTTGAAATATCGGAGAATGTATGGAGGTACACAAGATAATGCCCATTTTCTTTCTACAATCTTTCCAGGTTTGTAGAGTATTGGTTACGGAGAAACATTTATTCATATTTTTTATCTTTTCAAAGTGGTTTATAAATAGGAGGGAGATGACAGGCAGCGGTTCGAATGGTTTTGATTCCATCTGAACCCACATGGATTCATGTCTCTCCATTGACCATGAGATCAGGTTCCTTATTTGGGCTGCCCAAAAATAATATTGGAGGTTGGGTAAGCCCAGACCTCCCAAAATTTCAGGCTTCATTAAAGTCAATAGACTAATCCGAGGTTTTTTATTCCTCCAAATGAATCTCGAGAGACAGCTATTAATTGAATTGAAAAACTCTATAGATAAAAAGCATGGAAGCATCTGGAAAAGAAAAATAAATCTTGGGAGAACATTCATTTTAATTACATTTATTCTGCCCAAGAGTGATAATGGCAGAGAGGCCCACTTTGATAACTCTAGCTTAACCTTAAGTGAAAGGGGAGTGTAGTTTTCTTTAATTAAATTATCCAAATCTGGAGTAATGAATATACCCAAGTACTTAAAGCCTTTTGGTGTAGCGTTAAACCCACTAGAAGATAGCAATTCTTCAGTTGGTATCGTGTGTAGGAAAAGGGCATTGGACTTGTTAAAATTTATCTTGTATCCTGAATAGTTACCAAATTCTCTAATTGTATTTAGGAGGTGAGGAATAGAATTGTCCAGGTCAGTGATATATAAGAGAATGTCGTCAGCATATAAGGACATTTTATATTCATTAGCGTCAAACTTGAAACCTTGGATATTGGTGTTGTCTCTAACAAATGCAGCCAGTGGTTCAATCACCATGGCAAAAAGTAAAGGTGACAAAGGGCACCCCTGCCTGGTCCCTCTAGTTAAAGCAAAGAAGTTTGAGCAGTAGCCGTTTGTTATGACTTTAGCTTTAGGGCAGTTATAAATACTCCTAATCCAATCAATAAAGTTACCACCCATTTTAAATTTCTCCAGAATAGAAAAGAGAAAGCTCCACTCAACCCTGTCAAAAGCCTTCTCTGCATCTAAAGATAACAAAAGAGAGGGCTTCCGCTGGTTGTTAATACAGTTTATTATATTCAGGGTTCTCCTAATGTTGTCAGTTGCATATCTCCACTTTATAAAGCCTGACTGGTCTGGGTTGATTAGTTTAGGTAGGATTGACTCCAGCCTTCTAGCTAAAAGTTTGGTGATAATTTTGTAGGCGTGGTCCAGGAGGCTTATAGGCCTGTATGATGAGCATTGCAGGGGATCTTTGCCACCTTTAAGTAAAACACTAATGTGAGCCAAGTTCATTGTCTGCGGGAGTATTTTTTCCTTACAGAAGTTGTTCACCATTGCCATAACGATAGGATCAATCTCAGGCCAAAACTCTTTATAAAAATCTACTGAGAAACCATCTGGTCCTGGGCTTTTATTTAACGACATTGAATTAATTGTAGCCAGTATTTCAGCTTCTGTAAATGGTAAATTTAAGGAGTGTTGGTCTGAAGCTGAGACTTCAGGTAGCTTGATTTTACTGAGGTAATCCTCCAATTTTTCTTGAGAGTAACCCCTTTGTGATTTGTAAAGATTATTATAGAAGTTGAAAAAGGTTTGGTTGATCTCTCCAGGGTGATAGGTTGTTTTATTATCACTAAAGTGTATAGCTTTTATAGTCTTTTCAGCTTGCTCCTTCTTTATTTGATGGGCTAATAATTTACCTGGTTTGTTTCCCATTTCATAATCTTTTTGTTTAATAAAATTCATTTTTTGTATGATCTCCTCTGATATCATAGTGTTTAATTTTGCTTTAGCAATGACTAATTGTTTCCAGTTGTTCTCAGTAGGTGCTTTTCTATGAAGGTTTTCCATTTGTATTACTTCTCTCTATATTTCTTTTCTTTTACCAAGTTTTTCATGATTTTTAAATGAGACATATGAGATAAGAAGTCCTCTTAATGTAGCTTTTGCTGCCTCCCAAATAATATTGGGCTCTAAGGAGGGATCGTTGTTTTCTTTAATATAATTTGATATCCACACACGTATGATTGATTTAAGTTCATTATCTTTAAGAAGGGAAGAGTTAAATCTCCATCGCCTAGAGATAAACCTTTTCTGAATGCATTGGATCTGTAGGTGGATTCTAGAATGGTCTGAGAGGACTATTGGATTTATACTACACTTGGATATAATGTACATATAGTAAGAGGGAACAAAAAAGTAATCTAATCGAGAATAGGAATTATGAACATTTGAAAAAAAAGTATAATCTCTGACACCGAGGTTTAATTCCCGCCAAACATCAGTTAGACCACAATCAGCACTCAGTTCGAGGAGGATCTTAGCAGATTTAGGGTTGGAGGCCTTGGCTTGATTGGATTTATCTCTTGAACACAAAGCTACATTAAAGTCTCCTCCCATGACACCCAACCCTTTACAATTCTCATTAAACAATAGGACCTGGTCAGAAATAAAGGACAGCTCATCTGAGTTCGGGGCATAAATGTTTAAGAAGGTCATTGGAGTGCCGTTAAGGGTGAATGAAATCAAAAGAAACCTGCCATTTGGATCTGTTACTAATTTACCCAAAATAAAATGTACATCTCGATTCATTAAGATGCATGTTCCTCTACTGTGAGATTTGTATGATGAAAAATAAACTTGACCTAACCAGTCTGTTTTAAATTTGGTGTGTTCAAAGTCAGATAAATAAGTTTCTTGTAAGAAAACAACATCTGCTTTATCGTCCTTCAGAACTGATAGTATTTTCATCCTTTTAGAAAGGTTACCCAAACCTTTAACATTCCAAGAGATGATATTCAAGTCATTCATATTAGCTGCCATTCGGCATGGATATCACTGTTAATACATACTGCTGAGAACAAATAACTGTATTGCTGTTTTTATTACTATTAGTTGTTGCCCCAAAAAGATAAACAAAGAATATGATGTAAAAAACAAAGACAATAGGAAAATCCCTAACCCCCACCCCAAAAGGATAAGTCAAAAGTACAATATAAGGAACAAAAACATTTATGGGAAAATCCCTAACCCACCCCAGAAGTTTTCTATTAGGCCAAAGGAAGTAAAGAACACATAACATAACTGAAAAAAGTTGATTGAAAAAGAAAAGAGACTTTATAGGCATCTCTTCCTAAATCTCTGGCAACTTGGAGCACCCTTCCTCAGTGCTATTAAATGAACAGGGGATCTGTCCATCAATAATTAAGGAATATCACAGGTAGACAATAACATGAAAGAGGGGAATAAATTAAATATGTAGTTAAGTAAAAAAGGAAATAGATAACCCCTCATACACTTAAGCCCTTGTATACCTGGTATGGTCCATTTGTTTTGATTTTCACCCATTTAGGCATTTGTATGAATACAATAGCCTAGAGCAGAGAGCAGATCAAGAGACAATAATGATCCCCAGAAGACTGAGGCTTTTTTCTGTTTGTGACAGTTCGTGATCGGTCTCGTGAGTGGGCAACAAAAAAGGAATTGTAGGGAGAATCAAATTCTCCCTTGATCAGTCTCTCATGGAACCTTCTCCCACCCCACCAGTGGACTAGTCCGCTGTGACATCATGCTTTGTTTCCGGAAGTAACCCGGTGCAGGCGTGAGTATCTGTTTATAGTCCAAAAATAGTCCAAAAATAGACTGTCCATCATTTGTTAGCCTACGCCAGTCTTTAATTGGGGAAAATAGCTTGTCTTACCTCCGCTCGATTGATGATCTTTTAATTATCAGACGGGGAGTCTGTTTCAACATGTCGCTTATTCAACTTGCCGATATGTGCCTTTGCATCTAAACGGGTATCAAAGAGTTCAATAGTGCCTTTATGTAGAATCCGAAGCTGGTGTGGATAGGCGAAACCTCTAAACATGTCCTTCTCACGGAGATATTCAATCACTCCAGCGAATTCATTACGTTTGCGGCGAACTTCTGCTGACAGATCCTGGCGAAAGATAAGCTCAGCCTTGCCCTCGCGTATCGGAGTTGTCTTCTTTTTCGCTGCCTGGAATATCATATGACTATCTCTAAACCGCAAGAATCGGATCATAATTGGTCTCGGTGGATTCTCTGGTTTGCCCGGTTCTGGACGAGGTTGTAGTTGGCCTAAGCGATGTGTGCGTTCGATCTCAAGTAGGCCCGCTTGATCCATAGGTAAATGCAGCCATTCCGGTATCTTCTGTTGGATGAATTCGAGTAGGTGTTTGTTTTCAGATTGTTCGGGGAGTCCCAACAACACTAAATTCTTCCTCCTTCCTCTGTTTTCTAAGTCATCCGTCTTGGCTTCAAGAGTTCTAATCAACTTTTGGGCTCGGTGTAAGTCTCTATTGGTTGTTTGCAAAATAGATCTGAGATCCTTTGTTCAGCTGCGTCTAAGCGCTGATGTTGTTTATTGAGTGCCTCGTTTGTCTGAGATAGTGCGCCCTTCATTGTTGTCACCTCCATAATAACATTTTCCAGACGGCTTTCGATGCCTTCCAGGCGGCTAACAATATCCCGACGCTGGGTTTTTAATTCCGCCATAATGTCAGCCAAGTCATACTCGCCCTCGGCGTCTTGGTCTTGGTCTTGTTTGTTCTTTGCTTTGGTTTTCTTTGCTTCTCTTTTATTTCTCCCTTCGTCTGGCATGATCCTTACAGTTTAAAGTAGCAAGATTGCGAGAATTAGCTGTAATAAACTTGGACTGGGTGAAAGTATAAAACTTATATTAAGCACTGAGGAAATATGGAGCTCTGAGCTCAAGCGGCCATCTTCCTTCCTCGGCCTCTTGTCTGTGTCATATCTGATGACTGGTATTGCATACATGTTGATGGCTTGGATCTTGTTCCTGCCATTTAGCTGACTTTTCAGGACCTGCCTCACTCTCTGGAGGTATTTGGTTGTGGTTGACTTCCTTGCGGCTTCCTCGTGGTTTCCGTTAGCCTGTGGGATACCAAGGTACTTGTAGCTGTCTTGGATGTCACCTATGTTGCCCTCTGGTAGGTCGACCCCTTCAGTTCTGATCATCTTGCCTCTCTTTGAGACCATCCAGCCACACTTGTCCAATCCGAATGACATCCCCATGTCGTTGCTGTAGATCCTGGTGGTGTGGATCAGTGAGTCAATTTCTCGCTCATTCCTGGCGCACAGCTTGATGTCATCCATGTAAAGCAGGTGGCTAATTGTTGCTCCACTTCGGAATTGGTACACGTAACCACTCTTTGTGATGATCTGACAGAGGGAATTCAGGCCTATGCAGAACAGTAGTGGTGATAGTGCATCTCCTTGGTATATGCCGCATTTGATGTTGACTTGGGCAATTGGCTTTGAGTTGGCCTCTAGGGTTGTCTTCCACATTCCCATCGAGTTCTGGATGAAGGCCCTTAGGTTCCTGTTGATCTTATACAGTTCCAGACATTCCAGTATCCATGTGTGTGGCATTGAGTCGTAAGCTTTCTTGTAGTCAATCCAGGCAGTGCACAGGTTGGCCCATTTCTCATCAGGTTGACGCGAACCTTGAACCTCCGAGCCGGTGTGACTCTGTCATTTGTCTGCACTCTCATGTTCATCAGGTAGGCCGGATACATTAAGGATCTTGCCCAAGGATCCTCACTGGATGCAGTTGTGTTTTTGCCTTCACTGGCATTTTGCCCCCAACGGGATTCAAACACTGCCCTCCCGTGTGGTAGTCCACATATACATATATATATATGTATGTGTAAACATGCTTGGCCAATAAGGTCTGATTCTGATATATATATATATATATATATATATACGTATACATATATATGTATATATACACATATACATATATATGTATACAAAGTCCTGACATCAGTCCAAAAGAAACCACCTTGTAACCTACATTGGAGTCGCTTCATAAAAAACACAAGGACACAAGTTATTTGAAAAGAAACTCAACATTTATTCTTTAGTGAAGTTTCTTATTGTCACATATTCAGAATGAAAACAGTTTTCCTTGTTGCTCTGATAGTGAACGATGACTGCTGGTGAAAATGTCTTTAATGTTAACATAAAGGGCAAATAAAACAAATTAAAAGGCCATAATTATTTCAATCAATAGAAACACAGAGTAGACATAATATGCATTAACTAAGAAAGTCTATAACTCAGTGAAATACAAAAAAAAAATATATATATATATATATAAAAACAAGATCTCCACCCAAACACATGAAAACAACTGATGCAGACTATAATCTGGGTTAAACCCATTTAAACTATTAAAACATACGGATTAAGTTATGAGTTGATCTTAAAGGTAACTAGTGTCAAGTCACTGCAGGAATGTGTCCCTTATTGATGACTGGCATCTGGCTGGTTTATCTCAAGTTGAGAGGACAGAGAGGAAGATGGTGTGTGTTTATATGTGAGAGACAGACAAGAGGAAAGAATACAGATTATGGTATCCTGGTCAAATTTGTCAATAACAGAAGGATTTCATCACACTGATACATTGTCAGTTTCTATACATGGTACTGCAGTCTCTGGAAGAGTTGTTTTGTTAGCCATGTTCTTTCAGTTCTCGCCATTAAAACACAGTCTGGTTGTCTTATCTTCTCCCTGTCCTGTTAGATGGTCGTCCCAGTCAGAGAGAGAGGTGTCTCCTTTCATCTGTTTTAACCTCATCTCAGAGAATAATTAGATCAGATGTCTGCCACAACATTGAAACTGAACAAATTCTGACATATTTTCTACAAGCTCGTCTTCCCAGAGATGTTTTTCCCCACAGCTGTTTCAGGAGGACAACCCCTCACCTGTGAGTCCTCATGTGGACAGTTAAAATACTACTTGTATTAAAACATTTCCCACATGTTTTGAATGGATAGGGTTTCTCACCTGTGTGAGTCCTCATGTTTTGTTAAAGTAGATCTTTCTCTAAAGCTTTTACATGAATACAGCCGCTCATCTGTGTGAGTCCTCTTGTGCTTAGTTAAAGTAGATCTATGACTGAAAGTTTTCCCACATGTTTCACAAGAATACGGTTTCTCACCTGTGTGAGTCCTCCTGTGGACAGTTAAAATAGATCTATGACTGAAGGTTTTCCCACATGTTTCGCATGAATATGCCTTCTCATCTGTGTGAGTCCTCATGTGGACAGTTAAAATAGATCTTAGACTGAAGGTTTTCCCACATGTTTCACAACAATACGGTTTCTCACCTGTGTGAGTCCTCATGTGGGAGGTTAAATGACATCTTCGATTGAAAGTTTTATCACATGTTTCACATGAATACGGTCTCTCACCTGTGTGAGTCCTCATGTGCTTAGTTAAAGTAGATCTATCTCTGAAGGTTTTACCACATATTTCACAGGAATATGGCCTCTCACCTGTGTGAGTTCTCATGTGGATAGTTAAAGTAGATCTTTGACTGAAGGTTTTCCCACATGTTTCACAAGAATATGGTTTCTCACGTGTGTGAGTCCTCATGTGGAGAGTTAAATTAAATCTCTGAATGAAGGTTTTCCCACATGTTTCACAATAATACGGTTTTTCACCTGTGTGAGTTCTGCGATGGACTTTCAGTGTGTACTCATGCTTGAAGGTTTTTCCATAGACATCACATCTTACAGACTTTCTACCTGTGTCAGTATCACACTGACTCTCTGATATGGGAGAGATGTTAAAGAGGAGCTGGTCACCGTTTGGTTCTGGTTCACTGAGCTCACTCTCCTCCTCAGTAGGAGTCTCCATCAAGGAATCAGTCTCCTGGTTCACCACAAGTCGTTCTCCCTGCTGACTGATGCAGAGTTCCTCCTGGTCCTCTTTCATCCGTGGAGGTTCTGGTTCCTCCGGTTCCTCTTTAATCTGTGGAGGTTCTGGTTCCTCCTGGTCCTTTTTAATCTGTGGAGTTTCTGGTTCCTCCTGGTCCTCTTTCATCCGTGGAGGTTCTGGTTCCTCCTGGTCCTCTTTCATCCGTGGAGGTTCTGGTTCCTCCTGATCCTCTTTCATCCGTGGAGGTTCTGGTTCCTCCGGTTCCTCTTTCATCTGTGGAGGTTCTGGTTCCTCCGGTTCCTCTTTCATCTGTGGAGGTTCTGGTTCCTCCTGTTCCTCTTTAATGTGTGGAGGTTCTGGTTCCTCCTGGCCCAGAGTAGAGTTCCTTTCCTGGCTACAGAGCTGTTGGTTCCTGAGAACCTCCTCTGTCCAGACATATTGCTGTGGGAGGTCTGGAGGGACAAAGAGACACAACATAAATGTTACTAATGTGATGACAGGAAAACACAGGTGACATTTAAACTGTTAATTTAATACGGAACACCGACACACTGGCTGCTGCCAGTAAAGTCAGTCCACACTACAGCAGACCTTTTCCAAGAACTTCCTATCTAACCATTGTTAATGTTTAGTGAATCATGGAGAATGTATTTTGAGTGTTTCTTGTAGCACACCACTGAAGATAGATCAGTGACGTGACAAACATGTGCTACGGTGGCTAGGCTAACCACATCAGAATCAGAATCCGCTTTACTGACCAAGTATATGCACATACAGGGTATTTGACTCCAGTAGCTTTACTCTCTTGTACATAAACACACAAACTTAAATACGGGAAGAAAATTAAGAATAAAATTAAGATAAAAAATACGCAATCTATACACATAAAATATAGAATAAGAGCAGATATATACCCCAAGCAAGGGTTTTGTACAGTGACTATATGCAGTAGTGCAGTATTGTTTATTGTTCATGTGGATGGACTCACACTCTGTGACTGGTCAGAGTTCAACAGAGCGACAGCCTGGGGGAAGAAACTGTCCTTGTGGCGGGTGGTTTTGGCGTACAGCACTCTGTAACGCCGGCCTGAGGGGAGGAGTCTGAACAGATTGTGACCAGGGTGTGAGGGGGTTTGTGGAGATTTTACTGGCCCGCTTCCTGACCCTGGACCGGTACAGGTCCTGAATGGAGGGAAGGTCGGTACCAATGATCCTCTCTGCAGACCTGACTGTTCTCTGCAGTCTGTCCCTGTCATGCCTGGTGGCGGATCCAAACAAGACTGTGACTGATGTGGTCAGGACAGACTGGACTATTGCAGTGTAGAAGATGATCAGCAGCTCCTGAGGCAGGTTGAACTTCCTGAGCTGACGCAGAAAGTACAGCCTCTGCTGGGCCTTCTTCCTTTCAGAGTCTATGTGGGAGGTCCACTTCAGGTCCCGTGAAACTGTGGACCCTAAGAACCTGAATGACTCTACTGTAGGGACTGTCCTTGAGTACTGTGAGAGGAAGGGTTGATGGGGGTCTCTTCCTGAAGTCCACTGTCATCTTTTTGAGCGGGTTTAGCTCCAGGTGGTTCTGACTGCACCAGAGGACCAGCTGTTCCACTTCCCTACTGTATGCAGCCTCGTCGCCGTCCCGGATGAGTCCAATGACGATGGTGTCGTCTGCAAACTTCAGGAGTTTCACAGAAGGGTCCCTTGAGGTGCAGTCAGTGGTGTAAAGGGAGAAAACGCATCCCTGGGGGAAGCCAGTGCTGAGGGACCGGGTGCTGGATGTGAAGTTACCCAGTTTCACCTGTCAGTCAGGAAACTGGTAATCCACTGACAGGTGGAGAGGGGCACAGTGAGCTGGGACAGTTTTTGGTGGAGGAGCTCTGGGACGATGGTGTTGAACCAGGGTTCGAATTACAAAGTGGTTTTCGGGGGAGCCCTATTTTCCGATCCTCCCTGACTGACTTTAACGCTTTCGGTGCGTGTTCGCCCCCCCCCCCCCCCCAATATAATACTAGATAATATATATATATATATATATATATATATATATATATGTATGGGAGTATTTGGCCGCTATTTGCGGAGAATTTAGTAACGTCAATGATTCTGATAAGCTCAGGCCGGTCGCGTTCGCCTCGCGGCCGCTCAATTTGTGATCCGCTGCGTAAATCCTTCGGCCGGCCGGCCGACCGGGAAACTTTTCCCGGCCACTTGGCCCCTGCGTCAGACGCTGTCAGTGTTAGGGCAAACAGCTCTGTCCACGGTTCTGAATCAACCGCGTTTAGGCTTACCAACTCAGTGAGAAGTTCAAGTGGTGACGTAAACGTAGTGATTTGAGTGCAGCGCCGCCACGCATGGATGGTCACAACAGGAGACACAGCATTGCATTTATTAGTGGAGACAGATGTTCGGAAATAGTAATGTAATGAGCGAATAAACACACAACATTGACACATTTTACTATTATTATTTATTTCAGGAACCTTAATGTACAGAAAATCAAAATCTATATGCGACACAAAAATGGACAGTGTTTTAGAGCTCCCCCTAAATGTCTCAAAGTAGGCTTTCAGGGGAGCCCAGGTCCTTTTCAGGGGAGCCGAGCTCCCCTTAGCTCCCCCGTAATTCGAACCCTGTGTTGAACGCAGAGCTGAAGTCCACAAATAGGACCCGTGCGGGGGTCCTTGCAGAGTCTAGGTCAGGGATGGGCAACTGGCGGCCCGCGGGCCGACCTCACTCAACGTGGCCCTAAGATTAATGTTTGAAAATTATAAATAAAATCTATTTATAGCCAGGCGGGGGCTCCCCACAGGGTGGGGGGATGGTCTCCTGTAGTTGGTAATGGTCTGCAGGCCTTTCCAAACTGCAGAAGAGTTGACACAGTTGGCGTAGTTGTTAAATAACTTCTCTATTCAAATTGACAATTCCCCAGTCTCCCCCTCTCCCCAGGTTAAGAGTCTGGGTGTCATCCTTGTCATCCAACCACACTTTCTTTCCATTCTCATATTAACAACATCACCCGTTCAGCCTATTTTCACCTACGCAATATCTCCCATCTCCGTCCATTAGGGGTGTGACGCTCGAAGCTGACGTTTCAAAACAGTGTCGAGCTTCCGAAACGCAAGTGTTTCGAAGTGTGGTTCAAAACGCCCATGTCACGTGACCATGGCTGAGCGAGGCTTCGTGGTGGTTCAAACTGGTTTCAACAGGGGGCACTCTAATTAGCCAAGTCCCACAATGCTTAAAAGCCATTCAAACAAACAAACAAATTTTCGTGGGTTTTGTGTGAGGAGAGATATTTTGAGAGATAGCGACATTGCGACATATAGAGACATAGCGATTGATTTTGTGATTGACAGATAAGGTTAGTGATATAGATTAATTGACAGGCTGACAGTGAGCGATAGTTTAGATAGATATAGTCTAGTGACGTTAATATTAGATAGTAGCAGATTAGCGCGAAGTAGACTAGGTTACAGTTGTAGTGTTTGGTTAGGTTAGGATATAGATAGGCTAAGGATGGAGATGCCACGTAGGAGAACACGTTCAGTGGCGTGGGAGCATTTCCATCTAGAAACCCCTCATATGGTGAGATGTATGTTATGCGACAGGTCCCTTGCCTATTGCAATAATACATCCACCATGTTGCGCCATCTGAGGAGCTGTCACTCTGTAGTTTTCCGGGACACAGAGGAAGCTGCCCCCGTACCTAGGCCTCCTGCTGCTGCTGCTGGCACACTGCATAGAGGTATGTTTAGAAACATGTCGCCCGCATAGCTCAGTGGGTAGAGCTGGTGACCCATGTGCCGAGGCTGAGTCCTTGCTGCAGCGGCCCAGGGTTCGAGTCTGACCTTTATTTAAAAAAAATAAATAAATAATAATAATAATAATAATAATAATAACAACTATAGAAAACACAAAGCTTGTAGGCCTACGCCTAAAATATTAAACAATGTTTTGTAAACTGTTGTACTCCTGCTGTCAATCCAATTTACGAACCTGAGAATTTTTTTGCTTCAAACTGCATTAAACTACCAAGATGTCCTGTATTTTCTAAATGTAGTCGTAATAATGTCTAAAAGTGAGTGTTAGATAGATAGATAGATAGATAGATAGATACTTTATTAATCCCAAGAGAAATTCAAGTGTTAGGTTCATTTAAAGGCAGGCAGTACCTCCCAAATAACATACTATGACACTGAAATAGCAAAACATCTGTAACAAGCAGATATGTATAAAATGCTGAATTTTCTCTGGGATAAACTAGTTCAGACACTTTAGGCATCAGCAGGGATTCAAACCTCGGCCGTTCGGGCCGAGGTTTTTACGAAAAGGTGCGTTCCATGTCGCCTACTTATATTCTTTGTCTGAAGCAGTTGTGCTTCATGGTCAAAATGTGATGTTACCAAAACAGGCCACTAGATGTCACCATGGAGTTACGTGTGTCGGGTTGTTTCGAAGCCTCGACACAATTCCGGCGCAATTGCTTCGAACGTTTCGTTGTTTCACAAAGCCTCGTTCTGCCCATCCCTACCGTCCATCCCTCTCACCTGAAAATACTGCCACTCTTGTCCATAGCCTGGTCACATCCCGTCTGGAGTATTGCAACTCCCTCTTAATTGGTTTACCTGACAAATCCATCCATAAGCTACAACTGGTTCAAAACTACGCCGCACGTATCATCACTAGAACCCCCTCCATGAGTCACATAAGACCGGTCCTGCAGCAACTCCACTGGCTTCCTGTCAAATTCCGTATCAACTACAAAATCCTACTTCTCACCTTCAAGGCATTAAACAACCTCACCCCTCAGTACCTCACTAACCTGCTCCAAATAAACATTCCTGCCCGCACTCTTAGGTCATCCTCATCACGACTCACCATCCCACCTGCTCGCTTGACCACCATGGGGTTTAGAGCCTTCTCCCATTCAGCCCCCTGCCTCTGGAACGCCCTCCCAGAACACTTAAAAAATTCAGACTCAGTCACCACTTTCAAATCTCAGCTCAAAACTTATTTATTCAGACAGGCCTACTTCATTCCATAGTCTCACTTCTATCTCCCATTCTATCTGTAATTTGTATGTAACTATATGTTCTATATAATGCTTCTGTGTACTTTAATTGTGTCTATTTTGTGTATTTGAACTGTGTTTTATTTTAAACAATTTTGTACGGTGACCTTGAGTGTCGTGAAAGGCGCCTATAAATAAAATGTATTATTATTAAGAGTCGTTGGCAGAAAAACGGTCCTTCAGCTTTTCAGTGTAGTTCCTCTTTGCTGCCTTGATTTCCTTTGTCAGCTTGTTCCTGGCCTGCTTGTACAGGTCCCGATCCCCACTCCTGTAGGCCTCCTCCTTGTCCTGGCATAGTTGTCTCAGTTCTGCAGTGAACCATGCTTTGTTGTTGTTGAACGTGCAGAAGGTTTTGGTCTGCACGCACATGTCCTCACAAAAGCCGATGTAAGATGTCACAGTGTCAGTCAGTTCATCCAGGTCTGAGGCTGCTGTTTCAAAGACGCTCATATCAGTGCAGTCAAAGCAGGCCTGTAACTGCATCTTTGACTCGTCTGTCCATCTCTTCGTAGTTCTCACTGCAGGCTTAGCAGATTTCAGCTTTCAACACAGCAGATTTCAACACTGTGACATCTGTACACCAACTTTCACTAATGTAGAACCTCGTTCCTCCTCCCTTTGACTTCCCAGACAGTTCCGTGCAGTGATTCGCACGGAACTGTCTGGAAGCCCGGCAGCCGTAGTGCACTCCAGCTCGTTTCCTGCACCGGCGTCTCCGTCTAAATCCACAGAGCGCTGCTGATCCTTCGACCAGAATCTCCAAAAAACAATCTGGCTGAGTGAAAACGGGACAAAAAAATCCGGCACTGGATAGCCCTGTGTTCAAGAGTTCTTCCCTGCTAATTTCAACAGCAGAGGGAGTGCAGAAAACTACACTAAAAAGTAAAATAGTAAGAAGTACAAGAGAGCACAGTACCGAGGCGTCCGTCCGCGGCACCGTCTTGGATCTTTGTAGCGTTAGCTGCACTTGTTCTGTTTGTTTGTTGACATTTTAGTTAAACACATATACAAATCACAGATTCAGTAAATGTGCACGATAGACCCCCACCCACCCCTCATGATCCTAGATCCTCTAAAGGAAAAGAAAATACAAGGGGAAAAAAATAACGTGATAAAGAACAAACAGAACGAAGTAAAACGGCTGAATAGAATGACCATAATAATAATAGTTATAATAAAAGTAAAATAAATAAAGGAGAAAGAAATGAAACTACAATGGATTAAGTCACCAGTCTTCACCCAAATATGCAGAATCCTCTACTAGTTCTAGTTTGTCACATCAGTAATGTCGAAAAGTCAGAAAAGGCATCCAAACCTTGTCCTTATTACCTCTCAGAGAGAATTTGATCTTCTCCAACTTAAGGTGAGACATAATGTCCCTGATCCACCTAACATGGGATGAGGGTTTAGAGCTCTTCCAATTTAACAGTATTTGGCTACAACATTGTACATATTTAATGGCCAGTCACAGTGCCCAGGTCTTACACCAAATAAAGCTATCAAAGGATGTGGATCAATAACCATACGAAAAACCTCACTCAAGGAGATAAATATTGCAAGCCACAATGTACGAAGGATGGGACATATCCAAAACACGTTAATGCACGTGTTTTGGATCATCAATATCTGGGCGGATGCGGGGGGACGTGTTTTCCTACATGTGACCGGTGCCTGTTCGCACCGGTCACATGTAGGATCGGTATTGGAGTAAATCTTAGCCAGTTTGGCCTTGGTTAAGTGAACACAGTGAACAATTTTAAATTGTATAAGGTCATATCTACTACATAAAGAAAGATGAGTGCACTTGCTCTAAAACTGACAGCCACAGATCATTAGAGAGAGGTGTGCCAAGATGTTCCTCCCAGAGAGTCCCAATATTGGCAGTGGGCTGAGGATTTATGTTGGTTAGTGTGTCATAGATCCTTGTGATGGCACCCTTATGATCTGCCTTTGTGGCAAGAAAAGAACCTAGGGGTGTCTCTGGAGGTAACTCAGGGAAAGGTTGGTAACCCTTTTGGACAAAGTCCCTAATCTGAAGGTAGCAGAAGTAATGCGACCGGGGTAGGCCAAATTTTCCTGCCAGTTGAGCAAAGGATGCAAATACCCCCTCAGTATGCAGCTCTTTAACAACTTGTATCCCGTCCCTGTGCCACGTGCGAAAAGACAGAGCTAACTGGGCCAGTTTAAAGAGGTGGTTTGACACAACGGGTGCCATTAAGGAGGCTTTTTGCAGGCCGAATTGTTTCCTAAACTGGGACCAAATTTTAAGCGTGTGAGCAATGACCGGATTGATGTATGATGAACGAGTTGCCAGAGGTAATGGGGAAGTGACGGAGGGGTGAAAAGGAAGACCGTGTGCTTCTATCTTTACTCACTCAGGTGCATCCTCAAGAGGATTGCTGTGGACATGTGTGATAGCTTTCTGAATGTTGCTATCCCAATAATAATGGAGAAGGTTGGGCATGGACATCCTTCCCAATGTTTTGGGTCTTTGAAGAAAGGCCTTACTAATCCGAGGCTGCCTGCCATCCCAGATGAAATTAGATAATATCCTATCAAGAGAACTAAACTTCTTTTTGGAAATGAATACGGAGGTATTCTGGAAGAGATATACGGAATTAGGAGTTATATTAATTTCAAGCAAGTTAACACACCCAGCCAATGATAATGGTAACGTGGGCGCCAATGCTCCAAATCTTGTTTGCATTTGTCAATTTAAGGAGATAAATTAAGTTTATATAATAGCTGAAAAGAGCGTGGGACAGTTATCCCCAGGTATTTAAAGTGGGATGTCACTCTTTTGAAGGGGAACATAGAGGCAGGGACTGATCTTGTAGCCAGAGAGTTTCCCGAACCATTCCAGCCTACACAGAATGGGTGGAGGGGACACTGCAGCATGGAAATATATACAAGTAGAGTCGTCCGCATACAGTGACACCTTGTACACCCTGTCACTTCGAATTATCCCCTAAAAGGAGCGACACTGTCTTAAGGAAACTGCAAGCGGCTCAATCACTAAGTCAAAGAGCAGCGGTGATCTGGTCTCGTTCCACGGTATATAGGGATGTAGCTTGATTGTACCTCATTTGTTCAAAGTGAGGCTAAGGGGGTGCTGTAAAGTAATTTGACCCAGGAAATAAAAGTGGGTCCAAAGCTGAATCTTGAAAGGGTACCGAAAAGGAAACCCTGGCTACAATAGGCTACAATAATTTCAGGTGAACAGGACTCCGACTGGGTGTACACTATGTCAAGGAGCCTACGGGTGTTGGAGGAGGAGTGTCGTCCCTGAATAAATCCTGTTTGATCGGGTGAAATGAGGGCTGGGAGAACCTTCTCAAGGTGCTTGGCTAGGCACAGCAAAGGGGGTCTTTGTCTTTTTTGGGAATTAAACAAACTGAGTCTTGCCTCAGTGTTTGTAGCAGCTGACCGTGCAAGAGGGCTTCATTGTACATATTCAAAAGTAATGGGGAAAGCTCGCTAGAGAACCTCTTGGAAAAATTCCACTGGGAACCCGTCGGGCCCAGGTGTTTTCCCAGACTGTGTGTGGCTAATGGCGGCCGGACTTCCTCAACTGTCAATGGATTATTGAGAGTAGACCCCCAAGTACTGTTCAGTCTGGGTAGATTCAGTACCTGATAAAAAGAGTCTGCTTCCACAGGGCCGGTGGTGCACTCAGATGTATATAATTTACCAACGTACTCAGCAAATGTATCATTGATTTGTTTGTGGTCAGTGAGCGTGGAACTTGAGGTGGTCTGTGTTTGAGCTTGCATCCCCTTCAGATCTTCACAGATGAGTTGTGAGTTGGGGATGGTGTTAGCTCTAGCTTCTGTAGTTTTGCCAGAGTGGCTAGGGTTGCCAACCATCCTGTGAAAAACGGAATCGCCTCATATTTAGAAACTAAAGTACGCGGCCCACGTTGAGCTGAAACGGGACGCACTTTGTCCTGTAATACTGTGAGAAACAGGTGTAGTGTGTAACACCTCATTGGTCGAGATACTGTCACTTACGAAGAAGATACCAGAAGACAACAAAGCAACAACTTTTCCTCACACTTTCTGTTTACACTTTTCTTATTGCACTATTACAAGAGGAATGTTCTGCTTTCTATTTTTTTATATTAATTTATACAGTTTTAAGTTAAGCAGGACAGGTTTCTGTTTAAGAAAGATATTTATTTTATTCTGTTATTTTTGTTATTGTGTATTGAAAATAAATTGTTGAATAATAATGTTTTCCATGAGTTTATATCACTCAGAAATATGCATCTTATTCAATTCAGCTTTGAGTCAAATAGTTAAAAAAATCGTTTCACACACAAAAAGGACAAAATAAATAAATAAATAAAAAATAAAAATCACCACGTTGGGAAGGGTGAAGGCATCCTAGTCGGCCGGTCCTGACAATGAGGTGTCCCATTTGTTTTTCAGGGAGTTGAATTGAATTTCGATATAGGTGAGGAGCACAAGAGTTTGCGTCTTCACTCCGCCATATTCTACTCACCTATTCTGTGTAACTTTATCTCGGGTTTCCAGGTGATATCCAGCAGTCTGCGCTGACGATCGATCTCTTCCTCGTACTGGACGACAGTTCTTTCAACGACTCTGAATATTTCTTCAGCAGCAGCAGTTAGTCGCTCGATGATCAACTCTCTCAAACTCTCAGCTGAAGACATTGTTACTTCAACAGCTCTAATATTTATCTGGACACGACGACACGACACAACCGTCTTCCAGCTCAGACCACAAACACAGCAACACAACAACACTACCGACGGCTTTTAAAAAACAAACCACTTCCGCCTGGTGTCCCACGATAAAGGTCCGACAGAGGAGGAGAGTCAACATTTTTACCCGCTATCTTTTTAAATCTCTCATTTCGGATCATATCATCATTTTCTAGCAGGAATATTAACTCTGCATTCCCCAAAGACAAAACAAACATCAACAGATTGATTTAACTTCTATATTATTTGAAATGAAGACTAAGTTTATTCACCCTGACACTGTTATTGTTTCATATTCATCTCTAAATATATATTTGTTTTCTATATACAGTCCATGGTTTAAAGTCTACAGCACAATAAAAATTTTATTTAATTTAATTTTTTAATTCAAGAGTCATATAGATGTTTACTCACTGCTACTACTGGACCTTCACAGCAAGTGATTTTATTTTGAAAAGCCGTGCTGCAGAACGGTCTAAATCAGGGGTGGGCAATTATTTTTCTCAAGGGGCCACATGAGAAATCGTAAATATCTTGGAGGGCCGTGCCAATAGGCTGAACTCAAACCTGCGCCCGCAACATTGGTATGTTTTATTTTGTGCTGGTGTTTTTAGTAAAGGGATGATCAAGAAAGCAATTAGTCATACTTAAAGCTTGAAATGCTTTACAATGAACACATTCTATTATTCAGATTCAGATTGAGATTCAGAAAACTTTATTTGTCCACAGGGGGCAATTTAAGTTATAAAGTGCAGTTAATTAAATCTTTAATGAAATCTGTACCAATGAACTTTTAAAATATAAACAAAATGTATTTATTTATTAACTGTTAATCTATTAGTATGATTTGTTTTTTTAAATGACCATATATAATATTTATATTGGCTAATACTACTGTTTATTAAATAAATGATCATTCATTCGACTCAATCGATCCTAAGCCACACATGTCAAACTCAAGGTCCATAAGGCCCGCAAGATAATATTTTCGATGTATCCAGTGGTGGACAGTAACGAAGTAAATTTACTTGAGTACTGTAGGCCTACTTAAGTACAGTTTTTGAGTATGTGGGTTATCCGGCTCATTTTTGGCTGTGATACATGATATAAGTGTAAGTAAACTAGCCAACAAGTTGTTTATCCATCAATGTTACAAAACTGAATGTTACAATAAATGTTTAGGTATTGGTAAATATACTTCATGATGTGTTCAAATTGAATTGAATTGATTTATTTAAACTCGAAAAAATCATTGAGGGCTTAGCCCTCATTTACAATGATGTCGAGTAAACACACATACAACACATATACAATATCATGAAAACTAGTAATTAAAAACAAGGGCATGAAAATACAAAATGATCTTTAAGCATGACTTTAAAATTATCAAGAGAAACAAATGAATCAAGTTTAAGGCTGATGTAACTACAATATGTAGAAATTGCATTTGTTGATGAATGCAGCTGAGTCTGTGTTCTGAGGCTTCTTGCCTTTATTTGTTTATTTTTGAGCTATAAACATATCTGTAGCTGAATCGCATCAGTGGATTGTATAATGACAATAAAGCTACTTTCCTTTCCTGTATTTCCTGAGATACTTTTTAAATACTTTTACTTAAGTATTTTTTTAAGCACATACTTTAGTACTTTACTTAAGTAATATTTTGACTTAGCTACTTTTACTTGTATTGGAGTAATATTTGACAAGGAGTATCTGTACTTTTACTCAAGTAGTGAAGGTGTGTACTCTGTCCACCTCTGGATGTATCAGAATCAGAACTGACCCGCATTTATTTTGCGTGCGTCAAGCAGGAACGTCATTCAGCTCATCCTCCCACCTTTATTGACAAACTTGTCAACGTCTCATGGTTGCCTTGGCAACCGCTCAGCGTATCGGTACGGCAGCGCGGCGCTCTGAAGTTCATACGGTGGACCAATAATACTAAAATATGTTAACGGAGATTCTGACACAAAGTAACGATGTACCGGTTAGCAACGTCACTATGTCTTTGTAACCAGTTAGCAGACCAGTTAGCAGACAACGGGCTAAACACTGAAAGTGTCCGATAGCCAAATAACAGTGTGTTTAACACGGCATTAGCATGCTAACTTAGGACACCACGCAAAAAAAAAAAAAAAAAAAAAAGTTCTGTCGAAAACAAATGACAAGCTTTACGCGGGCCGGTCAGAGTCAGCCAAAGGGCCGTATACGGCCCGCGGGCCGTGTCATGCCCAGGTCTGGTCTAAATGAACTAACCAATGAACGGAAACACACAGTATGGAGAAGACACAGAGGAAAGACTATGGAAGTATTTCTGTGCCATCTGAGGTTGAACATACATTTCTGAGGTTGAATTTTTTCAGCATGAAAATAATAAAAAATCATCAAATTTCTAGCCCTGAGTTTTTTTTTTTCCAATGTTAAAAAAAATTCAACCTCCAAAAATTCAACCAAAAAAAATCAACCTCAAAAAATTCAAACTCAAAAATCAATTCAACCTCAAAAAAAATTCAACCTCAAAAAAAAATTCAACCTCAAAAAAAATTCAACCTCAAAAAATACAACCTCAAAAAAAATTCAACCTAAAGACTCAACATCCGGGTAACCAGGGAGAAGCAATCGATCTCTGTCTCAATTCATCCAATATCCCGCCAATTGAGTCTTGAGGTTGAATTTTTTTTGAGGTTGTATTTTTTGAGGTTGAATTTTTTTTTTTAGGTTGAATTGATTTTTGAGTTTGAATTTTTTGAGGTTGAATTTTTTTTAACATTGAAAAAAAAAACCCTCAGAGCTAGAAATTTGATGATTTTTTATTATTTTCATGCTGAAAAATTCAACCTCAGAAATTTATGTTCAACCTCAGATGGCACAGAAATACTTCCATAAAAGACACTCAGCTACAAGACTGATAACATACTAAGAGGCTAACTAGCACAGCTAATGCTACATGGACTGTTGTGTGTAGCGGTTGGAAAGTGGCAGCAAGAAGAATTTCATTGTTCAGGGAAACATGTTTCTACACTGTGCACGTCAAGAGTATTTCTCTTGTTCATCAGAAAGGATACAACACATGTAAACACACGTGAGAAGCCACATTATGGCTGCTGTGACAGTAGACCAGGTTTTCCACAAACCACAGGGTTAGCAGTTCAGTCCTTAGTACATGGACCACATGCTGGAGTGGCCTTGAACAAGAAACTCAACCCAGAGTTGCTCCCATTGCTTGGCACTTGTGTGAACCAATAGGTGGATTTGTCATTGTGACTGTAAAGTGATTTGAGTACCTATGGGTAGAGCAGGCGTTTCATATATACAAGACCATTACCATATTACATGCGATGAGAAGCCATACCATTGTTGCAGTTGTGGGAAAAGGCTACTGCCTTCTTACTGTCCACACAGGTGAGATGCTGCATTCTTACAAAATTTGGGTAATATATTTATGAAAGCTCTCACTTCTATAGGTAAGAGGCCATACCATTGTACCACCTATGGAAAAAGATTTACAGCCTTCTCAGTGATTGAAACGTGAGAATCTACAGCTGAGAAACTGTGAAAAACTCCCACAATCATTTGTGAGAGTTGAGAGTTTGGATCCTGGTAGAATATGTCTGAGAAAATTTAATGGAAAGTTTCCTATGAAACCTCCAATGAGAGTTCACAAATATATTTATGCATTTTGTTTCACATGCTAGCTAGCGCTACCCTTTTAATACCACTTTTTACCATGAGATGATGAACAATAAGACAATGTAGCAACTTGAAGTATTGATTTGCTGGCTTGATGAAGAAGGAAGAAGTCTCTAAAACACTCCACTGACCAGCCCCAATAACAACGCATCAAAGACAGAAGTGAACAGTCAGCTGAGATTATCAATGAAATCATTTTAAAAACTTGATTGGAAGAGCAAGCCAGTAAGACAAGATCACCATCCCAACCATGGAGCATAGGGGTGGCAGCATCATGTTGTGGGGGTGCTTTGCTGCAGGAGGGACTGGTGCACTTCAGAAAATAGATGAGGAAGGAAGATTGTGTGGATATATTGAAGCAATATCTCAAAACGTCAGCCAGGAAGTTAGAGCTTGCTTTGGATCTTTCAAATGGACACTGACCCAAGCATACTCCTCAAGGACAAGAAAGTTGAGTTATAGGCATGACCAACAAAAACTTCTGACCTCAGTCCAAAAGAAAACATCTTGTAACCTACATTTGAGTCGCTTCATAAAAAAACACAAGCACACAAGTTATTTGAAAAGAAACTCAACATTTATTCTTTAGTGAAGTTTCTTATCGTCACATATTCAGGATGAAAACAGTTTTCCTTGTTTCTCTGATAGTGAATGATGGCTGCTGGTGAAAATGTCTTTAATGTTAACATAAAGGTCAAATAAAACAAGTTAAAAGGTCATGACTATTTCAATCAATAGAAACAGAGTAGACTTAATATGCATTAACTAAGGAAGTCTATAACTCAGTGAAATACAAAAATAAAAATATAAAAACAAGATTTCCACCCAAACACATGAAAACAACTGATGCAGACTATAATCTGGGTTAAACCCATTTAAACTATTAAAACATACAGATTAAGATATGAGTTGATCTTAAAGGTAACTAGTGTCAAGTCACTGCAGGAATTTGTCCCTTATTGATGACTGGCATCTGGCTGGTTTATCTCAAGTTGAGAGGACAGAGAGGAAGATGGTGTGTGTTTATGTGTGAGAGACAGACAAGAGGAAAGAATACAGATTATGGCATCCTGGTCAAATTTGTCAATAACAGAAGGTTTTCATCACACTGACACATTATCAGTTTCGCCATTAAAACACAGTCTGGTTGTCTTATCTTCTCCCTGTCCTGTTAGATGGTCATCCCAGTCAGAGAGAGAGGTGTCTCCTTTCATCTGTTTTAACCTCATCTCAGAGAATAATTACATCAGATGTCTGCCACAACATTCAAACTGAATAAATTCTGACATGTTTTCTACAAGCTCGTCTTCCCAAAGATGTTTTTCCCTACAGATATTCAGGAACACAACCCCTCACCTGTGAGTCCTCACGTGGCAAGTTAAACTAGATACGTTTCTGAAGGTTTTCCCACATATTTCACATGAATACAGCTTCTCACCTGTGTGAGTCCTCATATGCCTAGATAAATTAGATCTTTGACTGAAGGTTTTCCGACATGTTTCGCATGAATACGGCTTCTCATCTTTGTGAGTCCTCATGTGGACAGTTAAAGCACATCCTTCTCTGAAGGTTTTACAACATATTTTACATGAATACGGCCTCTCACCTGTATGAGTCCTCATGTGCTTAGTTAAACCAGATCTTTGACTGAAGGTTTTACCACATATTTTACATGAATACGGTTTCTCACCTGTATGAGTCCTCATGTGGATAGTTAAATAAGCTGTATATCTGAAGGTTTTACCACATGTTTCACAATAATACGGTTTCTCACCTGTGTGAATTCTGCGATGGACTTTCAGTGTGTATTCATTCTTAAAGGTTTTTCCACAGACATCACATGTTACAGGCTTTCTATGTGTGTCAGTATCACACTGACTCTCTGACATGGGAGAGATGTTAAAGAGGAGCTGGTCATTTTTTGGTTCTGGTTCACTGAGCTCACTTTCCTCATCAGTAGGAGTCTCCATCAAGGAATCAGTCTCCTGCTTCACGACAAGATGTTCTCTCTGCTGACTGATGCAGAGTTCCTCCTGGTCCTCTTTCATCTGTGGAGGTTCTGGTTCCTCCAGTTCATCTTCCACCTGTGGAGGTTCTGGTTCCTCCTGGTCCTCTTTAACCTGTGGATGTTCTGGTTCCTCCAGTTCATCTTCCATCTGTGGAGGTTCTGGTTCCTTCTGGTCCTCTTTTATCTGTTGAGGTTCTGCTTCCTCCTGGCCCTCTTTAATCTGTGGAGATGTTGGTTCCTTCTGGTCCTCTTTAATCTGTGGAGGTTCTGGTTCCTCCTGGCCCTCTTCCATTTGTGGAGGTTCTGGTTTCTCTTTTATCTGTGGAGGTTCTGGTTCCTCCTGGTCCTCTTTAATCTGTGGAGGTTCTGGTTCCTCCTGGTCCTCTTTAATCTGTGCAGGTTCTGGTTCCTCCTGGTCCTCTTTCTTCTGTGGATGTTCTGGTTCCTCCGGTTCCTCTTTCATCTGTGGAGGTTCTGGTTCTTCCTGGTCCAGACTAGAGTCCCTCTCCTGGTTACAGAGCTGCTGGTCCCTGAGAACCTCCTCCTCTGTCCAGACATATTGCTGTGGGAGGTCTGGAGGGACAAAAAGACACAACATAAATATTTCTTCAAGGATTCAAGGATTCTTTATTGTCATTACGACACATGTTGGCACATGGGAAGGAACGAAATTGGTTACTCTGGTCCCGAGTCAAGCCATAAGTAAAAAAAAATAATAGAATATAGAATAAAATTAGCTTTCCCAAGTATTATGCAAAATAGCAGGTATAAAAAAAAAGTATAAATATAGGGGGTAAAAAGTATCAACATAGAATTAACAGCAATGAATTGAGGTAGTGTGCAAATGGAGTTAAACTGACAGTGCAAAACAAACTGCAATCTGTGCAGATGTGTCCGTGGGTGGCTGTTTGGGGGGGGGGGCTGGTGGTCCTGCTCTTAATGCTCCGTAGCCTCCTGCCTGAGGGGAGCGGGACGAACAGTGTGTGTGCGGGGTGGGTGGGGTCTTTCTTGATGCTGGTGGCCCTTTTCTTGCATCTGGAGGTGTAAATGTCCGTGGTGGTGCATAGACTGTGTCCCACAGTCTTCTGTGCAGCTTTTGACCACCCTCTGCAGAGCTTTCTTCTCTGCTGCAGAGCAGCTGCCATGCCACACAGTGATGCAGGAGCACAGGACGCTCTCCACCACACATCTGTAGAAGGATGTCAGAACTGAGCTCCCCAGTCCGGCGAGGCTCAATTGCCTTCTAATGCGATGACAGGAAAACACAGGTGACATTTAAACTGTAAATTTTATACGTAACATCGACACACTGGCTGCTGCCAGTAAAGTCAGTCCACACTACAACAGACCTTTTCCAAGAACATCCTATCTAACCATTGTTAATGTTTAGTGAATCATGGAGAATGTATTTTGAGTGTTTCTTGTAGCACACCAGTGAAGATAGATCACAGTGACAAACATGTGCTACAGTGGCTAGGCCAACCACATCCATGTTAGCAAGCACTGAGTAGCATCTGAATCAGAAACAGAATCAGAATCAGTTTTAGTGTCCACGTATATGCACATACAAGTAGTTAAAGAAAAAATAAAATAAATCTCAATCTGTACATAAAATATAGAATAAGACAGTGTACAGTGATTATATACAGCAGTGCAGAGTTATTGTTTGTTCATGTGGATGGTCTCACACTCTGTTCAATAGCCCGGGGGAAGAAACTGTCCTTGTGGCGGGTGGTTTTGGCGTACAGCGCTCTGTAACGCCGGCCTGAGGGGAGGAGTCTGAACAGATTGTGACCAGGGTGTGAGGGGTCTGTGGAGATTTTACTGGCCCGCTTTCTGACCCTGGACCGGTACAGGTCCTGGATGGAGGGAAGGTCAGTACCAATGATCCTCTCTGCAGACCTGACTGTTCTCTGCAGTCTGTCCCTGTCATGTCTGGTGGCAAATCCAAACCAGACAGTGATAAACGTGGTCAGGACAGACTGGACTATTGCAGTGTAGAAGATAATCAGCAGCTCCTGAGGCAGGTTGAACTTCCTGAGCTGACGCATAAAGTACAGCCTCTGCTGGGCCTTCTTCCTTACAGAGTCTATGTGGGAGGTCCACTTTAGGTCCCGTGAAACTGTGGACCCTAAGAACCTGAATGACTCTACTGTAGGGACTGTCCTGTTGAGGATCGTGAGAGGAGGGGTTGATGGGGGTCTCTTCCTGAAGTCCACTGTCATCTCCACAGTTTTGAGCAGGTTTAGCTCCAGGTGGTTCTGACTGCACCAGAGGACCAGCTGTTCCACTTCCCTTCTGTATGGAGACTCGTCGCCATCCCGGATGAGTCAAATGATGGACAAACTTCAGAAGTTTCACAGAAGGGTCCCTTGAGGTGCAGTCAGTAGTGTAAAGGGAGAAAACGCATCCCTGGGGGAAGCCAGTGCTGAGGGACCGGGTGCTGGATGTGAAGTTACCCAGTTTCACCTGCTGCCTCTTGGCAGTCAGGAAAATGGTAATGCACCGACAGGTGGAGGCGGGCACAGTGAGCTGGTTTGTGGTGGAGGAGCTCTGAGACGATGGTGTTGAAGTCCACAAATGCAGAGTGTAGGTGGTGCAGGATGTAGTGGAGAGCCATGTTGACTGCATCATCTACTGATCTGTTTGCTCTGTAAGCAAACTGCAGGAGGTCGAGCAGGGGATCCGTGATGTCCTTCAGATGGGCCAGCACCAGTTGTTCAAAGGATTTCATGACTACAGATGTCAGGGCGACTGGTCTGTAGTCGTTTAATCCTGTGACAGGGGACTTCTTGTGAACTGGGATGATTGTGGAGCGGTTGAGGCACAAGGGGACCTTGCACAGCTCCAGGGAGTTGTTGAAGATCTGGGTGAAGATGGGAGACAGCTGGTCAGCACAGACTTTCAGACAGGACGGAGACACTCCAGCGGGTCCCAGGGCATTCCTCATCCTCTGTCTCTGAAAGAGCTGACGCACATCCTGTCCGCAGATCGTCAGTGCAGGCAGGTGTTCAGGTACGGGGGTGGTTTGGGGTGCGGCTAGTCCTTTTTTGATGGAGATGGTGGGTGAAGTGAAAGGTGTGAAAGTCCTTTCGAACCTGGAGTAGAAGTCACTGAGGTCCTCAGCCAGGCGGGGGCTCCCGACAGGGTGGGGGGGGGATGTCTCATGTAGTTGGTAATGGTCTGCAGGCCTTTCCAAACTGTAGAAGAGTCGTTGGAAGAAAAACGGTCCTTCAGCTTTTCAGTGTAGTTGCTGCCTTGATCTCCTTTGTCAGCTTGTTCCTGGCCTGCTCGTACAGGTCCCGATCCCCACTCCTGCAGGCCTCCTCCTTGTCCTGGCGTAGCCGTCTCAGTTCTGCAGTAAACCATGGTTTGTTGTTGTTGAAAGTACAGAAGGTTTTGGTCTGCAGGCACATGTCCTCACAAAAGCTGATGTAAGATTTCACAGTGTCAGTCAGTTCATCCAGGTCTGAGGCTGCTGCTTCAAAGACGTTCCAATCAGTGCAGTCAAAGCAGGCCTGTAACTGCATGTTCGACTCGTCTGTCCACCTCTTCACAATTCTCACTGCAGGCTTAGCAGTTTTCAGCTTCTGCCTGTAAAATGGGATTAGGTAGACCAGGCAGTGGTCAGAAAGTCCCAAAGCAGCGCTGGGGACAGAGCGATATGCGTCCTTTATTGTGGTGTAGCAGTAGTCCAAAGTGTTCATGTCCCTGGTGGGACACGTCACGTGCTGTCTATATTTAGGCATTTCAAGTTTGAGATTTGCTCTGTTAAAATCCCTGAGAATGATTAGCAGAGAGTCCGGGTGTGTTTTCTCCACGTCTGTAATCTGGTCAGCGAGGTGATGTTACGCCTCCGTTACGCACGCCTGCGGTGGAATGTACACACCGACCAGCACAAACGAGGTGAACTCCCGTGGTGAATAAAATGGCTCCCGCTCCAGCGCCTCCGTCTAAATCCACAGAGCGCTGCTGCTCCAAAAAACAATCTGGCTGAGTGAAAACTGGACAAAAAAGTCCGGCAATGGATAGCCCTATGTTCAAGAGTTGTTCTCTGCTAATTTTAATAGCAGAGGGAGTGCAGAAAATAACACTAAAAAGTAAAACAGCAACAAGTACTAGAGAGTAAAGTACCGAGGCATCTGTCTGCGGCGCCATCTTGGACTGTGTGCCATGTTAGCTAGCACTGAGTAGCAACAGTCCATGTAGCGTTAGCTGTACTAGTTGTTCTGTTTGTTTGTTGACATTTTAGTTAAACACATATACAAATCACAGATTCAGTAAATGTGCATGATAAACCCCCAGTCCCTCCGTCCCCCAACGCCCCATGATCTCAGATCCTCTAAAGGAAAAGAAAATACAAAGGAAAAAATAATGTGATTAAGAAGAAACAGAACGAGGTAAGATGGCTGAATAGAATGATGATAATAATAATAGTTATAATAAAAGTAAAATAAATAAAGGAGAAAGAAAAAAAATACAATGAATTAAGTCACCAGTCTTCACCCAAATATGCAGAAATATCCTCTACTAGTTCCAGTTTGTCACATCAGTAATGTTGTGGAAATAAGTCAGAAAAGGCATCCAAACTAAATCTGTCCTTATTTCCTCTCAGAGAGAATTTGATCTTCTCCAACTTAAGGTGAGACATAATGTCCCGGATCCACCTCACACGGGATGAGGGTTCAGATCTCTTCCAATTTAACACTATTTGTCACAGATGAAATCAGAAAATATCCTATCAAAAGAGTAAAACCTTGTACACCCTGTCACTTCGGATTATCCGCTAAAAGGAGAGAGACTATGTTAAGGAAACTGCAAGCGGCTCAGTCACTAAGTCAAAGAGCAGCGGTGATCTGGTCTCGTTCCACGGTATAAAGGGATGTAGCTTGATTGTACCTCATTTGTTCAAAGTGAGGCTAAGGGGGTGCTGTAAAGTAATTTGACCCAGGAAATAAAAGTGGGTCCAAAGCTTAATCTTGAAAGGGTATCGAAAAGGAAACCCTGGCTACAATAGGCTACAATAATTTCAGGTGAACAGGACTCCGACTGGGTGTACACTATGTCAAGGAGCCTACGGGTGTTGGAGGAGGAGTGTCGTCCCTGAATAAATCCTGTTTGACCGGGTGAAATGAGGGCTGGGAGAACCTTCTCAAGGCGCTTGGCTAGGCTCTTTGGTAGAATCTTGCAATCCACACTGAGTAGACTAAATGGGCGGTAGGACTCACAGCGAAGGGGGTCTTTGTCTTTTTTGGGAAACAGACAAACTGAGTCTTGCCTCAATGTTTGTGGCAGCTGATCATGCAAGAGGACTTCATTGTACATATTCAAAAGTAATGGGGAAAGCCTGCTGGAGAACCTCTTGAAAAATTCCACTGGGAACCCATCAGGCCCAGGCATTTTCCCAGACTGCATGTGGTTAATGGCGGCCGGACTTCCTCAACTGTCAATGGATTATTGAGAGTAGACCCCCAAGTACCCTTCAGTCTGGGTAGATTCAGTACCTGATAAAAAGAGTCTGCTTCCACAGGGCCGGTGGTGCACTCAGATGTACAGTTGAGGCCGAAATTATTAGGCCCCCTATGAAATTTTGGGGGCCACAAGTTTTTTTCAAAATTTTCCAAGTGCTTTTTAAGTAGAGCATGGAATTTTCAACATAGCATTTCTAAACATACTAGTTTTCTTTAGAAAGCATAAATTACTTCAATTTGCACACAATAACATAATTGTTAAAAAAAAATAAAAAAAATACCACAGTCAATATTATTAGCCCCCTTAAGAACTGACCATTTTATTTAGCCATAACACAAACCACTGTTGTGCAATGATGTGCTTTGACTTTGTAATGCTCAAAGCTTGTAAAATCAAGTTAAAATTAAGAGTTATCTCCCAATTTACACACAGTATAAATCCTCCAGTATCGGTTTTGGCTGGCACTTGAGGAAGCATCGTGCCAAAAACAAAAGAAATCAGTTTAGACTTGCGAAAGAGAATTGTTGATGCTCACAAAGCAGGAGAAGGATACACAAAGTTATCACAGCGTTTCCAAGTGTCAAGAAGTGGAGTGAGAACCATCATCAAGAAATCAAAAGAGAGCCACATTGTACGGAACAAGCCTGGCAGAGGTAGGAAGCGAAGTATTTCAAAGACCCTGGAAAGAAAGATGTGTCTAAAGACCCCAGAACAACCGCCAAGACACTAGGGAATGACTTAGCCTTGTCTGGAATTGTAGTCTCAAAGAAGACAATCACTAGAGTTCTGCACAGGAATGGACTGCGAGGTTGCAGACCAAGAAAAACTCCACTTCTGCAGAAGAGGCCTTAAAGGCAGACTGAAGTATGCTAAGGACAACCTGGAAAAAGATGGTGCATACTGGAAGCATGTCCTTTGGTCAGATGAGACGAAACGAGAGCTCTTTGGCCACAGAGACATTGCTTATGTTTAGAGAAAGAAGGGTGAGGCGTATAACCAACAGAACACCATCCCCATAGTGAAACACGGTGGGGATGGTGTTCTGTCTCCATCTGGGAATCTGGTCAAGGTGGAAGGAATCATGAAGAAAGAAGGATATGTGAAGATTTTTAAAGAAAATGTCAAGCAGTCAGCAGCAAAACTGGGTCTGGGTCATCGCTTTGTCTTCCAACACGATAACGACCCAAAACACACGTCACTCCTGGTGAAGAACTACCTCCAGAAGACCAAAGTGAATGTTATTGAATGGCCTGCACAAAGCCCTGACTTGAATCCTGTAGAACATCTGTGGGGTGAACTAAAGACCAAGGTCCATGCCAGAATGCCATCAAGTCTGGAAGAGCTTCAGAGATTTGCCAAAGAAGAATGGGCTGGTATTACCCAGGAGACGTGTCAGGGACTTGTTTAAAACTACAACAAACAACTACAGGCTGTTATCCAGCAAAAAGGATACACAATTGACAATTAACATCAGGGGGGCTAATAATTTTGACCCTGGTAATTTTTGTTTTTTCTGAAATACTTTAATTTCTGTGTGGATATTAAAATAATTTAAGCATCCAAAATAAAAGGCGGATGTTTGAAAGACGTGTGTTAAAAATTCTTTGCTCTGTTTAACAGCACTTGGGAAATATTTTCAAAAGAATCTAATTTCCATAGGGAGGCTAATAATTTCGGCCTCAACTGTATATAATTTACCATAGTACTCAGCAAATGTATCAGCTGTTTGTGGTCAGTGACCGTGGAACTTGAGGTGGTCTGTGTTTGAGCTTCATCTTCACAGATGAGTTGTGAGTTGGGGCTGGTGTTAGCCCTAGCTTCTGTAGAGTGGCTAGGGTTGCCAACCATCCTGTGAAAAACAGAATCGCCTCGTATTTAGAAACTAAAGTACGCGGCCCACGTTGAGCTGAAACGGGACGCACTTTGTCCTGTAATACCATGAGAATCAAAAATAGTGTATAACATCTCACTGGTTAAGGTACTGTCGCTTGCGAAGAAGATACCGGAAGACAACAAAGCAACAACTTTTACTCACACTTTCTGTTTACACTTTTCTTATTGCACTATTACAAGAGGAATGTTCTGCTTTCTATTGTTTGATATTAATTTATACAGTTTTAAGTTAAGCAGGACAGGTTTCTGTTTAAGAAAGATATTTATTTTCTTCTGTTAATTTTGTTATTTTGTATTAAAAATAAATTGTTGAATAATAATGTTTTCCATGAGTTCATATCACTCAGAAATATGCATCTAACTCAATTCAGTCAAATAGTTAAAAAAAATCGTTTCACATACAAAAAGGTCGAAAAATAAATAAAATTAAAGCTGCAAGCAGCGTTGAACATGCCCTCGCACCCCACGCCCGTCGGCGACCAGCAAGGACGGGGTCGCTGCAGTTCTCAGGGAATACACTGGAGTAACAATGCACAGTCTGTGCAATTAAATATTTACTACTTCCACACTACTTGAAATAATGATGGAATCAGTAAGTAATTTCTGAAGTCATTCTGATTGACTGATTTACACACCCTAGGAAAAAAACTTTTGTCCAATTTTCACAGTTTTATCAAAATAACAGACTTCCTGTTGGGTTTAGAATATGGCTCCAATTGACTTTTTTGCGCGTCCTGGATTGTTACATATATGTGACATATTTCCAGATTTTTAGACGCAACGGGCCTCAGGGGCTGGTCCGTACATGGCGCCACAGAGCCATTTTGCCACGCCCGTGCTGGAGGCCCTTACTCGGCTAAAGTTTTCGGGCGAATGAATTTTTCTGCAAATCTTCAGAACTTTTCGTGCATGTTTAGACATCGTTAATATTTTCCAAAGAACCAAATAATAATAATAATAATAATTAAAGCTGCGAGCAGCGTTGAACAGGCCCTGGCACCCCACGCCCATTGCCGACCGGCAAGGACGGGATCACTGCAGTTCTCGGGGGATACACTGGAGTAACAATGCACCGTGGCACGATGCAGTCTGTGCAATTCAATATTTGTCAGAGCAAATCATCTGTGACAGCTGTAAGTCTTGGCTGTTTTGAATGTATTCTCTCTGTGGCATCAAAGTATGTTAAAACAGTTTCACACACATACGCACACTCACAAACAGCCACCAGAGAGAAATAGTATGTCTCCATCTGCTGGACTGTCAATATTTGAAGTGAATCCAATCACTGACAGTAGCAGCAAGTCACACTACAAAATAAGATATTTCCTGTTCTCAATAGGTGGCGCTACAGTATACAACTATCATTTCAGGGGTAGCAGACATTGCCTTCCTTCCTGTTATACCTGCCACAATATTCAGAGATGTCACCTCCAGTAACCACAATGATGACAACACTGCACTGCACCCATCACCAGCCTCTGCAGAATGCTCAACACCTGTAACAGTACAATTCACCAACAAAATTCCCATCATCAAACAACCCAGAAATATCATTAATTCGCCAAAGCCAGTTGCTATCTGTAAGTACTATTCTTTTTTATCTGTGCATAATGTACTGGTAAATCTGCTGTTGTGAATAACTAATACATACATTTCCTTCCAGTATTCCATTATGGACCCTCAAACAGCACCAAGAGACAACTACAACACTGAAACTTGGTTATAAGATCAGCAGCCTACAAGTGAAACAAGATCGCCAACACCGTGCCCTACAAAAGGCTCTAAATATAAAAACAGAAATAATGGATCAGCAAGCTAGCACTCCAGGATTGACTTCAAGATTCTTCTCCACACCTTCAAGGCCATACATAACCTCGCCCCTCCTTATCTCTCTGATCTCCTCCACATTGTCACCCCCTCCCGCTCCCTCAGATCCTCCTCCTCTATCCACCTCTCTGTGCCCTCAGCACGCCTCAGTACCATATCTGGAACTCACTCCCACCGGACATCCGACACATCGACTCTTTCCCCATCTTCAAATCCAGACTCAAAACCCACCTGTTCCAGAAAGCTTACTCCCCGTGACTGCACTGTTCCATTTTTTATTTATTTTTTCTGCTCTGTCTTGTTTTGTGTCCTTGTGTTTTGTAAAGTGTCCTTGTGTGTCTTGAAAGGTGCTTATAAATTAAATGTATTATTATTATTATTATTATTTCTAACTACAAAACAACGCACGATGCTTTGGAGGAACGCCTTCACAACTGTTTGTGCAATAATAGTAAGTACTTAAGGCTTACATGACTACTACTAACACAACTTTATTCATTACAACTTATTAAATAATACTATCCACACTTACATCCATACGCCAATACCGAATACATCTACGTCCTAACAACACTATTTTCCTTGAATTGATTCCATTTATTGCACATTTCTAGTCATATCCTCATCAAATGTGACCCACCCCTAAAAACTATTGACTGCATTCATCTTGAACCTTCTTCTGGAACTAATAATGCATAAACTGTCTTGCAGGTATCCCAGACTCCATCTTCCTGGAGCTTCCTGACACAAAGGACACACCTGAGTTGTCAGAGTCTGACTAACTGCACCAACAGGAAAAAATAACAGTACAAAATGCACTCTTTGTTTGAGTACTTCATATTTATTGTACTTTATTCTTGTAAATAAAACTGATACACTTTTACAGTGATGTCTTCATTAATGCACTTACTCAATAACATCTCAACATCTATACATTTAACTATATCACACATCATATCACCATTGCATACACATGATTTTTCAATCTTTATGAAATCAAAATGACTACCCTCGTCACCACACATTACCATTACAACTTTATAATTTCCTTAAGAGGAACTTATCAACACACAGTGTTCATCTATAATGGCACATTCTAATTACTACTTCCAATTACTACACTTATCTTAAAACCTACTTAGAAATGCTTCAGTTAACATAAGCAATGGCTCCATCTGCTGGACAAAGTAGCATACTACTTGAAATAATGATGGAATCAATAAGACAGTGAATCATTTCACTTTCACAACCACAACAAGCCCAAATATATTTTCTCTGTGGCATCAAAGAATGTTAAAACAGTTTCACCAACTATTACAGGTTAAACAACACACACACACTGGCAGACAGCCACCAGAGAGAAATGCTATGGCTCCATCTGCTGGACAAAGTAGCACACTATTGAAATGATGATGGAATCAGTAAAACAGTGAACCATTTCACTTTCACAACCACAACAGGCCCAAAGTTTAACAAAAACTCACAATTTTCGCAGTAAATCATCACGACGGCCATTCGTCTGTCCTGACAAACTTTGAAGAGAATCCAATCACCCTTACAGTAACAGCAGGTCACACTACAGACACCTGGCAAAATCAGAGATTTCCTGTTCACAATAGGTGGCTCTACAATAATTGCATGAATATTGACATATGGATGTGTGCAGTTAGGGACCATTAACAATACTGTAAAGTCTGATGCACTTTGGACTGAATTAAAGCATGTTTAATGCAACTTCCTGTTTCATGGCACGTCATGAAACTTTAAGGGTCAGAACACCCACGCCACTTCGACAAAAAGTCAAAAACTTTTGTCAGGTTCCTTCGCCTTTCTTTCGACAACCTATTTCCAAATTTTGAAGTCAATCTGATAAGGTTTAATGCCTGATTTACTCACCCTGTGAAAAAAACTTTTGTCCAATTTTCACAGTTTTATCAAAATAACAGACTTCCTGTTGGGTTTAGAATATTGCTCCAGTTCACTTTTTTGTGCATCCTGGGATGTTACATATATGTGACATATTTCCAGATTTTTAGACGCAACAGGCTTCAGGGGCTGGTCACGCATGCTTGAAGCCCCTATACAATAAAATTTGTCGGGCAAATTAATTTTTCTGCAGATGTTCAGGACTTTTCGTGCATGTTTAGACATGCTTTGAATTTTCCAAAGACACCAAAGAATAATAATAAGAATTAAAGCTGCTCGGGCCCTAATAATAATAATAAATAGTACGAAAACAAAAGGGTCCTTGCAACTCCGTTGCATGGCCCCGTTGGGCCCCTGCACTTCGTTGCTCGGGCCCTAATAAAAAATCACCTCGCTGGGAAGGGTGAAGGCATCCTAGTCGGCCGGTCCTGACAATGAGGTGTCCCATTTGTTTTTCAGGGAGTTGAATTGAATTTCGATATAGGTGAGGAGCACAAGAGTTTGCGTCTTCACTCCGCCATATTCTACTCACCTGTTCTGTGCAACTTTATCTCGGGTTTCCAGGTGATATCCAGCAGTCTGCGCTGACGATCGATCTCTTCCTCGTACTGGACGACAGTTCTTTCAACGACTCTGAATATTTCTTCAGCAGCAGCAGTTAGTCGCTCGATGATCAACTCTCTCAAACTCTCAGCTGAAGACATTGTTACTTCAACAGCTCTAATATTTATCTGGACACGACGACACGACACAACCGTCTTCCAGCTCAGTCCACAAACACAGTAACACAACAACGCTACTAACGGCTTTTAAAAAACAAACCACTTCCGCCTGGTGTCCCACGATAAAGGTCCGACAATGGACGACAGTTAACATTTTTATCCGCTATCTTTTTAAATCTCTCATTTCGGATCATTTCATCATTTTCTATCAGGAATATTAACTCTGCATTCCCCAAAGACAAAACAAACATCAACAGATTGATTTAACTTCTATATTATTTGAGATGAAGACTAAGTTTATTCACCCTGACACTGTTATTGTTTCGTATTCATATAGATAAGATAAGATAAGATAAGATAAGATAAGACATGTTTATTAATCCCACGTATGGGAAATTTCCACGTCACAGTAGCATGGAATCTGGCAAAAAAATATAGATCCAGAAAAACTGTGACAACTTTGACAGGGAAAATGTTGCCAATAAAAAAAAAATAAATAAATAAAAAAATAAAAAAAATGCTGATCTCTCCTGTCTCTGCTCCCCTGCTGATCAGAGTTTCCTGATCATACTCCTTTGTCTACCGTCCCCATCTCCTCTCTGCTGATCAGAGCCTTGATCATACTACCTGAGTGTCACTCCTTTGTGCTTTTGTCCTTTTGTTTGACCACGTCTGGGAGCCACCCCTGCCCCCTAATGAGTTCACCCTCTTGTGTAAAGTTGCCCTCAACTGACCAGTATCCACTATACGTTCTATTCAGGAACTGTCTGCAACCACACCTGGGGACAGGGTATATCTGTGCCCTGTTCCTGCATTCAGGGTCAGTCTCCGGTCTCAGACCCACTCTGTGTCGATAGGCTCACCATGACCTGGAACTTCAATAAACCTGCACCACTTCAGCAAACTTGGAACTAGACTTGGATTGGTTTTTTTTTTTCCTTCTTATGTTTTCGATATACAGTCCATGGTTTAAAGTCTACAGCACAATAACAAATTTATTTTATTGATTTTTTTTAAGTCAAGACACATATAGACATTTACTCACTGCTACTACTGGACCTTCACAGCGGGACATTGAGGGAAGTGATTTTATTTTGAAAAGCCGTGCTGCAGAATGGTCTAAATGAACTAACCAATAAATGGAAACACACAGTATGGAGAAGACACAGAGGAAAGACACTCAGCTACAAGACTGATAACATGCTAAGAGGCTAACTAGCACAGCTAATGCTACATGGACTGTTGTGTGTAACGGTGGGAAAGTCGCAGCAAGAAGAATTTCATTGTTCAGGTAAACATGTGTCTACACTGTGCACGTCAGAGTATTTCTCTCTTTCATCAGAAAGGACACAACACATGTAAACACACGTGAGACGCCACATTATGGCAAAACAAAGACAAAATGTAGTCTCATGTAGATCATGTATATTGGGCTGCTGTGGCAGTAGAGCAGGTTTTCCACAAAACACAGAGTTGGACCACATGCTGGAGTGCCCTTGAACAAGAAACTAAACCATTGTTGCAGCTGTGGGAAAAGGCTACTGCCTTCTTACTGTCCACACAGGTGAGACGCTGCATTCTTACAAAATTTGGGGAACGTATTTATGAAAGCTCTCACTTCTATAGCTAAGAGGCCATACCTTTGTACCACCTGTGGAAAAAGATTTACGGCCTTCTCCCAATAACAACGCATCAAAGACAGAAGTGAACAGTCAGCTGAGATTATCAATGAAGTCATTTTAAAAATTTGATTGGAAGAGCAAGCCAGTAAGGCAAGACTACCATCCCAACCATGGAGCATAGGGGTGGCAGCATCATGTTGTGGGGGTACTTTGCTGCAGGAGGGACTGGTGCACTTCAGAAAATAGATGAGGAAGGAAGATTGTGTGGATATATTGAAGCAAACTCTCAAAACATCAGCCAAGAAGTTAGAGCTTGGTTTGGATCTTCCAAATGGACACTGACCCAAGCATACTCCTCAAGGACAACAAAGTCGAGGTATAGGAATGACTAACACAAAGTCCTGACCTCAGTCCAAAAGAAACCACCTTGTAGCCTACATTTGAGTCGCTTCATAAAAAACACAAGCACACAAGTTATTTGAAAAGAAATTCAACATTTATTCTTAAGTGAAGTTTTTTATTGTCACATATTCAGAATGAAAACAGTTTTCCTTGTTGCTCTGATAATGAATGATGACTGCTGGTGAAAATGTCTTTAATGTTAACATAAAGGTCAAATAAAATAAGTTAAAAGGCCATAACTATTTCAATCAATAGAAACAGAGTATACTTAATATGCATTAACTAAGAAAGTCTATAACTCGGTGAAATACAAAATCTTATCTCAAGTTGAGATGACAGAGAGGAAGATGGTGTGTGTTTATGTGTGAGAGACAGACAAGAGGAAAGAATACAGATTATGGCATCCTGGTCAAATTTGTCTATAACAGAAGGATTTCATCACACTGATGCATTGTCAGTTTCTCTACATGGTACTGCAGTCTCTGGAAGAGTTGTTTTGTTAGCCATGTTCTTTCAGTTGTCGCCATTAAAACACAGTCTGGTTGTCTTATCTTCTCCCTGTCCTGTTAGATGGTCGTCCCAGTCAGAGAGAGAGGTGTCTCCTTTCAGCTCTTTTAACCTCATCTCAGAGAATAATTACATCAGATGTCTGCCACAACATTCAAACTGAACAGATTCTGACATTTTTTCAACAAGCTCGTCTTCCCAGAGATGTTTTTCCCTACAGATGTTTCAGGAAGACAACCCCTCACCTGTGTGAGTCCTCATGTGGACAGTTAACATACTAGTTGTATTAAAACATTTCCCACATGTTTCACATGGATAAGGTTACTCACCTGTGTGAGTCCCCATATGTTTAGTCAAATGAGCTCTTTGACTGAAAGTTTTCCCACATGTTTCACATGAATACGGCTTCTCACCTATGTGAGTCCTCATGTGGACAGTTAAATGACTACTTCTAATAAAACATTTCCCACATGTTTCACATGAATAGGGTTTCTCACCTATGTGAGTCCTCATGTGGTAATTCAAAGTACTACCTTTACTAAAACATTTCCCACATGTTTCACAAGAATATGGTTTCCCACCTGTGTGAGTCCTCCTGTGGACAGTTAAATGACTATTATTAATAAAACATTTCCCACATGTTTCACATGAATAAGGTTTCTCACCTGTGTGAGTCCTCACGTGGTAATTTAAGGTACTACCTGTACTAAAACATTTCCCACATGTTTCACAAGAATATGGTTTCTCACCTGTGTGAGTCCTCGTGTGGACAGTTAAATGACTACTGCAAATGAAGGTTTTCCAACAGAATTTGCAACCATAAACCTTCTCACCTGTGTGAATTCTGCGATGGACTTTCAGTGTGTATTTATGCTTAAAGGTTTTTCCACAGACGTCACATGTTACAGACTTTCTCTCTGTGTCACTATCACTCTGACTCTCTGACATGGGAGAGAAGAGCTGGTCACTGTTTGGTTCTGGTTCACTGAGCTCAGTTTCCTCATCAGTAGGAGTCTCCATCAAGGAATCAGTCTCCTGGTTCACTACAAGATGTTCTCCCTGCTGACTGATGTAGAGTTCCTCCTGTTCCTCTTTCATCTGTGAAAGTTCTGGTTCCTCTGGTTCCTCTTTAATCTGTGGAGGTTCTGGTTTCTCCTGGTCGTCTTCCATCGGCGGAGGTTCTCGTTCCTCCTGGTCTTCTTTAATCTGTGGAGGTTCTGGTTCCTCCGGTTCCTCTTTAATCTGTCGAGGTTCTGGTTCCTCCGGTTCCTCTTTAATCTGTAGAGGTTCTGGTTCCTCCAGTTCCTCTTTCATCTGTGGATGTTCTGGTTCCTCCTGGTCCAGACTAGAGTTCCTCTCCTGGTTACAGAGCTGCTGGTCCCTGAGAACCTCCTCCTCTGCCCAGACATATTGCTGTGGGAGGTCTGGAGGGACAAAGAGACACAACATAAATGTTACTAATGTGATGACAGGAAAACACAGGTGACATTTAAACTGTAAATTTAATACAGAACACCGACACACTGGCTGCTGCCAGTAAAGTCAGTCCACACTACAACAGACCTTTTCCAAGAACTTCCTATCTAACCATTGTTAATGTTTAGTGAATCATGGAGAATGTATTTTGAGTGTTTCTTGTAGCACACCAGTGAAGATAGATCACAGTGACAAACATGTGCTATGGTGGCTAGGCTAACCACATCCATGTTAGCTAGCACTGAGTAGCAACAGTCCATGTAGTGTTAGCTGTGCTGATTAGCCTCTTAGCATGTTATCAGTCTTGTAGCTGAGTGTCTTTCCTCTGTGTCTTCTCCATACTGTGTGTTTCCGTTCACTGGTTAGTTCATTTAGACCATTCTAGTTAAGGATGCATCGAAATTAAAAAAAAAAATATATATATTCTTGGCCAAAAACGAAAACCGTAAGAAATTATTTTGAGAATTATCAGTACCATTGCATTTATGGCTATGACTGTGTATTAACCTCACTAAAGGCATTGCAATTGTATAAATTAATATTAATGTTTTACAAAATTAATTACAAAATTATGAAAATATTTATTTAGCACATTCCAACAATGCACAATATAAAATTAAATAAAATCAAAAATAAAATGTTTAACTTAACTCCACGAAGCTTTTGCAGGTAGAATTCAGCATGGATCCACTGTGCTGTTAGACTGAGCATATGTTTTTATTTTTATGAAGAAAAATTGGTGCACTGCACCTTTAGAAAAATAGCGCTGTCCCTTTAAGAAAGACGGTAGTCTTAATTGAAGCTGTGCCGCGTCACGGGCATGTTGCAATAAAAAGTAAAAACTTAACTGCCTTAACGATCTACCGGTCCATCGCCACTGAAGTATAGGACACCGGCACCATCACTGGGAAACTTCCGTGCGTGGATGTTTGGATTTCAGGTGATAAATTAAACCCGACATGGAGAAATTCTTTCCAGATGCAGGCCTCTGGAAATTTCAGCACTGGACCTTTTGTAAATCGCTATCAGTGGGTCTTCATATAACATACTTTATACATTGAAATACGTCAACACGCATGTCCAGTCTGAGGATGTTGCTTCATCACAACATCCTGTTTCGGCCGTGTTGTTTCGGTGACAAAAGTCTTCTTTGGCCGAATATTCGGTGCATCCCTAATTTAGTTCTACTCACCTATTCTGTGTAACTTTATCTCGGGTTTCCAGGTGATATCCAGCAGTCTGCGCTGACGATCGATCTCTTCCTCGTACTGGACGACAGTTCTTTCAACGACTCTGAATATTTCTTCAGCAGCAGCAGTTAGTCGCTCGATGATCAACTCTCTCAAACTCTCAGCTGAAGACATTGTTACTTCAACAGCTCTAATATTTATCTGGACACGACGACACGACACAACCGTCTTCCAGCTCAGTCCACAAACACAGAAACACAACAACACTACTAACGGAGTTTAAAAAACAAACCACTTCCGCCTGGTGTCCCACGATAAAGGTCCGACAGTGGACGACAGTTAACATTTTGTTCCGCTATCTTTTTAAATCTCTCATTTCGGATCATATCATCATTTCCTAGCAGGAATATTAACTCTGCATTCCCCAAAGACAAAACAAACATCAACAGATTGATTTAACTTCTGTATTATTTGAATTATTTTAACTGAAGACTAAGTTTATTCACCCTGACACTGTTATTGTTTCTTATTCATAGAATCAGTTGCTCTTCCTTCCCCATGGAAACCCCGTGTTTAAAGCATTGACTGTGTAAAAAGTCCATGGTTTAAAGTCTACAGCACAATGACAAACGTTCATATTGAAGAGGAAAGTAATTTTATTTTGAAAAGCCGTGCTGCTGAAGAACTATTTATAAAACTCATCAGCGCAGACTGCTGGATATCACCTGGAAACCCGAGATAAAGTTACACAGAACAGGTGAGTAGAACTAGAATGGTCTAAATGAAGTAACTAATGAATGGAAACACACAGTATGGAGAAGACACAGAGGAAAGACACTCAGCTACAAGACTGATAACATGCTAAGAGGCTAACTAGCACAGCTAACGCTACATGGACTGTTGTGTGTAACGGTTGGAAGTCAACAAACTAATGAGACAGTAGACCATGGATTATTGTGTTTGGATTCTGTGGATGAAGTGACTAGCTTCTACCTGTCAGTGTTAATGTTGATAGCCATCTTTGATTTAGTCAGTCTTTAGACTAAAATGTTTATTAGTCACATTATTAGTGATGCAGTGCTACGCAATGCAAACTATTGACCCTCATAGCAAAGCTATGGGAGTCAATAGTTTGCAGTGCGAAGCACTGCAAACTATTGTTCTTCACTACGTTTTTTCTTCTTATTATTAGTGATGCAGTGCTACGCAATGCAAACTATTGACCCCCCTCATAGCAAAGCTATGGGAGTCAATAGTTTGCAGTGCGAAGCACTGCAAACTATTGTTCTTCACTACGTTTTTCTTCTTATTATTATTAGTGATGCAGTGCTACGCAATGCAAACTATTGTTCTTCACTACGTTTTTTCTTCTTATTAGTGATGCAGTGCTACGCAATGCAAACTATTGACCCCCTCATAGCAAAGCTATGGGGGCCAATAGTTTGCAGTGCGAAGCACTGCAAACTATTGTTCTTCACTACGTTTTTTCTTTTTATTATTATTATTATTAAACTTTTTCCTACGCATTTTCGAAACTTTTCAACTCAAATACCGTTCGTCGCACACAGGTCAAAATACATCAAAACGTGCGTCTCGATCGGACTCGGTGTGCTTCTATACAGTTCTTTCAAACACGATTTTTTCGCGACGTAGTCGCGAAAAAACTGCGACAAATTTCCCAATTGAAATGAATGGAGAAGCCCGAAAAAAATAAAAATTCAACAGACATTTTCAACAATGAACTGCTCTGGCATACTTTAACCGAGAGACTTCATTTAAACTTTAAAACGTAGGTACTCTTGCCTTCTCTTCAGAGATTCACTTCACTTGTCGACAACTTTTACCGTTTTTAAACTATGAAGCCTCAGAGTTGTGTAGGTTTTTACTCAAATTTCAGGGTTTATAATGGGTGTGTATTGCGCGGAATGTTTGTGCTAGAGTGGATGACATCATCAGCTAGAGTGAGGAGGGGAGAAGAAAGTTAGTCAAAAAACTGCACAGAAACTGCTCCCGTGGCCACAAATTTCACACGACAGACATAATTTATACATAGAAACGTAGGAAAATGTGTCTTCTCACTCAAATTCGTCTGCTAAAGCTGTAAGTCTTATAGTTTTGGCGTCAGACACAAAGATACGCCAGCAACACCCACCCACAGCTCCATAGACTGCCATGTTAAAAAGGCAGGGAAATTTCTGGAGGAAAGCAGACGTAACCTTTCTTTGAATCGCTTAGAATAGGTCACATTTCGTCATTTTACCCACAAACTGCATATGTAGACGTTCAGGAAAGCCTCAAGATGCCCAAAGTTAAGTCGGTTCAATGATTGGAAATACGGTTTGGCCACAAGTCCTTCCTGTTCGAGGCGATTTTTCAGCATTTTCTCTCTTTTCCCCGTCTTCCAACTGACATTCTAACAGGAGCAGTTGACCCTGGTAGCCATGACAACCAGACCCCAACCAGCTTACACACGTTCACACACGCAGCTGCTGGGGACGAGAGGCGGGAAAAGAGCTCTCAGTGGAAAACATGATCTGCCAAAACATTAAAACCCCCCAAACCATTACTGCAGTACTGTAGGGGGCCAGAACCTGACATTGTGACCTTTTCCTTTATTTTAAACACAAATTATATCTGGCTGCTTTGCTGAAACTCCTGACACAACATCCCTGACCCGTTTCCTTCATCTTATTAGGTCAGTGAATAGCTAAACTGCTAACAGACGCTAACGACTAGCCGCCCAGTGATTTAGCCGACGACTAGCCTTCCAGCATAGCTCATGTATGTTAGCAAGCTAGCGGAGCTAACGGAGCTAGCTAGCCGCTACCTTAACGCCGCGGACTCAACCGCGGAGTTAGCCTCGAGCTAACCGCTAACTAACCGCTAGCTAACCGGGATTTAACCGCGGACCCGCGGGAGTTAAACACGAATTAGCCGCGGCAGTTCGCCGTGAGCTAACGCGGAGGCTAGTGGGGTTAGCCGCCGGCTAATTCGCCGCCTTGCTAGCGGGTGCTTATCACAGTAATAATGTTGAAGTTTTACAATTTAAAGGGAAGATATTTTTAAATTAAACTGTGTCAAACTGAAAAATATATTATTCCACCACATAAAGTAGGAAACATTTATGGCTTGCAACAACATTAATGACAGTATATATATAATTGGAGTAATTTAATATAATATGATGTTTTTAATTAAATAAATAATGAGCTGTTGAACACTCATAAGAGTTATATTAAGTATGTTACATAACATTATTTGACATGTCTGTTTGTCTGCCTATAGTTTTCCTCCAGCTGATCCAGACAGACTGCAGTGACGTCCAACATGAGACAAAGAGCTGGACTCGCAGGACAATTTGAAGGTCTTCACTTCATCGCTGATTCCTTGTTACAGCCTGGATGTGTTAAGTTTAATATTATTGTTTATCTAACTGTAAGACTGTGCCGTAAACTGTTAAACTATTGCTCAGGTAGGAGTAATGAGTTTTATTGTTAAAATTATTATGATTAACGATCAATTGTTACGATTTGCTCGTTCTTTGTCTGGGGATCCTAGTGAGATCCCTCCCACTCTCTTCCTTATTTGATGCTGGCTTTCAGGTGGAGCTGGGAGGGGTCTGCTGCCTGTACCTGCCCTTCAGTTTGTAGAAGGGCGTAAAGGACGACCCTTCTCAGTGTCTCTCTCTCTCAGCCAGGCCTACTGCATCCTCCTCATCCTGTTTGGTTTGTTGTACCCTGCATGACATCAAACTCACACCCATCCAGTCAGAAGGAACCAGGCCTTAAATGACTATTTGAGTTGTGCTTTTTGTTATAGCTGCTGCTCATGGTAGTAAAGACATGCTACTTAGTAAAGACATTCGCGACTTAAGTATACGAATACTTTCATACCTGTCTTGACCTGACCATTACTTTTTGTAGTCAAACATGAAATTATTTGCAACGTAAGTCGCAAATATTTTCACCAGGATTATATTATGACTATATGAATAGGTGATCATTAAAGCATCATAGCATCTTAGTATAATTGCATTGTAACATCTTAGCATCGTAGCAACATAGTATCTTAGCTTTGTAGCATCTTAGTATCATAGCATCTTAGTATCTTAGCATCATAGCATTGTAGTAGCATCTTGGCATAGTAGCATCATCGTAGCATCGTACTATCACAGCAATATAGCATGGTATCGCAGACTGCTGCGGCCACTGCATCACTCTCGCGATTTCCCGCAGGGGAATTGTCTAGTTAGTGATGCAGTGCTACGCAATGCAAACTATTGACCCCCCTCATAGCAAAGCTATGGGGGTCAATAGTTTGCAGTGCGAAGCACTGCAAACTATTGTTCTTCACTACGTTTTTCTTCTTATTATTATTATTATTATTATTATTATTAAACTTTTTCCTACGCATTTTCGAAACCTTTCAACTCAAATACCGTTCGTCGCACACAGACACAAAATACATCAAAACGTGCGTCTCGATCGGACTCGGTGTGCTTCTATACAGTTCTTTCAAACAAGATTTTTTCGCGACGTAGTCGCGAAAAAACTGCGACAAATTTCCCTATTGAAATGAATGGAGAAGCCCGAAAAAAAAAAAAATTCAACAGACATTTTCAACAATGAACTGCTCTGGCATACTTTAACCGAGAGACTTCATTTAAACTTTAAAACGTAGGTACTCTTGCCTTCTCTTCAGAGATTCACTTCACTTAGCGACAACTTTTACCGTTTTTAAACTATGAAGCCTCAGAGTTGTGTAGGTTTTTACTCAAATTTCAGGGTTTATAATGGGTGTGTATTGCGCGGAATGTTTGTGCTAGAGTGGATGACATCATCAGCTAGAGTGAGGAGGGGAGAAGAAAGTTAGTCAAAAAACTGCACAGAAACTGCTCCCGTGGCCACAAATTTCACACGACAGACATAATTTATACATAGAAACGTAGGAAAATGTGTCTTCTCACTCAAATTCGTCTGCTAAAGCTGTAAGTCTTATAGTTTTGGCGTCAGACACAAAGATGCGCCAGCAACACCCACCCACAGCTCCATAGACTGCCATGTTAAAAAGGCAGGGAAATTTCTGGAGGAAAGCAGACGTAACCTTTCTTTGAATCGCTTTGAATAGGTCACATTTCTTCATTTTACCTACAAATTACACATCTAGACGTTCAGGAAAGCCTCAAGATGCCCAAAGTTAAGTCGGTTCAATGATTGGAAATACGGTTTGGCCACAAGTCCTTCCTGTTCGAGGCGATTTTTCAGCATTTTCTCTCTCTTTCCCCGTCTTCCAACTGACATTCTAACAGGAGCAGTTGACCCTGGTAGCCATGACAACCAGACCCCAACCAGCTTACACACGTTCACACACGCAGCTGCTGGGGACGAGAGGCGGGAAAAGAGCTCTCAGTGGAAAACATGATCTGCCAAAACATTAAAACCCCCCAAACCATTACTGCAGTACTGTAGGGGGCCAGAACCTGACATTATGACCTTTTCCTTTATTTTAAACACAAATTATATCTGGCTGCTTTGCTGAAACTCCTGACACAACATCCCTGACCCGTTTCCTTCATCTTATTAGGTCAGTGAATAGCTAAACTGCTAACAGACGCTAACGACTAGCCGCCCAGTGATTTAGCCGACGACTAGCCTTCCAGCATAGCTCATGTATGTTAGCAAGCTAGCGGAGCTAACGGAGCTAGCTAGCCGCTACCTTAACGCCGCGGACTCAACCGCGGAGTTAGCCTCGAGCTAACCGCTAACTAACCGCTAGCTAACCGGGATTTAACCGCGGACCCGCGGGAGTTAAACACGAATTAGCCGCGGCAGTTCGCCGTGAGCTAACGCGGAGGCTAGTGGGGTTAGCCGCCGGCTAATTCGCCGCCTTGCTAGCGGGTGCTTATCACAGTAATAATGTTGAAGTTTTACAATTTAAAGGGAAGATATTTTTAAATTAAACTGTGTCAAACTGAAAAATATATTATTCCACCACATAAAGTAGGAAACATTTATGGCTTGCAACAACATTAATGACAGTATATATATATAATTGGAGTAATTTAATATAATATGATGTTTTTAATTAAATAAATAATGAGCTGTTGAACACTCATAAGAGTTATATTAAGTATGTTACATAACATTATTTGACATGTCTATTTGTCTGCCTATAGTTTTCCTCCAGCTGATCCAGACAGACTGCAGTGACGTCCAACATGAGACAAAGAGCTGGACTCGCAGGACAATTTGAAGGTCTTCACTTCATCGCTGATTCCTTGTTACAGCCTGGATGTGTTAAGTTTAATATTATTGTTTATCTAACTGTAAGACTGTGCCGTAAACTGTTAAACTATTGCTCAGGTAGGAGTAATGAGTTTTATTGTTAAAATTATTATGATTAACGATCAATTGTTACGATTTGCTCGTTCTTTGTCTGGGGATCCTAGTGAGATCCCTCCCACTCTCTTCCTTATTTGATGCTGGCTTTCAGGTGGAGCTGGGAGGGCTCTGCTGCCTGTACCTGCCCTTCAGTTTGTAGAAGGCGAAGCATAAAGGACGACCCTTCTCAGTGTCTCTCTCTCTCAGCCAGGCCTACTGCATCCTCCTCATCCTGTTTGGTTTGTTGTACCCTGCATGACATCAAACTCACACCCATCCAGTCAGAAGGAACCAGGCCTTAAATGACTATTTGAGTTGTGCTTTTTGTTATAGCTGCTGCTCATGGTAGTAAAGACATGCTACTTAGTAAAGACATTCGCGACGTAAGTCGCGAATACTTTCATACCTGTCTTGACCTGACCATTACTTTTTGTAGTCAAACATGAAATTATTTGCAACGTTAGTCGCAAATATTTTCACCAGGATTATATTATGACTATATGAACAGGTGATCATTAAAGCATCATAGCATCTTAGTATAATTGCATTGTAGCATCTTAGCATCGTAGCAACATAGTATCTTAGCTTTGTAGCATCTTAGTATCATAGCATCTTAGTATCTTAGCATCATAGCATTGTAGTAGCATCTCGGCATAGTAGCATCATCATAGCATCGTAGCATCGTACTGTCGCAGCAATATAGCATGGTATCGCAGACTGCTGCGGCCACTGCATCACTCTCGCGATTTCCCGCAGGGGAATTGTCTAGTTATTATTATTATTAAACTTTTTCCTACGCATTTTCGAAACCTTTCAACTCAAATACCGTTCGTCGCACACAGGTCAAAATACATCAAAACGTGCGTCTCGATCGGACTCGGTGTGCTTCTATACAGTTCTTTCAAACAAGATTTTTTCGCGACATAGTCGCGAAAAAACTGCGACAAATTTCCCAATTGAAATGAATGGAGAAGCCCGAAAAAAATAAAAATTCAACAGACATTTTCAACAATGAACTGCTCTGGCATACTTTAACCGAGAGACTTCATTTAAACTTTAAAACGTAGGTACTCTTGCCTTCTCTTCAGAGATTCACTTCACTTGTCGACAACTTTTACCGTTTTTAAACTATGAAGCCTCAGAGTTGTGTAGGTTTTTACTCAAATTTCAGGGTTTATAATGGGTGTGTATTGCGCGGAATGTTTGTGCTAGAGTGGATGACATCATCAGCTAGAGTGAGGAGGGGAGAAGAAAGTTAGTCAAAAAACTGCACAGAAACTGCTCCCGTGGCCACAAATTTCACACGACAGACATAATTTATACATAGAAACGTAGGAAAATTTGTCTTCTCACTCAAATTCGTCTGCTAAAGCTGTAAGTCTTATAGTTTTGGCGTCAGACACAAAGATGCGCCAGCAACACCCACCCACAGCTCCATAGACTGCCATGTTAAAAAGGCAGGGAAATTTCTGGAGGAAAGCAGACGTAACCTTTCTTTGAATCGCTTTAATAGGTCACATTTCTTCATTTTACCCACAAACTGCATATGTAGACGTTCAGGAAAGCCTCAAGATGCCCAAAGTTAAGTCGGTTCAATGATTGGAAATACGGTTTGGCCACAAGTCCTTCCTGTTCGAGGCGATTTTTCAGCGACAAATTTCCCAATTGAAATGAATGGAGAAGCCCGAAAAAAATAAAAATTCAACAGACATTTTCAACAATGAACTGCTCTGGCATACTTTAACCGAGAGACTTCATTTAAACTTTAAAACGTAGGTACTCTTGCCTTCTCTTCAGAGATTCACTTCACTTGTCGACAACTTTTACCGTTTTTAAACTATGAAGCCTCAGAGTTGTGTAGGTTTTTACTCAAATTTCAGGGTTTATAATGGGTGTGTATTGCGCGGAATGTTTGTGCTAGAGTGGATGACATCATCAGCTAGAGTGAGGAGGGGAGAAGAAAGTTAGTCAAAAAACTGCACAGAAACTGCTCCCGTGGCCACAAATTTCACACGACAGACATAATTTATACATAGAAACGTAGGAAAATTTGTCTTCTCACTCAAATTCGTCTGCTAAAGCTGTAAGTCTTATAGTTTTGGCGTCAGACACAAAGATGCGCCAGCAACACCCACCCACAGCTCCATAGACTGCCATGTTAAAAAGGCAGGGAAATTTCTGGAGGAAAGCAGACGTAACCTTTCTTTGAATCGCTTTAATAGGTCACATTTCTTCATTTTACCCACAAACTGCATATGTAGACGTTCAGGAAAGCCTCAAGATGCCCAAAGTTAAGTCGGTTCAATGATTGGAAATACGGTTTGGCCACAAGTCCTTCCTGTTCGAGGCGATTTTTCAGCATTTTCTCTCTCTCTCCCCGTCTTCCAACTGACATTCGAACAGGAGCAGTTGACCCTGGTAGCCATGACAACCAGACCCCAACCAGCTTACACACGTTCACACACGCAGCTGCTGGGGACGAGAGGCGGGAAAAGAGCTCTCAGTGGAAAACATGATCTGCCAAAACATTAAAACCCCCCAAACCATTACTGCAGTACTGTAGGGGGCCAGAACCTGACATTATGACCTTTTCCTTTATTTTAAACACAAATTATATCTGGCTGCTTTGCTGAAACTCCTGACACAACATCCCTGACCCGTTTCCTTCATCTTATTAGGTCAGTGAATAGCTAAACTGCTAACAGACGCTAACGACTAGCCGCCCAATGATTTAGCCGACGACTAGCCTTCCAGCATAGCTCATGTATGTTAGCAAGCTAGCGGAGCTAACGGAGCTAGCTAGCCGCTACCTTAACGCCGCGGACTCAACCGCGGAGTTAGCCTCGAGCTAACCGCTAACTAACCGCTAGCTAACCGGGATTTAACCGCGGACCCGCGGGAGTTAAACACGAATTAGCCGCGGCAGTTCGCCGTGAGCTAACGCGGAGGCTAGTGGGGTTAGCCGCCGGCTAATTCGCCGCCTTGCTAGCGGGTGCTTATCACAGTAATAATGTTGAAGTTTTACAATTTAAAGGGAAGATATTTTTAAATTAAACTGTGTCAAACTGAAAAATATATTATTCCACCACATAAAGTAGGAAACATTTATGGCTTGCAACAACATTAATGACAGTATATATATAATTGGAGTAATTTAATATAATATGATGTTTTTAATTAAATAAATAATGAGCTGTTGAACACTCATAAGAGTTATATTAAGTATGTTACATAACATTATTTGACATGTCTGTTTGTCTGCCTATAGTTTTCCTCCAGCTGATCCAGACAGACTGCAGTGACGTCCAACATGAGACAAAGAGCTGGACTCGCAGGACAATTTGAAGGTCTTCACTTCATCGCTGATTCCTTGTTACAGCCTGGATGTGTTAAGTTTAATATTATTGTTTATCTAACTGTAAGACTGTGCCGTAAACTGTTAAACTATTGCTCAGGTAGGAGTAATGAGTTTTATTGTTAAAATTATTATGATTAACGACCAAATTGTAATAATTGATCGTTAATCATAATAATTCACCTGTTCATATAGTCATAATATAATCCTGGTGGGGGTGTGACGATCCCTCCCACTCTCTTCCTTATTTGATGCTAGCTTTCAGGTGGAGCTGGGAGGGGTCTGCTGCCTGTACCTGCCCTTCAGTTTGTAGAAGGGCGTAAAGGACGACCCTTCTCAGTGTCTCTCTCTCTCAGCCAGGCCTACTGCATCCTCCTCATCCTGTTTGGTTTGTTGTACCCTGCATGACATCAAACTCACACCCATCCAGTCAGAAGGAACCAGGCCTTAAATGACTATTTGAGTTGTGCTTTTTGTTATAGCTGCTGCTCATGGTAGTAAAGACATGCTACTTAGTAAAGACATTCGCGACGTAAGTCGCGAATACTTTCATACCTGTCTTGACCTGACCATTACTTTTTGTAGTCAAACATGAAATTATTTGCAACGTAAGTCGCAAATATTTTCACCAGGATTATATTATGACTATATGAACAGGTGATCATTAAAGCATCATAGCATCTTAGTATAATTGCATTGTAACATCTTAGCATCGTAGCAACATAGTATCTTAGCTTTGTAGCATCTTAGTATCATAGCATCTTAGTATCTTAGCATCATAGCATTGTAGTAGCATCTTGGCATAGTAGCATCATCGTAGCATCGTAGCATCGTACTATCACAGCAATATAGCATGGTATCGCAGACTGCTGCGGCCACTGCATCACTCTCGCGATTTCCCGCAGGGGAATTGTCTAGTTATTATTAAACTTTTTCCTACGCATTTTCGAAACCTTTCAACTCAAATACCGTTCGTCGCACACAGACACAAAATACATCAAAACGTGCGTCTCGATCGGACTCGGTGTGCTTCTATACAGTTCTTTCAAACAAGATTTTTTCGCGACGTAGTCGCGAAAAAACTGCGACAAATTTCCCAATTGAAATGAATGGAGAAGCCCGAAAAAATAAAAAATTCAACAGACATTTTCAACAATGAACTGCTCTGGCATACTTTAACCGAGAGACTTCATTTAAACTTTAAAACGTAGGTACTCTTGCCTTCTCTTCAGAGATTCACTTCACTTGTTGACAACTTTTACCGTTTTTAAACTATGAAGCCTCAGAGTTGTGTAGGTTTTTACTCAAATTTCAGGGTTTATAATGGGTGTGTATTGCGCGGAATGTTTGTGCTAGAGTGGATGACATCATCAGCTAGAGTGAGGAGGGGAGAAGAAAGTTAGTCAAAAAACTGCACAGAAACTGCTCCCGTGGCCACAAATTTCACACGACAGACATAATTTATACATAGAAACGTAGGAAAATGTGTCTTCTCACTCAAATTCGTCTGCTAAAGCTGTAAGTCTTATAGTTTTGGCGTCAGACACAAAGATACGCCAGCAACACCCACCCACAGCTCCATAGACTGCCATGTTAAAAAGGCAGGGAAATTTCTGGAGGAAAGCAGACGTAACCTTTCTTTGAATCGCTTAGAATAGGTCACATTTCGTCATTTTACCCACAAACTGCATATGTAGACGTTCAGGAAAGCCTCAAGATGCCCAAAGTTAAGTCGGTTCAATGATTGGAAATACGGTTTGGCCACAAGTCCTTCCTGTTCGAGGCGATTTTTCAGCATTTTCTCTCTTTTCCCCGTCTTCCAACTGACATTCTAACAGGAGCAGTTGACCCTGGTAGCCATGACAACCAGACCCCAACCAGCTTACACACGTTCACACACGCAGCTGCTGGGGACGAGAGGCGGGAAAAGAGCTCTCAGTGGAAAACATGATCTGCCAAAACATTAAAACCCCCCAAACCATTACTGCAGTACTGTAGGGGGCCAGAACCTGACATTGTGACCTTTTCCTTTATTTTAAACACAAATTATATCTGGCTGCTTTGCTGAAACTCCTGACACAACATCCCTGACCCGTTTCCTTCATCTTATTAGGTCAGTGAATAGCTAAACTGCTAACAGACGCTAACGACTAGCCGCCCAGTGATTTAGCCGACGACTAGCCTTCCAGCATAGCTCATGTATGTTAGCAAGCTAGCGGAGCTAACGGAGCTAGCTAGCCGCTACCTTAACGCCGCGGACTCAACCGCGGAGTTAGCCTCGAGCTAACCGCTAACTAACCGCTAGCTAACCGGGATTTAACCGCGGACCCGCGGGAGTTAAACACGAATTAGCCGTGGGAATTCGCGAGAGTGATGCAGTGGCCACAGCAGTCTGTGATATGATATGATGCTATGATATAACGATTTGATACTGCGATGCTAAGATGATATGATGATATGATGCTACAATAATCCTTTGCTTTAATGATATAATTTTAAAAAAAGGATAGTGTGAGTTAAAATAAATAGTATATATACTTATATATATATATATACACTAAATATGTATATATATATATTTACATGCATACATTTACACACACACACACACACACACATCTATCTATAACAGGATCATAGCGTAGCTCAGGAATCTAACCTGTGTCCATGAGAGAGACAGAGAGATCGTGAACGCGCATATGTGTGTGCGTGTCTGTGAATCTGTGAAGCCCGCGAAAAATTCATCCATCTGATTGGACAGTAGCAATGACGTGTTCACGGGGAGGACTCTGATTGGTCAGGTCCGTTACTACGGAGTTAAATACCCTCGTCTGATTCTGCTCCTCCCCTTTCTTCTCGGCAGAGGTAAGTGTACGTTTCATTCCTCTTTAGATAACAAATATTTTATTAAATTGTTAAAGAAAAGTGATATTATTGAAGCTAGATATTGTTCTGTCGTTATTCTGTAAATGTATTTAATTATTTATGTTCGGTGTGTTTATATTAAAGAATATTAAGCCGCGGTAAAAGCTCGGTAAAAGTGACTGTGCCTTTTCTATATAAAACATTAAACAAAGACAAAAGCAAACAGCTCTAACTGTGGTAATATGTATATATCTTTATCAAAAGAGAGATTATTAAAGCTAAATATTACTTTCTGGTGATTTTACGGTTGGTTTGTTTCAATACAAGAACATTAAACCGAGCTAAAAAGCTAACGGAGCTAACTGGCTATAGACAGAGCTAAGCTAGCGGCCTGTACCGCCGCCATTATGCTAATGAAGGGCTAACGAAGCTCACTGGCTGTAGACGGAGCTCCGGTAAAGGCCCGAAGGGCCGCTATTGTGTTAATGAAAAGCCTACAAAGCTAACTGGCTGTGGCGCGAACGGCAGCCATTATGCTAATGAAAAGCTAACGGGGCTAACTGGCTGTAGATAGAGCTTGGTTAAAATAGCTAGGCTAATATGTTAAACACTTTTACATCATACCTTCATTAAATAGAAAAGCATTTTGATACAAGACTATTTTTTTTTACTTTTGGTAATAAATGTTCATTCAGATGTTGATACAATCCTGTACATTTGCTGAAGTTGATGTTATCTTTGCTTGTGTGGAATATCTATTTGTCATAGTAATTATTTGTTTTTATGAAAAAAAAAAACTTATAATATGATACTGTTTAAAATAAATTAATATAGTAGTATAATTATCATCCATAGTTATTATAATATAGAAATATTGTGCCCAAAAACACACACTTTATGACAACTACAGATGTTTAACATGTGTTTGCTTTGTTATTAGCTTGTTGCTTACACTTACTTATAACAATTGAAAGACATTTCAATTTTTTTGCATTGTCTTTGATAGGATTAAAAGGTTCCTGTGCTTCGACAGCTGAGAGTTGATTCATCGCCCTCAACCATCGCAGAGTAGTATCGCCACCTCACCCACACACATACATTCACCACACCTTCATCTACACAGATTTAATTTAAATATAACATATTACATTAATTTGTCTTAGATTAGATTATTTTACATTAGGTAGTTAGAGTTTAGGTAAAGGCTAGGGTTTAGGTTAGTTTGATAGGTTTGATAGCCTGTTAAACTTTGAAAAGTATTTTGTCTTGTTTTTTTTTTCTGTCTATTTTTTGTCAGCAGGATGCCTAGGAAGTCCAGACGTTCCATGGCGGTGAAGCAGCGCTGGAGGAGGCTCGACCTGGAGGAGCTGAGGTCCACCCCTTCCCCCCTGGAGGTATTTACACAGTAGATAAGCTTCTGTGCCACAATGACATCTGTCTGCGTGAAAATGGCTCTAGAAATGTTACATCTATTGTTTTCTCCTTAACTGCTGAGTTCTGTATGTGTTTGGTCTTAATGTTTCATCAGACGTCCCCCCCGGCCGGAGAGGAGCCTTCCCACCGACCCTGCTCTCAAGCTCGTCCCCCCGTTCGTGCTCGTGAGTATCTCTCAATGATCAATAAATTAATTCAGCATCAGTATTTAACTTTCTAAACTGTTTTTTTCTGTCCTGTTGTACTCATATTAACAAATGATTGTTGACATTTCCTGGTTTGTTTTCAATTCAGTAACACCGTTATCTCGTGATGTGTTTTGTCGTTTACTAAACAGGCCGCGGTACCGGCTACCGCCATCGGGTCCTGCGGTGGCCAACTTCGTCGCTCACTGGACGGAGCCACAAGTTGGTCATCCCACCGGAGTCTCCTGACAAGAAGGTGATATTATTAGCCACTTTATGAAGAAAGTGATTGATGTTTAGAGGGATTAATGATTTTCATGCTAATTACATTTTCTTGGTTGTTACAGTTCATTCTGATTGTCGGGGACTCCCACCTGCGCTCCATCGCCGACGGATTCGCCGTGATGCCAGACACTAAGTATTCGTTCGGTATCATGTCGACCCCTGGGGCCCATGCCGCTCAGTTGCGGACTGAGGTCCTTAATGCTAATGTACCTCTCTCACCTGATGCTGTTTGTGTTCTTGCTCCTAGTAACAACCTGACAGCCAGCAGGACCATCGAGGAGGCGGCCGTCGACTACGCCCGTTTCCTCACTGCGGTGAGGAGCCGTTGGCCAGAGGTAAGTTTAATTTCATGTCTCACTTGTCCTGTATTTGTAGTAGTTTAACAAGACTCGAAGTTCATTGACTCTGCTTAAACGTATGAGATTTAAAAAAAGAGATTTAAAAAAATTAATGTGTATTTATTGTAACGTGTGTGATTTTGAAAGAAAATGTCAATTGGTAGCGAACATGTTTTGTTTTGGAAAATTTTGCTTTATTACAGGTCTTTGTGGTGGACTTCCCCCCCCGCCTGACGGAGGACCAGACGTACCAGGACCTTCTTCGCCAGGAGTACCACCGCGTGTCGGCTCGTATGGGTGTGTACAAATTATCATGTCAATAAAAACAAGGAAAAAGAACTTAAAAGTGTCTGTGATTCATGGTACATGTTGTAATTGCTTGTTGTTTTCTTTTGTGTATTTTCAGGTGTGAGGTTCTTCTCTGCGGCGGAGTACTTCCCCCTGACGCGCCTGGAGCTCTGGAGCAGAGACGGCGTAAGTAGAAAATCAATGTGTGATAGAAAAAGTCAAATTTGTTATAATGTCTTGTGTGTTGATATGAAACATTCAACACGAGCTACTGTTCTATACCTGAACTTTGTATGTGTCTTTGTGGGTTTGTGTTCATGTGTGCAGGTTCACCTGAGCGACCGTGAGGGGATGGCCATCCTGACCAGCCTGCTGTGGTCCGCGACGGAGCGGTACCTGGAGACACCACCTCCCCCCCCGGTGTCTCCTACTCCTCCACAGCCACTTAGGAAGGTTTCTCCTAAGCTGGTTGTGAGGGGAGAGGTACGTGCTCCGCTGGCTTCTGACCCCTTCCGTTGGAAGGTCGTTGGTCAGAGCAGCAAGGTTAGTAAAGTTTTACTGTTGTATCATCATGTGTGTTTACATGTGTTTGTGAACATGTTGGAGATCGGGTTCACAGTCTTAAAAAGCACCTATTTAATCAAATGTGATGTGAACTTTTCCAGGTTCCCTCCCCGGCCAGCGCGACTCAGCAGCAGGAGAAGGAGTCCTTCCTCCCACTGAACCCTGTTTGGTTCAGCAGCACGCTTCTTCGTGCTGTGGAGGAAGTGTCTCCTTCTCAGCTGTCTGGTGTCGTGGACCCCCCGTCTCCTCCAGCGCGGAAGAAGGTAAGTTGTCTGATTCTTCTCAGCTGTAAAGTTTCTCCTTGTTCCCTACAGTTACTGTTGCTATGTTCTATCTGACTGTGCAGGTGGCCTCCCCAGCAGCAGCCAGACGACGCAGGACCCCCCGCCCCCAGACTACAGTGACTAATGTACGTTTTTATCTGCCACAACACACACAATGTGACACAGAACACACAGTGTGTTCACTGAGTGAATTTTAACATGTCTATTCTCATGTGTCAACAGCTGGTTGGATCCCCTCCTACCAGGTTGGCCTGCAGTCTGGGATCTCCGGAGACCCCCACCTGTTCACCGGTGGCCAAGGTACATATTATTCCTATTGAATAAAGTTGATGATGTCATCAAAGTCTTCATTCTACTGAATTCTTGTTATGATTTGTTCTCAGGTGGCCAGGATCCAGACACCTTCCCCGGCTGGACCTTCCCTTTCCCTCACCGCTGTGGCCCGCTCCTCTCCTCGCCCAGCTAAGGTATTTAATCCACAACTGACACACACACAACGTTTACTGTAAATTCAGCTGTAACTACATTAACCTGGTTCATCTTCCTCTGCAGTTCATAAATGCAGAGAAAGTGAGTAATAAAAATACATTTAGAAAACTTTTCTCGTAACAACTTAGTGCTTGTTCTAATACTGGTCTTATGACTTGTCACAGACATTTAGAAAACTTTTCTCGTAACAACTTAGTGCTTGTTCTAATACTGGTCTTATGACTTGTCACAGACCCGGACACCGTTCCCCTCATCAACTTCCTGGCCCTGGATCATCGACGACGGACTGTCCACCTCCTCTGCTAATGAGGTAAGAACATTTACCTTCTGGTTTATCGTGGGCTCAATAAAGTGTTTGTTTGAGGGAGAGTGTAATTTCCTTTAAACTGTAATGTATAAAAAAAACTTGAGGAAATGAAGGAGAGATTTAATTTGTTTTTTGATCATTATTAATATCTTGGTAAACTTACCAAGATATTAATAATGATCAGAATACCAGTAATGTGTTCTAGTCAAGTGTGCTCATGATATGTGTGTAAGATTGTGTCAGCTTTTTATAGATGTTTAGTTGATCTGAAAAACTTGCTGGAATTGATGTTCTACAACAATGTAACTTGATTCATTACTACTTCTGCTATTAATACTAGTAATAATAATAAAGCTAACTATAATAATACTGATACTAATAATGTGTAGTAATTAATAGTATTTTAATACTAATAGACTAATAAAATTAATTATGACTAACCTACTAATAATTAACCATTGAACATCTTTACAGGCAAGCATAAAGGTAGGTACTCAGGTAAGTGGGGGTCAGGCTGTCACTGTTAGGGCTAGTCATAGTCAGAGGGACAGGAGGTACAGTAAGTTCTCTAGGAACAGTCAGTGTACCTGCATGTCCCTGACTTTTCTCGCTTTCGAGAATGAGGGTTGTAGCTTTAACACAGCTACCCTCGATAGAGTGCTGGCTCAGGGAGATTCACTCTACGTAGGAGTGAAACAACAGCTGATCCTGGAGCACAGGTATGAAAATGATCATCTCACCGTCGAGAAAATGCCTAAACAAGTCCTGACAGACACTGCAATGTACGATGTCCACATGTGCGAAGTTAAATGTGGAACCGTCAAAGCCTCCAGCGACGGAAACGGCAACTTAATTTCCCTTGCTGAAGAGCTGCAGTGTCTGTCAGGAGATGTGAGGCATGCGTTTATCATAGTAAATCCAGAATGCATTGCAGTGTTCCGTACCCAAACAGGGACGTATGGTGTGTTTGATTCACACACCAGAGATTCGGCAGGTTTTCCAAAATTCAACGGAACTGCAATCATGAAGACCTTCACTGAAATCAGTGACCTGGCTGAACACCTGCACAACCTCTTTGCTGATCGTGGACCTTCTGCCAGCTATGAGCTTGTGCCTGTGTCATTTGAAGCCGTCGGTTCCAGTGAAGGTCTTCAACAACCGACGGTAGAAGTAGATTTAGAAGTCTCCAGGACAGCTCTCCCTCCAGTCATAAAACTAGGTAAATTAGGTAAACAACGAAGACAAAAAGTTAAAAGGAGGGAAAGTGACAGCCATGTTATCAAATGTGAAAAAAACATTAATGAAAAAAATAGGTATGACAACTGCCCGGAATTTGGAATTAAAAAAATAGAAGCAAACAAAATAAAACATTCCCAAGACAGTAATCATAGGAAACAACGGTTACTGTCTTTCAGAAATTATTATTCAAAAGTTAAAAATACAAAAAAAATAAAACTTAATCAAAAATATAAGGAAGACCCAACATTCCGGAGCAGTAGAAAAAAACATTATACAGACAAATACAGGGCCGATCCTGCTTTCCAGAGCAGGAAGAAAAAAATTTTTACAGAGAAATATAACATGGATCCTGCCTTTCAAACTAGGCAAAAAAAATATATTAAAGAAAAGTATAAGGCAGACCCTGCCTTTCAAACTAGGCAAAAAAAATATATTAAAGAAAAGTATAAGGCAGACCCTGCCTTTCAAACTAGGCAAAAAAAATATATTAAAGAAAAGTATAAGGCAGACCCTGCCTTTCAAACTAGGCAAAAAAAATATATTAAAGAAAAGTATAAGGCAGACCCTGCCTTTCAAACTAGGCAAAAAAAATATATTAAAGAAAAGTATAAGGCAGACCCTGCCTTTCAAACTAGGCAAAAAAATTATATTAAAGAAAAGTATAAGGAGGATCCTGCCTTTCAAACTAGGCAAAAAAAATATATTAAAGAAAAGTATAAGGCAGACCCTGCCTTTCAAACTAGGCAAAAAAAATATATTAAAGAAAAGTATAAGGCAGACCCTGCCTTTCAAACTAGGCAAAAAAATTATATTAAAGAAAAGTATAAGGAGGATCCTGCCTTTCAGAGTAGGCACAAAAATTACATTAAACAGAAATATAGGGCAGATCCTGATTTTTGTACCAAAAAGAAAATGTACATGTTAACTAGGTACAAATCTAATCTTAGACTTAGACAAAAGAAAAAAGAAAGTTTAAATAGAAGGTATCACAATGATCCTGAGTTTAGGTTACGCTGTATCCAACGCAGAGTAACTAAACTCGCAACAAATGCTACTTTTTGCATCTTTAACAAGATGCAAAACGCATTAAGGATCAAACAAAAATATAGAAGGATCGTGCCCTATAACCCCCCCCAACCGCAGCCGTTAATAAATCCTGTGATGGAAGCCGCCATCACAGTGTTTCGTGAAACTATTCGACACGGGCCGACGTATGTCTGCACCGTGTGTAACAGAGCAATGTTTCCTAATCAGGTCAGATTGTGCAAAAGAGAAAAATATAGACAAAAACCTGCAGTGGCAGCATCCTGTTTAACAGGAAACTATGTCCACTTTTGTGACAACGACTGCGCTGCACATTGCTCTGTTACACACGAGCGACTAAAAGAGTGGATCTGTCACACGTGTGACAGCCACTTGAAGAGAGGACGGATGCCACCGGTTGCGACGGCGAACAACTTAGAGTTGTCGCCCATCCCCCCAGAGTTAGCGAGGCTCAACGTGCTCGAGAGGCAGCTAATTGCTAAAATACTGCCTTTTGCTAAGGTTGTCGCTCTGCCGAAAGGACAACAAAAAGCAGTCCATGGAGCTGTTGTCTGTGTTCCATCAGAGGTGGAAGCAACAGTCAACAGTCTCCCAAGACCCAGATCTGAGTCACAACTACTTCAGGTTAAATTAAAGAGGCGCATTAACTACAAGGGCTACCAGCACTTTTATACTGTTAATATGAGAAATGTATTAGCTAGTCTCGCCACACTTAAAAGGATACATTCTGAGTATCAGGATGTATCCATAGACGATAGTGTTGTTTTTGATGAGTCAGTCGACGATGACGACTCACAACTCAATGTTGCTGATGCTGCTCAGTCAGAGCAGCATCAGGGAGACATTGAGGCAGACGTGGACCTCGAGGAGGTCTTTAATAGGAAAAACGACCCAGACCAACCACAAAGGCAGCAGCCAGACCCAGACATGGACAAAGACTTAGAGGAAGTTTTTTCTAGTCAGAACGACCCAGACTCTAGTAGAAGTCAGCAGCCTCAGGGAGCTGACGACGAACAGGAGGAGCTGAGGCCTGGCCTGACTCTGGACACGTGTATGCAGCCGCCTGACATTGCACAGGAGAGTCTTTCGTATGGTGATGGAATATTTAGCATTGCCCCCGCCCAGGGCAACAGACCAGTAGGCTTCTTCACCATACCAAAGCTTGAAGCCATGGCTTTCCCTGTGCAATTCCCGACAGGAGAGAACACACTGGATGAACCCAGAACCTTCTCCCTGTCACCTAGCATGTATTTTAACTGCAGGTTGTTTGCTGTCGATACACGTTTCGCTAGCGACCAAAGCTACCTTTTCTTTGCGCAGTTTGTCACAGAAACCCACCTGGCGACAAACAGCATGTCAATTCAGATGCGCAAAGGAAAGTCCAGAGCTAGAGACGGCCGTCGTATTAACAACCTCATGCTCCTGGACCAAGACGAGGTGCAGCGGCTCATTATGAGCCAAGATGCAACTCGCTTCATGCAGCCTCTCAGAGGCACTCCAGCCTATTGGACCAAGACTCTGAAAGACGTCCACGCCATGGTGCGACAAATAGGCAAACCCACATTTTTTGTCACGTTCTCGGCTGCTGAGATGAGATGGCCTGAGGTCATAGAGGTCATCAAAGCTCAGCAGGGAGAACACGGGGACTTTTCAGAGCTCGACTGGAAATCAAAGTGCGACATTCTGCGGAGCAATCCGGTCACAGTAATGCGCATGTTTGAAAAGAGAGTCGACGCTCTGATGACCAACCTTCTCCTCTCACCAGCGCAGCCCATTGGCGAGGTGGAGGATTATTTTTATAGGGTTGAGTTCCAGGCTAGAGGAAGTCCCCACATCCACATGCTAATTTGGATTAAAAATGCACCTAAATTTGAAGAAGAGTCCGACCAGAAGGTCGCGGCTTTCATAGATAGGTACATAACATGCAAGATGCCTGATCCTGAGACAGACCTGGAGCTCCACAGAATTGTCTCAGAGGTTCAGGTTCACAGCAGGAAACATTCCAAGTCCTGCAAAAAAGGCAACGTTGCCTGTAGGTTTGGCTTCCCGAAGCAGCCCATGGATGATACATTCATCACTAGACCCCCCATTAGTGCTGGCACCTCAAAACCTTTAGATCAAGACCAGAACCAAGATGAGGTCGCCAGAATACTGGAGCAGAAGCGGGCACTCGCTAAGAAGCGAAAGGAAGCCAAAGTCAAACTTCAGCAAGTTAGAGACTTGCTCTTGGATGCAAACGCTTCATTCAGTAGTTTGACAGACTTGCTCGACCAGTGCGGCTTGACGTACACGGAATACCGAGCCCTTGTCCACCGCCTGGCGAGCAGCCATGTCGTGATCCTGAAGCGGCATCCAAACGATTGCTGGGTTAACGCCTATAACCCAGACCTGCTCCGAGCCTGGAACGCCAACATGGACATTCAGTACGTTGTGGACGATTATAGCTGCATAATGTACATGATGTCCTACGTGTCCAAGCCGGAGCACGAGATGACGCAATTCCTTAAGAACGTCATCGGAAATGTTAAACAGTCCAATGTTAACGAGCGTGACGAAATGAAGCAGATCATGCAGGCCTATGCTAAACATAGGGAAGTCAGCGCTCAAGAGGCTGTTGCTCGCACCTGCAGCTTACGGCTGAAGAGGTGCTCCCGGACCGTGGTGTTCCTTCAGACCGACGAGGACGGTCTGAGGATGAGTCACCCTATCGGTAGACTCCAACAGATGGAACCGGGTTCAGAGGAGGTGTGGATGTCCGGCCTGCCAGAAAAATACGTCAACAGACCTCGCGGTGCTGAGTTTGCGCGTATGTGCATGGCCGAGTTTGCGTCAGAGTACAGGGTGCTGTACGGTGAGCAAACTAAAAGTAAAAGCGCCATCCCCCTCCTGAATGAAATGGGCTTTATTCAGAAAAGAACTGCTGGAAAGCCGGCAATTATCAGATTTCCTCGGTTCTCAGAGAAGAAAGCTCCTGAGAAGTTTTATAGACGACTGCTCAAACTTTATCTCCCACACCGATCTGATGACGACCTGAGAGATGAAGCTAACCCCACTTATGAGCAGTTTTATACGTGTGGCGAGATCCCGGGTATGAGTGTTAGAGATCTCGTAACCCGTAACAAAAAACGCTACGAAGGTCAGGGTAAAAGGATCGACGAAGCGTTAGAACAGTATCAGGTGCTGGGCCCTATAGTTAATGAGTGGAACTGTTTTGCGCCTGAAGTAGAAGCTGAACGGTTAGAGTGTCTTGCAGAGCGACAACCTGCCGAGCACGAAGACCCAGGAGAGGTCCCAGAGTTTCAGGTCACTAGAGATAGGGGGAGCTCCATGCCGAGGATAGAAGCGCCGCAGTTGAGTCCAGACTTTGTTAGAAAAATGTATCAAAGTCTGAACGAAACGCAGGCTTCTATCTTCTACAGCATTCGTCAGTGGTGCTTTGAGCTGGTGTGGGGCCGCGATGTAGAGCCGTTTTATTACTTTTTGACAGGGGGAGCTGGCTGTGGTAAATCGCACGTAATCAAGTGCGTTCACCAGGAGGCAACGAGGATTCTGCGTGAGCTCCCCAGATTCAGGGACCAAGCAGACATGACGCAGCCTGCAGTGCTGCTGACTGCCTTCACTGGCACAGCAGCCTTCAACATTTCAGGCGTCACGTTGCACTCACTGCTCAAACTGCCGAGGTCCTTGAAGGCACCGTATCAAGGTCTCGGCAACGCCCTGGATGAGGTCCGAGCGACACTTTCCAACGCGGAGATTCTCATCATCGATGAGGTCTCCATGGTTTCCAAGGAGCTGTTTGCTTACGTCAACTGGCGTTTTCAACAGATCCGAGGAAACAGGAAGCCGTTCGGGGGGATTTCTGTCCTCGCTGTTGGTGACTTTTACCAACTGCCGCCTTTAGGCAGAGCCAAGCCACTGTGTGTGTATGAGGAGACTGAGTTTGATCTCTGGAAGGATCACTTCAAGATGGTCATCCTTACAGAGATCATGCGACAGAAGGACGATCGAGCTTTTGCTGAACTCTTGAACCGCCTCAGAGTGAAGCAAAAGCTGGATCCTTTGAGTGATGAGGACAGAGAGTTGCTCACACAGGCAGTGGCTGACGTCAAAGATTGTCCAGTAGATAGGCTACACATTTTTGCTACCAACAAAGAAGTTGACCGTCACAACTCTGGTACTGTAGCCTCCCTCCACGACGACGCTATCGACATCGCAGCTCGGGATTATAGGAAAATGCCTACGACCGGCTGCATGACGATAGTGTCGAACGTTAACGGCACCAAGCGAGATTTGCCTGACAACATAGTGGCTGCTCCAGGAGTACGCGTTATGTTGACCAGGAATCTCGACGTGGAGGACGGAATTGTTAATGGAACATTCGGAACCATCTCGCACATTGTAATGACGGACAGCGAGCCAAAGTCTGTTAAGTTAATTGGACTCGAGCTGGACAATCCCACAGCAGGACAGAGATTCCGCAAAAAGATCTTGGGTCCCTCAGACAATCTGGCCTACATTGAAAGATCTGAGGAGAGCCTGAGTAACACAAAAGGGGTCATTCGGCGCCAGTTCCCCATGAAGTTGGCTTTTGCGTGTACGGCCCACAAAGTTCAAGGTATGACGATGGCGTCAGCGGTTGTGTGTCTGAAGCGCGTGTTTGAACCGGGCATGGCTTATGTAGCGCTCAGCCGCACAACTTCGCTGGGAGGTCTCACTATCTGTGACTTCGACGAGAAAAAGATATATGCTGACCCCGAAATCAAGACAGCTCTGGAAAGTATGCCTCAAGCCTCTTTCCAGAGCTGTCGACCATTGTTAGCATTTTATAGATTGATGGAACAAACTCCAAAGACCTTGACAATCATCCACCACAATACTCAGGGACTTCCGTCCCACATTTCAGACCTGAAGGCTCATCACGAACTGCAACTAGCAGACGTGCTGTGCCTCACAGAGACACATTTGTCAGGGTCCTCTGTATCCCCAATTTTCGACCTGGAGGGATACACCATGTTCACACGCAGTAGGTTGCTGTCTTACAACAGCTGTGTGGACATGGCTCGAAAAGATGGAGGTGGAGTTGCAGTGTACTGTAGAGGCAACGTGCAAGCAGAGCCTCGCAGGTACATGCACCAGGTCACTGATTTGGAGTTTGTTGTCATCAAAATTGAGGCTCCAGTCAAACTACTTTTAGCGACTGTTTACAAACCACCAAATTTCCGATGGTCTATGTTCTTACAAAACTTGAGAAACCTCTTAGACTCATTGGACGTGATAAATCACCAGCCCATCATTGTTTGTGGCGACTTTAATGAGGATCTCCTCAGTAAAGGCAAAAAAAGTATAAAAGACTTGTTTCAGGCCAGAGGTTACACTCAACTAATTAGTGAATCCACCACTGAGAAGAACACTCTGATTGATCACATTTATATTTCACATCCTGATAAATGTCTTCAATCAGGTGTTCTCCAAACTTATTACAGTTACCACAGTCCAGTCTATTGTATTTTGACTGACTAAGTCTCTCCAGCCAACACATGGTCCATAGAAAAGTAAGTGTGACTTTAATCATGATGTTGTAATGGCATGTGTTGGCTGGAAATAGTTGAATCATGTATTGATGTAGTGTTTTTTTATATTTATTAATGTAACAAAGGGGTCAGCATTATCTTATCAAGCCGTTCTCATCATCTATTGAGATGATGAGAACGGCTTTCAATGTATAATGTTAAATATTTTGTAATTAGCTTAGCTAATGTAATTATTTAAATTACATTAGCTAACCTAAATAATGTAAATCATGTATTGTAAATTAAATCATGTAAGTTACAGGTCGACAATCTACGTGTCAACCAGGTCCATCAAAAGGTGAGTATCTCTCTTTAAAATGATTAATCACATTGAATATTTGAACTAACCTCCCTTCTCTTCTCCTGTCTGTCTGTTCTGTCTTTACTGTCATTCATGTTCAACAGAAGGAGACATCAAGAGGACCACAGCTGATCTCTCTCCAGTAGAGACAGCAAACCAACACCAAAAAAAAGGGAAGTAATATTTCACATTTTTTGATCAAATGTTTTAACTAATGTTTTGAGCCTTTAACTTATGTCTGTTTTTGTTTAAATTGTGTGAACTAGATCTAGGAAGAAGACGCCCAGATGACAGCAACACAACAACAATAAGGGAAGTAATATTTCACATTTTTTGATCAAATGTTTTAACTTAATGTTTTGAACCTTTAACTTATGTCTGTTTTTGTTTAAATTGTGTGAACTAGATCTAGGAAAAAGACGTCCAGATGACAGCAACACAACAACAATAAGGGAAGTAATATTTCACATTTTTTGATCAAATGTTTTAACTTAATGTTTTGAACCTTTAACTTATGTCTGTTTTTGTTTAAATTGTGTGAACTAGATCTAGGAAGAAGACGTCCAGAAGACAGCAACACAACAACAATAAGGGAAGTAATATTTCATTAAGTTTGTGATCAAATGTCTCCATGATGATTTGAAACCTCTAACTTATTGATCTTTTAAATCCAGGATCAAGGACCCAAGATCCAGGAAGAAGACGTCCAGAGGACTTTTTTTTTTCCTTTGTATCTTTAGTTTCGTGATGGGTTCGGTGGCCGTGTTTTTACAACTTTGTTTCTTGTTAGATTAACGTTTTTTACCGACTCATCAGATGTTTTCGTGTTCCTTGATTGTTTTGTTGAAAAATAAACTTAATTTCTGTTGCAAACTGTCTGTTTATGGCTGTTTTATCACTTATCTTATAGTTTCAGCTTAGTTAAAGGTATATTATAGCATTTTAGCATCTTAGCATTAAAGCATCATTTAAACATCTTAGCATTGTAGCATCATAGCATTGTAGCGAATTGGCATTGTAGCATCTTAGCATCATAGCATTTTAGCATCATGAAAGCATGTTAGCATCATAGTATGGTAGCATGATAGCATTGTAGCAAATTGGCATTGTAGCATCATAGCATCATAGCATGGTAGCATCATTAAAGCATCTTAGCATCATAGCATGGTAGCATCATTAAAGCATCTTAGCATCATAGCATTGTAGCATCATTAAAGCATCTTAGCATCATAGCATGGTAGCATGGTAGCATGATAGCATTGTGGCAAATTGGCATTGTAGCATCTTAGCATCATAGCATTGTAGCATCATTAAAGCATCTTAGCATTGTAGTATCTTAGCATCATAGCATCTTAGTATAATTGCATTGTAGCATCTTAGCATCATAGCAACATAGTATCTTAGCTTTGTAGCATCTTAGTATCATAGCATCTTAGCATCTTAGCATCTTGGCATAGTAGCATCATCGTAGCATCGTAGCATCGTACTATCACAGCAATATAGCATGGTATCGCAGACTGCTGCGGCCACTGCATCACTCTCGCGATTTCCCGCAGGGGAATTGTCTAGTTATTAGTGATGCAGTGCTACGCAATGCAAACTATTGACCCCCCTCATAGCAAAGCTATGGGGGTCAATAGTTTGCAGTGCGAAGCACTGCAAACTATTGTTCTTCACTACGTTTTTCTTCTTATTATTATTATTATTATTATTATTATTAAACTTTTTCCTACGCATTTTCGAAACCTTTCAACTCAAATACCGTTCGTCGCACACAGACACAAAATACATCAAAACGTGCGTCTCGATCGGACTCGGTGTGCTTCTATACAGTTCTTTCAAACAAGATTTTTTCGCGACGTAGTCGCGAAAAAACTGCGACAAATTTCCCTATTGAAATGAATGGAGAAGCCCGAAAAAAAAAAAAATTCAACAGACATTTTCAACAATGAACTGCTCTGGCATACTTTAACCGAGAGACTTCATTTAAACTTTAAAACGTAGGTACTCTTGCCTTCTCTTCAGAGATTCACTTCACTTAGCGACAACTTTTACCGTTTTTAAACTATGAAGCCTCAGAGTTGTGTAGGTTTTTACTCAAATTTCAGGGTTTATAATGGGTGTGTATTGCGCGGAATGTTTGTGCTAGAGTGGATGACATCATCAGCTAGAGTGAGGAGGGGAGAAGAAAGTTAGTCAAAAAACTGCACAGAAACTGCTCCCGTGGCCACAAATTTCACACGACAGACATAATTTATACATAGAAACGTAGGAAAATGTGTCTTCTCACTCAAATTCGTCTGCTAAAGCTGTAAGTCTTATAGTTTTGGCGTCAGACACAAAGATGCGCCAGCAACACCCACCCACAGCTCCATAGACTGCCATGTTAAAAAGGCAGGGAAATTTCTGGAGGAAAGCAGACGTAACCTTTCTTTGAATCGCTTTGAATAGGTCACATTTCTTCATTTTACCTACAAATTACACATCTAGACGTTCAGGAAAGCCTCAAGATGCCCAAAGTTAAGTCGGTTCAATGATTGGAAATACGGTTTGGCCACAAGTCCTTCCTGTTCGAGGCGATTTTTCAGCATTTTCTCTCTCTTTCCCCGTCTTCCAACTGACATTCTAACAGGAGCAGTTGACCCTGGTAGCCATGACAACCAGACCCCAACCAGCTTACACACGTTCACACACGCAGCTGCTGGGGACGAGAGGCGGGAAAAGAGCTCTCAGTGGAAAACATGATCTGCCAAAACATTAAAACCCCCCAAACCATTACTGCAGTACTGTAGGGGGCCAGAACCTGACATTATGACCTTTTCCTTTATTTTAAACACAAATTATATCTGGCTGCTTTGCTGAAACTCCTGACACAACATCCCTGACCCGTTTCCTTCATCTTATTAGGTCAGTGAATAGCTAAACTGCTAACAGACGCTAACGACTAGCCGCCCAGTGATTTAGCCGACGACTAGCCTTCCAGCATAGCTCATGTATGTTAGCAAGCTAGCGGAGCTAACGGAGCTAGCTAGCCGCTACCTTAACGCCGCGGACTCAACCGCGGAGTTAGCCTCGAGCTAACCGCTAACTAACCGCTAGCTAACCGGGATTTAACCGCGGACCCGCGGGAGTTAAACACGAATTAGCCGCGGCAGTTCGCCGTGAGCTAACGCGGAGGCTAGTGGGGTTAGCCGCCGGCTAATTCGCCGCCTTGCTAGCGGGTGCTTATCACAGTAATAATGTTGAAGTTTTACAATTTAAAGGGAAGATATTTTTAAATTAAACTGTGTCAAACTGAAAAATATATTATTCCACCACATAAAGTAGGAAACATTTATGGCTTGCAACAACATTAATGACAGTATATATATATAATTGGAGTAATTTAATATAATATGATGTTTTTAATTAAATAAATAATGAGCTGTTGAACACTCATAAGAGTTATATTAAGTATGTTACATAACATTATTTGACATGTCTATTTGTCTGCCTATAGTTTTCCTCCAGCTGATCCAGACAGACTGCAGTGACGTCCAACATGAGACAAAGAGCTGGACTCGCAGGACAATTTGAAGGTCTTCACTTCATCGCTGATTCCTTGTTACAGCCTGGATGTGTTAAGTTTAATATTATTGTTTATCTAACTGTAAGACTGTGCCGTAAACTGTTAAACTATTGCTCAGGTAGGAGTAATGAGTTTTATTGTTAAAATTATTATGATTAACGATCAATTGTTACGATTTGCTCGTTCTTTGTCTGGGGATCCTAGTGAGATCCCTCCCACTCTCTTCCTTATTTGATGCTGGCTTTCAGGTGGAGCTGGGAGGGCTCTGCTGCCTGTACCTGCCCTTCAGTTTGTAGAAGGCGAAGCATAAAGGACGACCCTTCTCAGTGTCTCTCTCTCTCAGCCAGGCCTACTGCATCCTCCTCATCCTGTTTGGTTTGTTGTACCCTGCATGACATCAAACTCACACCCATCCAGTCAGAAGGAACCAGGCCTTAAATGACTATTTGAGTTGTGCTTTTTGTTATAGCTGCTGCTCATGGTAGTAAAGACATGCTACTTAGTAAAGACATTCGCGACGTAAGTCGCGAATACTTTCATACCTGTCTTGACCTGACCATTACTTTTTGTAGTCAAACATGAAATTATTTGCAACGTTAGTCGCAAATATTTTCACCAGGATTATATTATGACTATATGAACAGGTGATCATTAAAGCATCATAGCATCTTAGTATAATTGCATTGTAGCATCTTAGCATCGTAGCAACATAGTATCTTAGCTTTGTAGCATCTTAGTATCATAGCATCTTAGTATCTTAGCATCATAGCATTGTAGTAGCATCTCGGCATAGTAGCATCATCATAGCATCGTAGCATCGTACTGTCGCAGCAATATAGCATGGTATCGCAGACTGCTGCGGCCACTGCATCACTCTCGCGATTTCCCGCAGGGGAATTGTCTAGTTATTATTATTATTAAACTTTTTCCTACGCATTTTCGAAACCTTTCAACTCAAATACCGTTCGTCGCACACAGGTCAAAATACATCAAAACGTGCGTCTCGATCGGACTCGGTGTGCTTCTATACAGTTCTTTCAAACAAGATTTTTTCGCGACATAGTCGCGAAAAAACTGCGACAAATTTCCCAATTGAAATGAATGGAGAAGCCCGAAAAAAATAAAAATTCAACAGACATTTTCAACAATGAACTGCTCTGGCATACTTTAACCGAGAGACTTCATTTAAACTTTAAAACGTAGGTACTCTTGCCTTCTCTTCAGAGATTCACTTCACTTGTCGACAACTTTTACCGTTTTTAAACTATGAAGCCTCAGAGTTGTGTAGGTTTTTACTCAAATTTCAGGGTTTATAATGGGTGTGTATTGCGCGGAATGTTTGTGCTAGAGTGGATGACATCATCAGCTAGAGTGAGGAGGGGAGAAGAAAGTTAGTCAAAAAACTGCACAGAAACTGCTCCCGTGGCCACAAATTTCACACGACAGACATAATTTATACATAGAAACGTAGGAAAATTTGTCTTCTCACTCAAATTCGTCTGCTAAAGCTGTAAGTCTTATAGTTTTGGCGTCAGACACAAAGATGCGCCAGCAACACCCACCCACAGCTCCATAGACTGCCATGTTAAAAAGGCAGGGAAATTTCTGGAGGAAAGCAGACGTAACCTTTCTTTGAATCGCTTTAATAGGTCACATTTCTTCATTTTACCCACAAACTGCATATGTAGACGTTCAGGAAAGCCTCAAGATGCCCAAAGTTAAGTCGGTTCAATGATTGGAAATACGGTTTGGCCACAAGTCCTTCCTGTTCGAGGCGATTTTTCAGCGACAAATTTCCCAATTGAAATGAATGGAGAAGCCCGAAAAAAATAAAAATTCAACAGACATTTTCAACAATGAACTGCTCTGGCATACTTTAACCGAGAGACTTCATTTAAACTTTAAAACGTAGGTACTCTTGCCTTCTCTTCAGAGATTCACTTCACTTGTCGACAACTTTTACCGTTTTTAAACTATGAAGCCTCAGAGTTGTGTAGGTTTTTACTCAAATTTCAGGGTTTATAATGGGTGTGTATTGCGCGGAATGTTTGTGCTAGAGTGGATGACATCATCAGCTAGAGTGAGGAGGGGAGAAGAAAGTTAGTCAAAAAACTGCACAGAAACTGCTCCCGTGGCCACAAATTTCACACGACAGACATAATTTATACATAGAAACGTAGGAAAATTTGTCTTCTCACTCAAATTCGTCTGCTAAAGCTGTAAGTCTTATAGTTTTGGCGTCAGACACAAAGATGCGCCAGCAACACCCACCCACAGCTCCATAGACTGCCATGTTAAAAAGGCAGGGAAATTTCTGGAGGAAAGCAGACGTAACCTTTCTTTGAATCGCTTTAATAGGTCACATTTCTTCATTTTACCCACAAACTGCATATGTAGACGTTCAGGAAAGCCTCAAGATGCCCAAAGTTAAGTCGGTTCAATGATTGGAAATACGGTTTGGCCACAAGTCCTTCCTGTTCGAGGCGATTTTTCAGCATTTTCTCTCTCTCTCCCCGTCTTCCAACTGACATTCGAACAGGAGCAGTTGACCCTGGTAGCCATGACAACCAGACCCCAACCAGCTTACACACGTTCACACACGCAGCTGCTGGGGACGAGAGGCGGGAAAAGAGCTCTCAGTGGAAAACATGATCTGCCAAAACATTAAAACCCCCCAAACCATTACTGCAGTACTGTAGGGGGCCAGAACCTGACATTATGACCTTTTCCTTTATTTTAAACACAAATTATATCTGGCTGCTTTGCTGAAACTCCTGACACAACATCCCTGACCCGTTTCCTTCATCTTATTAGGTCAGTGAATAGCTAAACTGCTAACAGACGCTAACGACTAGCCGCCCAATGATTTAGCCGACGACTAGCCTTCCAGCATAGCTCATGTATGTTAGCAAGCTAGCGGAGCTAACGGAGCTAGCTAGCCGCTACCTTAACGCCGCGGACTCAACCGCGGAGTTAGCCTCGAGCTAACCGCTAACTAACCGCTAGCTAACCGGGATTTAACCGCGGACCCGCGGGAGTTAAACACGAATTAGCCGCGGCAGTTCGCCGTGAGCTAACGCGGAGGCTAGTGGGGTTAGCCGCCGGCTAATTCGCCGCCTTGCTAGCGGGTGCTTATCACAGTAATAATGTTGAAGTTTTACAATTTAAAGGGAAGATATTTTTAAATTAAACTGTGTCAAACTGAAAAATATATTATTCCACCACATAAAGTAGGAAACATTTATGGCTTGCAACAACATTAATGACAGTATATATATAATTGGAGTAATTTAATATAATATGATGTTTTTAATTAAATAAATAATGAGCTGTTGAACACTCATAAGAGTTATATTAAGTATGTTACATAACATTATTTGACATGTCTGTTTGTCTGCCTATAGTTTTCCTCCAGCTGATCCAGACAGACTGCAGTGACGTCCAACATGAGACAAAGAGCTGGACTCGCAGGACAATTTGAAGGTCTTCACTTCATCGCTGATTCCTTGTTACAGCCTGGATGTGTTAAGTTTAATATTATTGTTTATCTAACTGTAAGACTGTGCCGTAAACTGTTAAACTATTGCTCAGGTAGGAGTAATGAGTTTTATTGTTAAAATTATTATGATTAACGACCAAATTGTAATAATTGATCGTTAATCATAATAATTCACCTGTTCATATAGTCATAATATAATCCTGGTGGGGGTGTGACGATCCCTCCCACTCTCTTCCTTATTTGATGCTAGCTTTCAGGTGGAGCTGGGAGGGGTCTGCTGCCTGTACCTGCCCTTCAGTTTGTAGAAGGGCGTAAAGGACGACCCTTCTCAGTGTCTCTCTCTCTCAGCCAGGCCTACTGCATCCTCCTCATCCTGTTTGGTTTGTTGTACCCTGCATGACATCAAACTCACACCCATCCAGTCAGAAGGAACCAGGCCTTAAATGACTATTTGAGTTGTGCTTTTTGTTATAGCTGCTGCTCATGGTAGTAAAGACATGCTACTTAGTAAAGACATTCGCGACGTAAGTCGCGAATACTTTCATACCTGTCTTGACCTGACCATTACTTTTTGTAGTCAAACATGAAATTATTTGCAACGTAAGTCGCAAATATTTTCACCAGGATTATATTATGACTATATGAACAGGTGATCATTAAAGCATCATAGCATCTTAGTATAATTGCATTGTAACATCTTAGCATCGTAGCAACATAGTATCTTAGCTTTGTAGCATCTTAGTATCATAGCATCTTAGTATCTTAGCATCATAGCATTGTAGTAGCATCTTGGCATAGTAGCATCATCGTAGCATCGTAGCATCGTACTATCACAGCAATATAGCATGGTATCGCAGACTGCTGCGGCCACTGCATCACTCTCGCGATTTCCCGCAGGGGAATTGTCTAGTTAGTGATGCAGTGCTACGCAATGCAAACTATTGACCCTCATAGCAAAGCTATGGGAGTCAATAGTTTGCAGTGCGAAGCACTGCAAACTATTGTTCTTCACTACGTTTTTTCTTCTTATTATTATTATTATTATTAAACTTTTTCCTACGCATTTTCGAAACCTTTCAACTCAAATACCGTTCGTCGCACACAGGTCAAAATACATCAAAACGTGCGTCTCGATCGGACTCGGTGTGCTTCTATACAGTTCTTTCAAACAAGATTTTTTCGCGACGTAGTCGCGAAAAAACTGCGACAAATTTCCCAATTGAAATGAATGGAGAAGCCCGAAAAAAATAAAAATTCAACAGACATTTTCAACAATGAACTGCTCTGGCATACTTTAACCGAGAGACTTCATTTAAACTTTAAAACGTAGGTACTCTTGCCTTCTCTTCAGAGATTCACTTCACTTGTCGACAACTTTTACCGTTTTTAAACTATGAAGCCTCAGAGTTGTGTAGGTTTTTACTCAAATTTCAGGGTTTATAATGGGTGTGTATTGCGCGGAATGTTTGTGCTAGAGTGGATGACATCATCAGCTAGAGTGAGGAGGGGAGAAGAAAGTTAGTCAAAAAACTGCACAGAAACTGCTCCCGTGGCCACAAATTTCACACGACAGACATAATTTATACATAGAAACGTAGGAAAATTTGTCTTCTCACTCAAATTCGTCTGCTAAAGCTGTAAGTCTTATAGTTTTGGCGTCAGACACAAAGATGCGCCAGCAACACCCACCCACAGCTCCATAGACTGCCATGTTAAAAAGGCAGGGAAATTTCTGGAGGAAAGCAGACGTAACCTTTCTTTGAATCGCTTTAATAGGTCACATTTCTTCATTTTACCCACAAACTGCATATGTAGACGTTCAGGAAAGCCTCAAGATGCCCAAAGTTAAGTCGGTTCAATGATTGGAAATACGGTTTGGCCACAAGTCCTTCCTGTTCGAGGCGATTTTTCAGCATTTTCTCTCTCTCTCCCCGTCTTCCAACTGACATTCGAACAGGAGCAGTTGACCCTGGTAGCCATGACAACCAGACCCCGACCAGCTTACACACGTTCACACACGCAGCTGCTGGGGACGAGAGGCGGGAAAAGAGCTCTCAGTGGAAAACATGATCTGCCAAAACATTAAAACCCCCCAAACCATTACTGCAGTACTGTAGGGGGCCAGAACCTGACATTATGACCTTTTCCTTTATTTTAAACACAAATTATATCTGGCTGCTTTGCTGAAACTCCTGACACAACATCCCTGACCCGTTTCCTTCATCTTATTAGGTCAGTGAATAGCTAAACTGCTAACAGACGCTAACGACTAGCCGCCCAGTGATTTAGCCGACGACTAGCCTTCCAGCATAGCTCATGTATGTTAGCAAGCTAGCGGAGCTAACGGAGCTAGCTAGCCGCTACCTTAACGCCGCGGACTCAACCGCGGAGTTAGCCTCGAGCTAACCGCTAACTAACCGCTAGCTAACCGGGATTTAACCGCGGACCCGCGGGAGTTAAACACGAATTAGCCGCGGCAGTTCGCCGTGAGCTAACGCGGAGGCTAGTGGGGTTAGCCGCCGGCTAATTCGCCGCCTTGCTAGCGGGTGCTTATCACAGTAATAATGTTGAAGTTTTACAATTTAAAGGGAAGATATTTTTAAATTAAACTGTGTCAAACTGAAAAATATATTATTCCACCACATAAAGTAGGAAACATTTATGGCTTGCAACAACATTAATGACAGTATATATATAATTGGAGTAATTTAATATAATATGATGTTTTTAATTAAATAAATAATGAGCTGTTGAACACTCATAAGAGTTATATTAAGTATGTTACATAACATTATTTGACATGTCTGTTTGTCTGCCTATAGTTTTCCTCCAGCTGATCCAGACAGACTGCAGTGACGTCCAACATGAGACAAAGAGCTGGACTCGCAGGACAATTTGAAGGTCTTCACTTCATCGCTGATTCCTTGTTACAGCCTGGATGTGTTAAGTTTAATATTATTGTTTATCTAACTGTAAGACTGTGCCGTAAACTGTTAAACTATTGCTCAGGTAGGAGTAATGAGTTTTATTGTTAAAATTATTATGATTAACGATCAATTGTTACGATTTGCTCGTTCTTTGTCTGGGGATCCTAGTGAGATCCCTCCCACTCTCTTCCTTATTTGATGCTGGCTTTCAGGTGGAGCTGGGAGGGCTCTGCTGCCTGTACCTGCCCTTCAGTTTGTAGACGGCGAAGCATAAAGGACGACCCTTCTCAGTGTCTCTCTCTCTCAGCCAGGCCTACTGCATCCTCCTCATCCTGTTTGGTTTGTTGTACCCTGCATGACATCAAACTCACACCCATCCAGTCAGTAGGAACCAGGCCTTAAATGACTATTTGAATGCTATGATGCTAAGATGCTACAATGCTATGATGCTAAGATGCTTTCATGATGCTACCATGCTATGATGCTTTAATGATGCTACATTGCTATGATGCATTGTAGTATCTTAGCATCATAGCATCTTAGTATAATTGCATTGTAGCATCTTAGCATCGTAGCAACATAGTATCTTAGCTTTGTAGCATCTTAGTATCATAGCATCTTAGTATCTTAGCATCATAGCATTGTAGAAGCATCTTGGCATAGTAGCATCATCATAGCATCGTAGCATCGTACTATCACAGCAATATAGCATGGTATCGCAGACTGCTGCGGCCACTGCATCACTCTCGCGATTTCCCGCAGGGGAATTGTCTAGTTATTATTATTATTATTAAACTTTTTCCTACGCATTTTCGAAACCTTTCAACTCAAATACCGTTCGTCGCACACAGACACAAAATACATCAAAACGTGCGTCTCGATCGGACTCGGTGTGCTTCTATACAGTTCTTTCAAACAAGATTTTTTCGCGACGTAGTCGCGAAAAAACTGCGACAAATTTCCCAATTGAAATGAATGGAGAAGCCCGAAAAAAATAAAAATTCAACAGACATTTTCAACAATGAACTGCTCTGGCATACTTTAACCGAGAGACTTCATTTAAACTTTAAAACGTAGGTACTCTTGCCTTCTCTTCAGAGATTCACTTCACTTGTCGACAACTTTTACCGTTTTTAAACTATGAAGCCTCAGAGTTGTGTAGGTTTTTACTCAAATTTCAGGGTTTATAATGGGTGTGTATTGCGCGGAATGTTTGTGCTAGAGTGGATGACATCATCAGCTAGAGTGAGGAGGGGAGAAGAAAGTTAGTCAAAAAACTGCACAGAAACTGCTCCCGTGGCCACAAATTTCACACGACAGACATAATTTATACATAGAAACGTAGGAAAATTTGTCTTCTCACTCAAATTCGTCTGCTAAAGCTGTAAGTCTTATAGTTTTGGCGTCAGACACAAAGATGCGCCAGCAACACCCACCCACAGCTCCATAGACTGCCATGTTAAAAAGGCAGGGAAATTTCTGGAGGAAAGCAGACGTAACCTTTCTTTGAATCGCTTTGAATAGGTCACATTTCTTCATTTTACCCACAAACTGCATATGTAGACGTTCAGGAAAGCCTCAAGATGCCCAAAGTTAAGTCGGTTCAATGATTGGAAATACGGTTTGGCCACAAGTCCTTCCTGTTCGAGGCGATTTTTCAGCATTTTCTCTCTCTTTCCCCGTCTTCCAACTGACATTCGAACAGGAGCAGTTGACCCTGGTAGCCATGACAACCAGACCCCAACCAGCTTACACACGTTCACACACGCAGCTGCTGGGGACGAGAGGCGGGAAAAGAGCTCTCAGTGGAAAACATGATCTGCCAAAACATTAAAACCCCCCAAACCATTACTGCAGTACTGTAGGGGGCCAGAACCTGACATTATGACCTTTTCCTTTATTTTAAACACAAATTATATCTGGCTGCTTTGCTGAAACTCCTGACACAACATCCCTGACCCGTTTCCTTCATCTTATTAGGTCAGTGAATAGCTAAACTGCTAACAGACGCTAACGACTAGCCGCTCGGTGATTTAGCCGACGACTAGCCTTCCAGCATAGCTCATGTATGTTAGCAAGCTAGCGGAGCTAACGGAGCTAGCTAGCCGCTACCTTAACGCCGCGGACTCAACCGCGGAGTTAGCCTCGAGCTAACCGCTAGCTAACCGCTAGCTAACCGGGATTTAACCGCGGACCCGCGGGAGTTAAACACGAATTAGCCGCGGCAGTTAGCCGTGAGCTAACGCGGAGGCTAGTGGGGTTAGCCGCCGGCTAATTCGCCGCCTTGCTAGCGGGTGCTTATCACAGTAATAATGTTGAAGTTTTACAATTTAAAGGGAAGATATTTTTAAATTAAACTGTGTCAAACTGAAAAATATATTATTCCACCACATAAAGTAGGAAACATTTATGGCTTGCAACAACATTAATGACAGTATATATATATAATTGGAGTAATTTAATATAATATGATGTTTTTAATTAAATAAATAATGAGCTGTTGAACACTCATAAGAGTTATATTAAGTATGTTACATAACATTATTTGACATGTCTATTTGTCTGCCTATAGTTTTCCTCCAGCTGATCCAGACAGACTGCAGTGACGTCCAACATGAGACAAAGAGCTGGACTCGCAGGACAATTTGAAGGTCTTCACTTCATCGCTGATTCCTTGTTACAGCCTGGATGTGTTAAGTTTAATATTATTGTTTATCTAACTGTAAGACTGTGCCGTAAACTGTTAAACTATTGCTCAGGTAGGAGTAATGAGTTTTATTGTTAAAATTATTATGATTAACGAGCAAATTGTAATAATTGATCGTTAATCATAATAATTCACCTGTTCATATAGTCATAATATAATCCTGGTGGGGGTGTGACGATCCCTCCCACTCTCTTCCTTATTTGATGCTGGCTTTCAGGTGGAGCTGGGAGGGGTCTGCTGCCTGTACCTGCCCTTCAGTTTGTAGAAGGCGAAGCATAAAGGACGACCCTTCTCAGTGTCTCTCTCTCTCAGCCAGGCCTACTGCATCCTCCTCATCCTGTTTGGTTTGTTGTACCCTGCATGACATCAAACTCACACCCATCCAGTCAGAAGGAACCAGGCCTTAAATGACTATTTGAGTTGTGCTTTTTGTTATAGCTGCTGCTCATGGTAGTAAAGACATGCTACTTAGTAAAGACATTCGCGACGTAAGTCGCGAATACTTTCATACCTGTCTTGACCTGACCATTACTTTTTGTAGTCAAACATGAAATTATTTGCAACGTAAGTCGCAAATATTTTCACCAGGATTATATTATGACTATATGAACAGGTGATCATTAAAGCATCATAGCATCTTAGTATAATTGCATTGTAACATCTTAGCATCGTAGCAACATAGTATCTTAGCTTTGTAGCATCTTAGTATCATAGCATCTTAGTATCTTAGCATCATAGCATTGTAGTAGCATCTTGGCATAGTAGCATCATCGTAGCATCGTACTATCACAGCAATATAGCATGGTATCGCAGACTGCTGCGGCCACTGCATCACTCTCGCGATTTCCCGCAGGGGAATTGTCTAGTTAAACTTGTTCCACACCCGATTTTTCGAAACTTTTCAACTCAAATACCGTTCGTCGCACACAGACACAAAATACATCAAAACGTGCGTCTCGATCGGACTCGGTGTGCTTCTATACAGTTCTTTCAAACAAGATTTTTTCGCAACATAGTCGCGAAAAAAACGCGATAAATTTCCCATTGAAATGAATGGAGAAGCCCGAAAAAAGCGGCAACATTCCAAAATTTACAGCTTGGCTTTGTCGAGTGATTACTCGGCCATGCTTTGTAGTAGAAACTTGCTTGGAAGTTTGTACGAGGCACGGGAAGTGTATCTTTCTCTTCCTGAAAACGGCGTTTCGATACCTTTTACGGTTTGGTCAGGGTCGCAGTTTACGTTTTGGTGAAATTTGGGGAAAAAAATTAAAAATCAGCGTTTATAATGGGGCTCTATGGGCCCACTCTGACCGACACTCTAACTTCAGAGTTTCGGTGATATTCTGAAAAAAAAAGGTTCAATCTCACGTGGTGGCCACAGATTTTGAGGTACAGAGATAAAAAATACGTAAAAACGTAGGGATTTTTGTTGGCTTTCAGATGGTGTGGGTTTTATTTGTGTGAGACGTACGGTTTGGGCTGCAGGCTCCTCCGAGCGAGGAGTGCGCCGACCAGTTTTCGAATTTTTCCCCATGTGTGTGTATGTGGAAAGCGAGAGCGATTTTTCGACGATTTTTCACGTCGCATACTTTTTTTCTAAAACGACTACGGCCACAATTTTCGCAGTAGGCGCGTGGGAACAACACTAAATTGTAGAAAACCCTCGGCTGACGCTCACGATGTGTTCGTTTTCCCGATAGGACTTGTAGTTTTTGATTTATGAGCATTTGTTCGGAGGGCAAATCCTAGTTTGCACTTTCCCTCTGACTCAGGCAGAGGTGAGAGAGAGAAGGAGACTTCAGCGTCAGTTGACCCTGGTAGCCATGACAACCAGACCCCAACCAGCTTACACACGCAGCAGGAGGGGACGAGAGGCGGGAAAAGAGCTCTCAGTGGAAAACAGTATCTGCCAAAACATTAAAACCCGCCCAAACCATTACTGCAGTACTGTAGGGGGCCAGAACCTGACATTATGACCCCCCCACTCCAACTCCCCCACCCCCCCCTCCCACTATAGCATTACAGACACAGACTGCCAAAACATTATGACCCCTCAACCCATTACAGGACTATAGTCGGGTGGCAGAATCTGACACTATGACCCCCCCCCCCCCCCCCCCACTCCATTTAACCATTACAGTAAGAGACTGCCAAAACATTATGACCACTTAACCCATTACAGGACTATAGTTGGGCTGCAGAATCTGACACTATGACCCCCCCCCCCCCCCCCACTCCATTTAACCATTACAGTGAGAGACTGCCAAAACATTATGACCACTTAACCCATTACAGGACTATAGTTGGGCTGCAGAATCTGACACTATGACCCCCCTCCACTCCATTTAAGCATTACAGTAATAGACTGCCAAAACATTATGACCCCCTAAACCCATTACAGGACTATAGTAGGGAGCCAGAACCTGACACTATGACCCCCCCACTCCAACCTCCCACCTCCCCTCCCACTATAGCATTACAGACACAGACCGACAAAACATTAGGGACTCTCACAGCATTACATTCATTACAGTAGGGAGGCAGAACACCCCATGAACCCCCCTCTCTCCCTCTCTCCCTCTCTCCCTCCCTCCTCAGTTGGTGCTTCCACAGAGCTGCTGGGCCTCCTAGCTATAGCTCCTCTCATTGACTGAATGACAACTTCTCAGTCATGTTTGACTGACGAGGATTTGCTCGTTCCTTGTCTGGGGATCCTAGTGAGGACAGCTCTCTTAAAGGTGGGGGTGTGACGATCCCTCCCACTCTCTTCCTTATTTGATGCTGGCTTTCAGGTGGAGCTGGGAGGGGTCTGCTGCCTGTACCTGCCCTTCAGTTTGTAGAAGGCGAAGCATAAAGGACGACCCTTCTCAGTGTCTCTCTCTCTCAGCCAGGCCTACTGCATCCTCCTCATCCTGTTTGGTTTGTTGTACCCTGCATGACATCAAACTCACACCCATCCAGTCAGAAGGAACCAGGCCTTAAATGACTATTTGAGTTGTGCTTTTTGTTATAGCTGCTGCTCATGGTAGTAAAGACATGCTACTTAGTAAAGACATTTGCGACGCAAGTCGGGAATACTTTCATACCTGTCTTGACCTGACCATTACTTTTTGTAGTCAAACATGAAATTATTTGCAACGTAAATCGCAAATATTTTCACCAGGATTATATTATGACTATATGAACAGGTGATCATTAAAGCATCATAGCATCTTAGTATAATTGCATTGTAACATCTTAGCATCGTAGCAACATAGTATCTTAGCTTTGTAGCATCTTAGTATCATAGCATCTTAGTATCTTGGCATAGTAGCATCGTCATAGCATCGTACTATCACAGCAATATAGCATGGTATCGCAGACTGCTGCGGCCACTGCATCACTCTCGCGATTTCCCGCAGGGGAATTGTCTAGTTTTTAGCTGTCATAGTTTTAGTCATTGCATCTTTATCAACTTTTCAAAGTGACACTAACAACATTCATTTCATACATCGTCTTTAGACTAAATGTTAAACTGTTCACACTCCTACCTAGAGTTGTCACAATACCAAAATGAGACAAAGTATCACGGTTCCGGGTATTATCGCGATACTGCGGCCTTTTTTATTATTATTATTTTTATGAACTGCAATGTATTTGTACAAGTTATAAATACTTTATTACTTGTAATGTTGAGCAAAATTAGTGGTGCCACTGACGACGATGCCGCGGCAGACTCGCTGCTCGGCCTGGTGCTTCTGCCGTGGTGAGTGTGTTGTCTCGTGTTTGTGACTGTAAGCCGTGCGTCTGGGTGTTTTGCTCTTAATTGTTTAATTAGCTTGCTTGGTGTTTGTTTTGAAGGGAATGTCTATGGAAGCGGAGCTGCCTTCATGGAGTTCGTTCTTGCCGGCAGAAACACACGAACAGCCAATCAGCTAACAGACGGGCGGACCCAGCGTGCGCACACAGCCTATCATATCCCCGGAAGTCACCAGTAACAGCAAACAGCCAATCATTCAGCAGCTGGGTTGCAGTAGTTGCCATGTGGGTTTGTTTACAAGGGAGTAACATGCCTTGAGAAGCCGAGAGGAGAGTAGAGGCGGACGCAATGTAGCGGAAACTGCCACCGGTACTAGGGCTGGGCAATTAATTGAATTTTGATCACGATTTCGATTCTTGGTTCAAACGATCTCCAAATTAATAAAATCGAGTTGGAACGATTCTTTTGCCATTTTCCGTTGTCTGTGAGGTTTTTCCTGAAAGAGACGCGCATGCGCAAATCAGTCGCTCCCCCAGAGCATTCAACGCGGCCCCACGAGCTCTGTGTGTGTGTGTATGTGTGGTGACCTGCAACACGCATCTTATTCAGAAAACAGCGCGGTCCCGTTTGGTCGATAAAAAGGGTAAAACAAGTTCTCTTGTATGGCAACACATCTGCACCCAGTAGCGGTTTTAGGCACGGGCGAACCGGGCAGTCGCCCGTGCGGCATTTTTTCATGACACAAGGGGGGCGGCACGAGCACTTGGAAAATAAATAAATAAACAAATACATCTGCGCCTACATGGTTTTCTATTATCTGTCATATCTGTGTGGGGAACTGGCAAATTGTCGCCCCCTGCAGCTGCAGGCGCCCCTGCTTTCTGAGAAGGTGCCATGCACAGAAGGTGTGCCTGAGAAAGGGAAAGAGGAGGGGGGCGCGGGGGACAGTTCACCTCTGGGTCTCTCCCAAATTGGGGGGTTACAGTGAGTTTTTTTTTTTTTTTTTTGCCGAAATGCCGAATAAATGCATTTTATTTTCCAACTCAAAAAGAATCGTTTGAAGAATCGTGATTTCAATCTTGACCAAAAAAAATTGTGATTCTCATTTTTTCCAAAATCGACCAGCCCTAATTGCCACCCTTTTTGTTTGATCCTATTCCAGAACCTGAGATCTAAAACCAGGTAACCTGGCCCTCAGAAAGGTGTTCCAGAGGAAAAAGTGATCTGAGCCTAGATGGGAAGGCCCGTACACTGTGCTACGGTGGTTCCTGCAACTTTCCAACTCAACACCTCAGTGGGGAATGGGCCACCCGGTGAAGAAATCAACGATCCCTGAGGTGTAGTGGGCTGTATATAGTGTATAGGTATAGTGTGTAGCCCTTATGTGGACTCTTAAACTATAAATAAATACATAAAAATGGCATCTCAGAGACAATGGATAAACATAGTATGCATTGCATCTTGTTTGACTAGTCTGTCTATTGTGACTGTTTGGTAGTTCCTACCTGTCATACTTCCACAGTTAGACCTGTATAGAAAAACTAGTTCAATTAATTATGTACTGACAACGCTTGGTTGACTGCTATCTCTACTACTGTGTCCAGTCCAACAGTGTATACACTTAACTTCTGGTGTCTGTATGCTAAGTATGTTGCTGAATCACATAATCAAACCAACTGCTATGTGTGTACTCATATGCCAGTCGCCTCCACCAATCCTTATATAGTGTCAAGACCATTTCCAGACATATGTAGTTTGTTTCCTGATATCCTGATCTCCCATGTGGATGCTGTATTGTTAAGTCAGACCGTCCTTAAATCAACCGGAGCAAATTTGCTACCACCTAGGAAAAGTTCTGGCCTGGGGTTTTCAAAACTGAGAGTAACAGATGAAAGAGACAAAAAGCCTGTATTTGGACCTGTTCACCTTACACCAGGAATCAAATTTAAGTGTTACACTCAAGGTTTCATTCTAGGCCCTATTCCTGAATACTTAGGACAAGTACCAACATTTTTTTGCTCCTCCTGTTTTGCCCTCTGACCATTCTTACATTATCTCAGCAGAGCCTCATTTGGACGAGGGGCATCGGAGGAGGTCCTTTCAAAGACATGACTCAGTTTGTGGAACAGATGTTCCTCAAGACCATAAGCTGTGGACTAATGGAGAAAAGGTAGTTTTATCTTTGTTTCCATCTCTAGGCGTGGGGAAGCTTATGCTTAGAATGGAGACTATGAACTACCGATTCTCTGGGATTGTGAAAGCCACATTATCTATTTTTGAGGCTCAGAGATGGTGTTGGAAAAATACAGAGGTTAAACTGTCGCACAAGATATTTTCAACTTCTTATTAAATAGTAGGGGAAAGGTCCCACAGATAAGGCACAGATGCACCCAGTCTACAGATGACTAGTTGACTTCTAACAAGGCTGTCTCTCTGTAATCGTCTCCAGGTCAAGACCTACTGTTTGTAATGTTAAAAGAATTTCCCTAAACACCTAACTGCCTCAACAGGAGGGGTTTGTGTAAGGTTTGTGAAAAGAAGGATTCTAAATGACGATTATGCTGAAAAACGAGAGAAGTGGCATTAACTTATTAACAGATGGAAAACGTTGCAACTTGCTCCCTATGTATGTATTCTTTTTATATACAGTGGCAAGAAAAATTATGTGAATCTTTTGGAATTTCATGGTTTTCTGAATAAATTTGTCATAAAATGTGATCTGATCTTCATCTAAGTCAATGGTATTGACAAATTAAACGTGTCTAAAATAATAACATTTTTTTTTTTTTTTATCTTTCATGTCTTTATTGAGAACAACCAAAAAAAAAACATATAGTGCTTGTGGAAAAAGTATGTGAACCCTTGAGTTAATGGCTTCAAAAAAGTTAATTGGAGTCAGGTTTTAGCACACACCCTGCTTACTAAAAAGGACATTGCTGCATGCCTGAAGTTTGCAAAAGAGCACATTGACACTCAATGGTATTGGCAAAATGTTTTGTGGACTGATGAAACTAAGATTGAACTATTTGGAAAAAACACACAGCCCTACATCTGGCATAGAAAGGTTCACGGCATATCATCATGAAAACATCATCCCAACCGTAAAGTATGGTGGAGGAAACATCATGATTTGGGCCTGCTTTGCTGCATCAGGGCCTGGCCAGCTTGGAATCATTGAGGGTAAGATGAATTCTCAAATATATCTGACAATTCTTCAGGATAATGTGAGAATATCTGTCCACAACAGAATGGCTTCAGAAAAACAAAATCTACCTTTTGAAGTGGCCAAGTCAGAGCCCAGACCACAACCCAATAGAGAGGCTATGGATTGACTTGAAGAGGGCCATACACATGAGACATCCAAAGAATATGACAGACCTAAAGCAGTTCTGCCAGGAAGAATGGGCTAAAATTCATCCTCAACGATGTGGAGGTCTGATCCACAGCTACAGGAAGCGCCTGCTTGAGGTTATTGCTGCCGGGGGGGGGGGGTCAACCAGTTATTAATTCTAAGGGTTCAGTTACCTTTTCCACTGCCATTCTGAATGTTGAATGAGTGTGTGCAATAAAGGCATGAAAGATCAGAATTTCTTGTGTTATTATTTTAGACACATTATGTTTGTCAATACCCTTGACTTAGATGAAGATCAGGTCACATTTTATGACAAATTTATTCACAAAACAATGAAATTCCAAAAGGTTCACATACTTTTTCTTGCCACTGTAACTAATACAATCCATTTAATCATGTAATCCCAGACTGAAGTATTTTTCTTGTTAAGTATTTAGTTATACAATTGTGTGAAAAAGTTTAAACGGGGCGAAATGATAGAAAAATATTGGGTTTAGTTACTAAATTTAGTAAACAGGTTACATTCATGCATGATTATGTGCCTCATTTTGTAGAAAACCTGTTAGTTCAAGGTGCAGGGGGCATGAGGCCTTGGTGCCAATTCAAAGAATATACTCCCTACTTCTGAAGAATTAATAACATGTTTGTTGCTAGGCAGTATGATGTGTACTGAAGATAATCTAGCATTGTACATACATTATACACACGGTTTCATTTTTCTGTTCGGGGAGCTCCTCTCCCATAACCTTGTGTTGTGTGAGATTCAGTGCACTGGCTAAATAAAGAAACGCTGACTTTGAGATCTTCATTGCAAGAATGGTTATTTTAATTTTTACTTCACAGTTTCTCTGCTGTTTTTTGCAGTTTTTCTGGTGTTCTCCTTGATTTTTTTATCACTGTAACCTCCCTTTGGAGGTGACCCACCACAAGCTGGAGTGCCGCGATGTCCTTTTTGTTGTCCTTTTCTTGACGGATAAGTTTCAACCTCTCCTTGATTGCCCTGCGTCTCGCCCTTTTCATCTTTTCTTGTTTTCCCTCATCCTGTTAACACAGAACATATTATTGCCATTTGGAATTGTGCAAGTACCTAGCCAGCAAAAAAACATACCGTCACTTTGTGGACCCTTGCTAGATGCCTGTCCAGCCGCACAAACATCCTTCTGTGGCAACGTGCCTCAGGGCAGGGAAGTGGTCCTGCATATCTAAACAGACATTGTCATAAATTTGCAGAACATGATTAGAGTACAGTTGTACACAGTACAGTTGTCACGAACCTCTAGTTTCTCCGAAAATCTTTTACTTACCGTCCGGATTGCATCGAGATGAGGAGCCTCCTCTCTGTTTTATCGGTGACACCATGGACATCCCGAAGGTGTTCAGAGAGATTGGCATAGTTTACCCGGCATGCAGGACATCTCCTCATGTTCACTGCTACATGTCCATAAAATAAAGAAGCAAACAACAAACTTATATAGTTAATTTATTCAAATAACAAATAAAACAACTTGACTTTATTAAGTACTAAAAAGCACACAAGAGTCCTTTGAAATTACGGCTTTACCAGCTTTTATCAATCGTAAAAAAAACACAAGTCAAAACGGCCTTTTGTCAACTTTCAAAACTGTCCTTGAAATTACGGCTTCGAAACTTGTATTTACGGACTTCTGTCCACAGACCTCAAACAGTCTCCAGCAAGCTCCCCATTCGCAGGCTGTGCTCTGGGACCCCAGACTCTCACTCAGAGTGTTTTTTAGACCTCCCCCGACCTTTCTGGTGTTGTTTCCCTGAAGGTGCTCCTCCAGCTTCCTCCTGAAGTTGTCCTTGCCCCTCCTTATCTCTCTCTTAAGTTCCTTCTGCACCCTCATCAGCTCCTCTTCGTTCCCAGTTTTAAAACCCCTCTTCTTTTCTATCAGCAGGGTTTTTAATACAGGGGTCACCCAGGATTTGTTGTTGGAGAAGCACGCAGAAATTTATGTAGTCTGTGATACAGGTTGTCAGACTGTCCATGTCCTCCCCATGGGGCCTGCAGAGCACATCCCATATGGACCACATGCCGGAGTGCCCTTGAACAAGAAACTAACCCCAGAGTTGCTCCCATTAGACTTCGCTATATTTATACATATATTTATACAGAATGTTTACATAGTAACTGTTTCACTGCCACTTCATCCACTTTAGGTCGATTTAGGTTTTTCTTTTTTATTATTGTGTGAGAAGAGAAACGTTTTTTCGATTTTTCTATATATTGTGAACGTATTGAAAAATTGACAATAAAGAAATCTTGAATCTTGAATCTTGAATTGCTTGGCACTTGTGTGAACCAATAGGGGGGTTTGAGCAATTGCTTCATAAATACAGGACCATAACCATATTACATATGGTGAGAAACCGTACCCTTGTTACAGGTGTGGAAAAGGGTTACTATGTTATTATTATATTATGTATTTGGTTTCACAGAGAAATTGACTGATGTTCACATGCTAGCTAGAAGAAGTTTGATAGTTTCTTTCAAACTGATGGATTCAATGATAAATTAAACTATGAGAGTCATCAGTCTCACTGGTAGTAATGCAGACAATGATCAGTTCCTGTTGTTTTTCTCATCTCATGTATTGATTCTAACCATAAAATTCTGTAATCACGTAAGACCAGTAGATTCACACTGAAATCTGAAGCTCAGTAAACTGTGTTCATTGAGGCTGCAGAAAGACGTCACTGGCATCAGAAGTGAAAGTAGTCACTGTTGGGACCTGAACCTGGTGGTGAGCAATGGAGGCTGACCATGCATAACCAAGTGGCCAGCAAGTCAAGAACATCATCCCAACAACCGGTGCTTTGCTGCGGGACGGACTGGTGCACTTCAGAAAATAGATGAGGCTTCATGAGGAAGGAAGATTGTGTGGATATATTGAAGCAACATCTCAAAACATCAGCCAGGAAGCTAGAACTTGGTTTGGATCTTCCAAATAGACACTGACCCAAGCATACTACTCAAGGACAACAAAGTCGAGGTATAGGAATGACCAACAAAAAGTCCTGACCTCAGTCCAAAAGAAACCACCTTGTAGCCTGCATTTGAAATTAAACATTTTATTCTTTAGTGAAGTTTCTTATTGTCATATATTCAGGATGAAAACAGTTTTCCTTGTTGCTCTGATAGTGAATGATGACTGCTGGTGAAAATGTCTTTTAAACGTCATTTAATGTTAACATCAAGGTCAAATAAACAAGTTAAAAGATCATAACTATTTCAGTCAATAGAAACATAGACATAATATGCATTAACTAAGAAAGTCTAACGCAGTGACTTTGTGGAAAATAAAAACAAGATTTCCGCCCAAACACAAGAAAACAACTGATGCAGACTATTATCTGGGTTAAACCCATTTAAACTATTAAAACATACAGATTAAGATATGAGTTGATCTTAAAGGTAACTAGTGTCAAGTCACTGCAGGAATGTGTCCCTTATTGATGACTGGCATCTGGCTGGTTTATCTCAAGTTGAGAGGACTGAGAGGAAGATGGTGTGTGTTGATGTGTGAGAGACAGACAAGAGGAAAGAATACAGATTATGGTATCCTGGTCAAATTTGTCAATAACAGAAGGATTTCATCACACTGATACATTGCCAGTTTCTATACATGGTACCGTCTAACACAACATTCAGACTGAACAAATTCTGACAGGTTTTTTACAAGCTAGGCTTTCCAGATCAACTACTGGGCTTTTTCCCCACAGATGTTTCATTAAGACGACCCCTCACCTGTGTGAGTCCTCATGTGGACAATTGATTCAGATCTTTGATGGAAGGTTTCACCACATGTTTCAGAAGAATACGGCTTCTCACCTGTGTGGATTTTTGTATGCCTTGATAATGATGTGAAGGTGGAAAATATTTTCTGACAGACTTTACAAGGGTACGGCTTCTCACCTGTGTGAGTCCTCATGTGGCCAGTTAGAATAGATCTTTGTCTGAAGGTTTTACTACATGTTTCACATGAATACGGTTTCTCACCTGTGTGAGTCCTCATGTGCTTAGTTAAAGTACATCTTCGACTGAAAGTTTTACGACATGTTTCACAAGAATATGGCTTCTCACCTGTGTGAGTCCTCATGTGGGAAGTCAAATAACCAGTAGTGGTAAAACATTTCCCACATGTTTTACATGAATATGGCTTCTCACCTGTGTGAATCTTCATGTGGCGAGTCAAATGACTACTATCAATAAAATGTTTCCCACATGTTTCACATGAATATGGCTTCTCACCTGTGTGAATCCTCATGTGGCAAGTCAAATTACTACGACAAGGAAAACGTTTCCCACATGTTTCACAAGAATATGGCTTCTCACCTGTATGAGTCATCATGTGGAAAGACAAATGACTACGATTAGTAAAACGTTTACCACATGTTTCACAAGAATGCGGCTTCTCACCTGTGTGAGTCCTCATGTGCTTAGTTAAAGTGTTACTTTGGCTGAAGCTTTTCCCACATGTTTCACAAGAATACGGCTTCTCACCTGTGTGAGTCCTCGTGTGCTCAGTTAATTGACCTCCATGAGTGAAGCTTTTCCCACATGTTTCACAAGAATACGGCTTCTCACCTGTGTGAGTCCTCATGTGGACAGTTAAATTATATCTTTTTCTGAAGGTCTTACCACATGTTTCACAAGAGTACCGCTTCTCACCTGTGTGAATTTTGATGTGCCTACTTAAATACCTCCTGCAAATGAAGGTTTTCCCACATATTTTGCAACAATAAAGCTTCTCACCTTTGTGGATTCTGTAATGTTCTTTCATTTTGGATTCATTCTTGAAGGTTTTTCTACAGACGTCACATGTTACAGAGTTTCTATCTGTGTCAGTATCACACTGACTCTCTGACATGGGAGAGTTGTCTCCATTGTTACTGTGTCTTGTGTCTCTGTGACGTCTCTTCTTTGGATTAAGCGATGCATTTGTAGTTGATCCTGAGTCTACATGTTTGTTTCCTTCCTGATCTGAGTCCTCAGCTACTGGAGAGATGTTAGAGAGGAGCTGGTCACTGTTTGGATCTGGTTCACTGAGCTCACTGTCCTCATCAGTAAGAGTCTCCATCAAGGAATCAGTCTCCCGCTTCAGTACAAGATGTTCTACCTGCTGGTCTTCTTTCATCTGTGGAGGTTCTGGTTCCTCCGGTTCCTCCAGTTCCTCTTTCATCTGTGGAGGTTCTGGTTCCTCCGGTTCCTCTTTCATCTGTGGAGGTTCTGATTCCTCCGGTTCCTCTTCCATCTGTGGAGGTTCTGGTTCCTGCTGTTCCTCTTTCATCTGTGGAGGTTCTGGTTCCTCCGGTTCCTCTTTAGTCCGAGGAGGTTCTGGTTCCTCCTGGTCCAGACTGGTGTTCCTCTCCTGGTTACAGAGCTGCTGGTTCCTGAGAACCTCCTCCTCTGCCCAGACATGTTGCTGTGGGAGGTCTGGAGGGACAAAGAGACACAACATAAATGTTACTAATGTGATGACAGGAAAACACAGGTGACATTTAAACTGTAAATTTAATACGGAACACCGACACACTGGCTGCTGCCAGTAAAGTCAGTCCACACTACTTCTTGTAGCACACCAGTGAAGATAGATCACAGTGACAAACATGTGCTACGGTGGCTAGGCTAACCACAGGGCTCTCAAGTCTCACGCATTGGGCGTGAGACACACGCATTTCAACCCGTTCACACACTCACACGCCACACTTTGTATTTCTCACGCAGATAAATTACCAGGATAACGCGCACCAAGTTGCGCCGCTATTTTTTAAAACAGTGGAACAGGTGGGAATCAAGCGGGTTCCCATAGAGTTCAGAAGGAGCCTATCACGCACCAGCCAATCAAATAAAAAGAATATAGGTACTGAACAGCCAATCAAAAAATAGCATTGCTGTATCCGGGCAAGATTCAGATTTTCCCGGTTCAGACGCTCGCTGAGAAAAGGACATCGAGTCACATCCAGTGATATACAGTCAATGGTCACATCTCACTCATTACAAAACTTCCGGGTCACGTAAACCCAACTAATTAAATATTAAAATCAAATTCAGTCCTGTGTGCAGTTTTTCCATTTCGTATTTTTGATGTGAGCCTAAAATTGAAATATGACAAACCAACCATTTTTTCCTTTTGTGTTAGATTAAAAAACAAATAACAAATAACCAGTCACTTTTTCATTTTTGATTGCCATTTGAAAATGGAAAGAACTACTGATACACGGATTCTAAGTCATCTCATCATTTGATTTTTGTTGCTGGGGAATATTTTGTCCAGGCAGCTGATAATCAGTAATGTTTGCAGTGTTGACCAGTGTGTGAACTAGCCTAGCTAGCCAGTTGAATCACGGCCAGTTTCAGCAGCTATTCTGACACTTGTTTTTTAGCCTTAGTTCAGGACACATTATTCACAGAGCTTTTCTCTTAGGCCACCACTTAGTTTTTTCTTTAACGTTATTCACAAAGCAGTTGAGACCAACTTCTAGGAAGGACATTACCAAAAAAAAAGCTTTGCTTGAAGGCTCAGGCTAAATTATGTAATACCATATTATTGATAAGCTCAGACATTATCAGACACACACCTGCACTAAGAAATGCTGAATTAAATAAATATTTTTATTTGTGTGAATTTATGTGTCATTTATCAGATCAAAGCCGCGTCCCCATCCCAACCAAACTCCTGCCATCACCGCCAAAATCTCACTCTGAACTCAGTTCAAAACTTGAGAGCCCTGTAACCACATCCATGTTAGCTAGCACTGAGGAGCAACAGTCCATGTAGCGTTAGCTGTGCTAGTTAGCCTCTTAGCATGTTATCAGTCTTGTAGCTGAGTGTCTTTCCTCTGTGTCTTCTCCATACTGTGTGTTTCCATTCATTAGTTAGTTCATTTAGACCATTCTACTTCTACTCACCTGTTCTGTGTAACTTTATCTCGGGTTTCCAGGTGATATCCAGCAGTCTGCGCTGACGATCGATCTCTTCCTCGTACTGGACGACAGTTCTTTCAACGACTCTGAATATTTCTTCAGCAGCAGCAGTTAGTCGCTCGATGATCAACTCTCTCAAACTCTCAGCTGAAGACATTGTTACTTCAACAGCTCTAATATTTATCTGGACACGACGACACGACACAACCGTCTTCCAGCTCAGTCCACAAACACAGAAACACAACAACACTACTAACGGAGTTTAAAAAACAAACCACTTCCGCCTGGTGTCCCACGATAAAGGTCCGACAGGGGACGAGAGTTAACATTTTGTTCCGCTATCTTTTTAAATCTCTCATTTCGGATCATATCGTCATTTTCTAGCAGGAATATTAACTCTGCATTCCCCAAAGACAAAGGTCAACAACAGTCCACTAACATCATATAGGCCTCTAATCCAATCCAATGACAGGCATGCACATTTAGAAAGACAGTCAGGCTGTGTGAAGAGACCCTGTATTTTGAGTATCTGATATTCAAATTACATGTTATAATATCAAATAACATTCCAGTCTCGTCTCATCAGCAGAAAAATGTCTTCTTTAAGAAAATTAAAACTACTACACACGTTTTCCGTTTTGTTGTGTCTCTTTGTCCCTCTAGACCTCCCACAGCAACAGGTTCTCACTGACCAGCAGCTCTGTAACCAGGAGTGGAACTCCAGTCTGGACCAGGAGGAACCAGAACCAAACAGTGACCAGCTCCTCTCTCCCATCTCTCCAGTAGCTGAGGACTCAGATCAGGAAGGAAGCAAACATGTAGACTCAGGATCAACTAGAAATGTAGAGCTGAATCCAAAGAAGAGACGTCACAGAGACACAAGACACAGTAACAATGTAGACAACTCTCCCATGTCAGAGAGTCAGAGTGATACTGACACAGGTAGAAAGTCTGTAACATGTGACGTCTGTGGGAAAACCTTTAAATATTAGTCCAATACGAAGAGACATTACAGGTGAGAAACCGTATTGTTGTAAATTTTATGGGAAAAGTTTCACGCATAATAGTGGTTTGATTTTTCACACCAGGATTCACACAGGCGAGAGTACGTATTCTTGTAAAACGTGTGGCAAAATATTTCTTATCTGGTCATCAATGACAGACCATATGACAGTCCACTCATGATATATTTGAAATGTTTCAATTAAAGTAGGGATTGGACCGGACACATTACAGAGTTCACACAGGTGAGACACCTTATCATTGTGAAACATGTGGGAAAACCTTCAGTCAGAGGTGTAGCTTAGTTGTCCACACAAGAACTCACACAGGTGAGAAACTGTACCTTTGTAATATCTATGAGAAAAGATTTTATGATTTATCTGCATAAATAAAGTATTTGACAATCTACTCAGATGAGAAACCGCATTGTTGCAGAATCTGTGGGAAAACCTTCAGTAACAGTAGTAATTGAACTCTACACATGAGAAGTAACACAGGTGAGAAGCTGTAGTCTTGCAAAACATGGTAAAAGTTTCAGTCAGAGTAGTAATTTGAATTTGCATATGATGACTCACACAGATGAGAGACCATATTGTTGCAAAACATGCGGGAAATGATTCATTTCCAGTAAGTATTTGACTTCACACCATGATCTTTAAGAAATATGTGGTCAAACCTTCAATCAAAAGGATAACTTAAATATACACATGAGAAGTCATCGCCCTGAAACATCTGTTGGAAAAATATATCTCCAATGGTGAACTTCAAAAAACATGTCAGATCTTTACCTTTAACAGTATAGCTTCTCTTCAAGTGTTCTGGAGTTAAAACTCTCATCTAAGATCTAAACTTTTAGATTCATGTTTCAAGTCATGTTTATTGTCACTTCCACAATATATTAATAAAAACATCCAGAGGTGTGGAATACTGTTTCTCCTAGTCCTATTGTGCTACATATTTGCTGCCAAGACACATTGACTTACTATAACTGCTACTATTGCTGTGCTACTTCACTACTCTATCTCCTACACTACAACATATTACAACACAGAAATACAAATAGATGATCTAAACTGAAGATACACAGAATCTACAAGTTAAATTATGTGTTTTTTACAGGAAATTAATGGATGCATTGAAAATGAACTACACTGATCTGTAGAGTTTCCATTTTGACCAGGACTCAGGGGAGGGGTGGTGTTGTGAGATATGTGGAACATGTTTTGGTGACGAGAGTGGTTTGAAAATCTGCATAAGATGACATGCAGTTAAGAAGCATCACCCCTGTGACACCTGTGTGTCAGGGGTTTTGTAGCATCAGGAACCAAATGCAGGACACAGGGATGAGGCAGGAATAGGAAACAAAACAAATTTAATGAAAACTTATGAAAGATAACAAAAGACGCTGCAGGGATGGTGGAATAATCCAAAAACACTCATCCAAATACAGATAAGGACCAAAACCAAGACAGAAACACTGGAACACGAGGAAGCATGAGTGTAAGACAAACAGGGTAACATCACAGACCAGAACAGAGGTAACATAGCAGACGTCTCAACAGAGAACAAAGGGAAAGGCCGAGCTATACATACACATGGGCAGGGTGGTGACAAGGCACAGGTCAAACGAATGCATACAAGGAGAAACCAATCCAACAATCAAAGGGGGAAAAACACAGGAAATAAAAGAAGACAACACCATGAAAGAACTTTACAAAATAAAACCAGGAAAGACAAGGAAAACCAAACAGGACCACAGAAAATATCCAGAACTCAGAACCATGACATAGTGGGAATAGATTTCGTGTTCATCAGAAAGGACCCCACAATCATTTGTGAGAGTTGAGAGTTTGGATCCTGGTAGAATATGTCTGAGAAAATTTCATGGAAAGTTTGCTATGAAACCCCCAAGGAGAGTTCACAAATATATTTATGTATTTTGTTTCACATGCTAGCTAGCTAGTGCTAGCCTTGTAATACCACTTTTTCACCATAAGATGATGAACAATAAGAAGGTGTAGCATCTTGTTTGCCCTCAGGTCAACATGAGAGGGAGAAGTATCCAATATGATCCAGTATGCAGAGTGGTATTTGGATTATTCCTATCATGTAGCATTGTGTGTTGAGGGTAGACGTGAACACTCGCCCCTCAGATGTCTGACCTTTGTCATTTTTTTCCTTCACCTCAGTTATATGTGGATTGTGAACTCTGATGTTAAAGCTAAGAAAGACTCAAGTCTCCTTCCTGTAAGATGGAGTCTTTTATTTGTTTAGAGTGTTTCATTTGATGTTTTGTATGTATTCTTTACTTTTCTAGTTTTAAGCTTTAGAGGTGACACTGGCAAACTGTAAAAGATGGATGACACAGTGTTACATAAATCATCTTTCTTTAGTCAGAGAAGTTTCATCGTTTCTTTCAAACTGATGGATTCAATGATGAATGAACTTCGAGAGTCATCAGTCTCACTGGTAGTAATGCAGACAATGATCAGAGATGTTTTTTTTCTCATCCCCAGTGTTGGGCCTGGTACTAAGGCACTCAGTATTGGGGTTTGGCTATCATGAATAATTAATAATTATCAAAAATAATTATTTATTATTAAATAATTGGATCTGAATTACTAGATCACCTCGGGGCACCACCCTTCTAGGAAGGGAAAAGATAGCCAATTAATCAAAACAGTCTCATAAATTATACTAAATTGTCAATTTGGAGTTCGGATTAATAATTAACTTAATAACTATAACCAAAATTACCATGTTAACAACTAGTTACAGTTGAAGGAATTTGGAGTTCTTGACAGTGTAGAGGTTGTTAACATCGTAATTTTGGTTATAGTTATTAAGTTAATTATTAATCCGAACTCCAAATTGACAATTTAGTATAATTTATGAGACTGTTTTGATTAATTGGCTATCTTTTCCCTTCCTAGAAGGGTGGTGCCCCGAGGTGATCTAGTAATTCAGATCCAATTATTTAATAATAAATAATTATTTTTGATAATTATTAATTATTCATGATAGCCAAACCCCAATACTGAGTGCCTTAGTACCAGGCCCAACAAATGGTGCCCCGTGTGAGGCAGAGTACTGTTGGCAATTATTCATAATTGTGCAATATTAATTTCAGCATAATTTTGGCCAAAGCCAAAAATATTTTTGAACAACTTTTAGACTTGCCAGAAGTCTTAACGTTCAATCCCACTAGTCTACCACTGGAGTAGATGTCCAGTTGTACTAACAAGAGGTGCAGTGTGGTGATAATTTATGAAATTCATAAATTAATAATTTATTAATAATTCGTTATTAATAACTACCGTTTTAAGTCCCATTGTACTACATTAAGAGTTGCTTTTGCTGCTAGCCAATTCAAGTTAAACCTACTTTTCGTAGTTGTAAGAATTTCGGCATTCGAATACCACGTATTCATGCAATCCAGTCAAGCTGTTTCCTGTTAATTTAAGTGTTCCCCTGTTGAATTAAACCACAGCGTGCCACCGGCCCTGTGTGAAAGAACTTGTGCCAGCTGTTACTGCCATGCATTTCAGCCTAAGTAAGATAAGGAGTCTGAGATAGAGCCACAGTGTGCTACCAGCCCTGTGAAATATAAGTTATATACCTAGCTGCTACTAACACGTTACAGCCCAAGTTAACTTTAAGAATCACGTCTCTAACTGTTACTGCCCTGCATTTCAGTTATTGCATTTTGAGTTTTGGTGAGTAAATTTGCATTTACTGTGTTACCAAATTTGTTGTGCCCACTAGAGCCACTAGATGGTGCCATAGCTATCTTTCTAGCCTCTCTCTTAGAAGCTACTTAGCTACTTAGCATAGCATTGCTAACCCCATTGCTTTGTTGTTGTTTTTGACACCTTACCTCTATCCCACGTAACAATGGAGAACCCCTGTGTAGAGCAATTCATTTCTTCCCTTGCACAGAGCCTAAACCCAGGCTACCCTGAATTCATTAACAAGTTGAATTTCAGTGAGTGCAGGGAAGAGATAGATTCTCTACTGAAGGACAGGTGTGATGCACAGACTGCATCCAAGGGCCCATTGTTAAGATGTTTGCTTCTGAACTTCCACAGGCAATCCAGCCTTGCCTCTCAGAGCAAAGCAGCCTTAGAAAAGGAGGTAGAATCCCTTAAAGCGCGAACGGCTTGTCTCCTCCATGAGGTACAAATGGCCAATAAGAAAGCTATGCGCTACTTATCAGACCTGCACTCAGCAGAGTCAGATCTTTGTGCACACAAAGAGGAATTGTTAAGGCTTAAATCAGGTTGTCTTTCCCCACCACAGTCATTAAGCCAATGTGATTCTGGTTATTCCGATTCACACTCCTCCTGTAGTGAAAGGTTAACACCCTCTACAGTTAGAAGATGGGAACAATTTCCAGCCGACCCTAAGTTCCTGGGAATGGAGTCAGGTCCTCAACCTCCTCTGAGAGACCGAGGTAACAATTACCTGACGTCCCATCTCTCTAATATAGACCGTGAAGAGATGTGTAGTTTATCCTCCAGAAGATATTCTGCCCAATCATCTTTTCAGCCTATGATGTATGACACTCCCATCCGTGCCCATCTCTCCGAAGGGGGGACTACAACCCCACAGGTTTGCTCAGCCCCCGCCTGTCCACCAGAGATAATTGTTGCATGTGATGCACCTGCCCGGACACCACAGTGTCCCCGCTTTAAAGTGCTTGAGTTCCTTGCCAAGGACATTGAACATTTTGATCCAGACAGCTGTGATCATAACGTTGACAATTACGTTAGGGATTTAGACCACGCCCTAATTGATTTGCCCCATGCAACCCAAAGGGAGAAAGTTAAACTTGTATGGAAAACAAGCTCTAAAGCTGTCCATAAGTTTATCCAGTCGCAACCTCCCACAGTCAGAGATGACTACTCAGAGCTCCGTCAAGCACTGCTAGAAGAATTCTCTTCTACTGCTGATGAGATCGGCTCAATGGTTGCAGCTCTTCAAATTAAACATACCCGTCATGAGCATCCTAGAGATTATTACAAACGTTTGAGACATGTGTACTTTCAGGGCAAGAATGCATCAGGCTTAGAAGAAAACTCCCCCTTCAAGTCCTTATTCTTGCAGAACCTTCACCCATGTGTGCGCACTCACGTTGTACTCATGACACGCCAAGGTGACCCCTCGATGCAGGACATCAGGAAGATGACACAGGTGGCTTGGGAAACTGTTGTCACTTCCAAAACAAGAGGGAAGACAGTTGAGCCCTCCAGCTCAACCACCAAGGCATCATCCCGGTCTACCACCTTTAAACATCACCCTCACAACAGACCAAAGGGGGGTGATAAAGGGCCACACAGGGACACTGAGCGTAGCCGCCATGTCCGCCAGCTTCCCCGAGATAGGCATTCACACAGTCGAAGCTGTAGAAAGCCTTACTCCGAAATTATGGCCCAGCAGTATGATCAGCCAATAGACTGCTCAGATGATGATCGCAGCATCTCTGAGTGCAGTTTAGATGGTCGTAATTTAGCAGACAGTGACAATGCCTCTGAATACCTCTGTGCCTCTGGCTACATGGAGCGTTACAGCCCTGAGCCACGAGTTCGGAAAAACTTAAGGCACCTCAGATTCAGAGTTCCTTCCTCCCAGTGATGATAACAACACAGTCCATTCCTGTACTGCCAGTATGTAGGAAGTACTTTACTTTCTTTGCAGTTAAGTAGGCAAACTTGTGATTTGTTAGCAACAGCAGCAAACTCCATAGTTTCCAACTCACTAATAGTCACACCTGCCACTATTAGCTGAGAAAAGCCTAAATTCTGGTTGGACCCAGACCCACTGTCTAACGTTGCAATTACACCTGAACCAACTCCTTGGTAGTATTTTGCAATTTATACATGTCCTTATTCAACACAAATTTTAGGACACATTCAGACAATGATACAGCCATTGACAACCAAGATTTTAAAATGTGATGACATCCTTCCGCAGCAACATCTGCATGAAGGACAAAATTGTTATTTCTGTTTAGATCAGACCGAGTACTGCATTGAATAATAATTATTCCAATAGGATCCAATGAGTAAACCACAAAACTCTTGGACATTTGGAAATGGTTTTATCATTGTAGGTGCCACTCTCTTTCTGCATCTTACCCTAACAATTTACATCACTGACATTCTTCTTTTCCTCACTAACACTGTTAGTAACTGTCAATGTGCTTATGTGTATTTCAGTTTTTCACCTGATGATTTTGTTTTGCTTAGCTAGGATAGTTAGCGTTTACCACAGCCCAGTTGGTTAACAGACTGCCCAGATGTCATTACCATGAATGAACTTTTCCAACTTGGATTATACACGGACACTTGTGCTCTCACGACCACACATCGAGTGAGGTCGTGAGACCAAAGGGGGGAATGTTGGGATCTGAACCTGGTGGTGAGCTATGGATGCTCACCACGCATAATCAAGTTAACCACATGGCTGCCTTTGTCTTGGAAACAAAGGGAAGCACCAGAACTCTATGTCCCACAATCCTCCAGGTGTGAAACTGACCAAGCAGTTCACTGGCTGACAGTGGCATGTGACCTCTGAGGTCATCAGGTCATATAAAATGCGCTGTTTTGCCAGTGTTCTCTCTCTTATTCTCTTATCCTCCTACCCTCTACAACTCCACACCTCCACTTGGAGACCCCCCAGCTGCTTGGCTGCAGCTGGGTGCCAGGCCTGTTCTCCTTACAGTAGCGAAGCGAGATCCTGCTGAGGAATCTACACCAGGTCTTTTAGCCAACAAACAGAAGGTTTGCAGGCTAAACTCCCAAACAACAGGAGCCACACGGCTAGTTAGCACCGAGCTGCTAACAAGCCACTTCAAAGGACTTCAAGGAGCGGCCAGTTTCCCTCCGACGTCTGCCATCAGGAAAACACAGCAAGGACTACAACTTTTCCCAGTTTGGCCTTCCATCAGGAACTGCCAGCTAAAGGAGCAACACACCAGAAATTGACTTTTCCACCAAATCTGGTAGTATGACCTGGGCCTAGTTAAGCTAAGCAAAGCATAGAACTTAAACTTTGATTTGATGTGATATTTGTTTTATTGAGTGTTTAGTATAGTGATTTGATGTTAGTTTAGATTATGCAACACATAGACTCAGGGTCTCTTGCATGCTAAACTAACCATCCTTTCTCTAACCTGGCACCTCTTATCACATTCCACCAAGGCATTTGGCCAGCACACGGCACATGAGTGTCCCCACTCAGCAGCCATCTTGTTTCCTTTGTGTTCAAGACCTCAAGGCCCAGCGGCCATCTTGGCACGCCCACAACCGGCGGCCATCTTGGCACGCCCACAACCGGCGGCCATCTTGACACGCCCACAACCGGCGGCCATCTTGACACGCCCACAACCGGCGGCCATTTTGGCTCACACACAACCAGCGGCCATTTTGGCTCACACACACACACACACACACACACACACACACACACACACCTGTATTGAGTACACTGTAGTTAGCTTGTATGTTAATTTTATTCTTGTTAATAAATGTCTTTTAAACATACCTGTCTGTTTAATATTGCACAAGAGTGAATGTTGCCAACCTCTACACTGCCAAGAACTACAAATTCCTTCACTTTAACTAGTTGTTAACGTGGTAATTTTGGTTATAGTTATTAAGTTAATTATTAATCCGGAAATCCAAATTGACAATTTAGTATATTTTATGAGACTGTTTTGATTAATTGGCTATCTTTTCCCTTCCTAGAAGGGTGGTGCCCCGAGGTGATCTAGTAATTCAGATCCAATTATTTAATAATAAATAATTATTTTTGATAATTATTAATTATTCATGATAGCCAAACCCCAATACTGAGTGCCTTAGTACCAGGCCCAACACCAGTATAGATTTTAACCATAAAGTTCTGTAAAGTGAGCATGTAAGACGAGTAGATTCACACTGAGGTCTGAAGCTCAGTGTTCATCACATGTACAAAGATGTCACTGACATCACAAGTGAAAGTAGTCACAGTGCTTCAACTGAACAATCATATTTACAGAACTGCAGAGTAACTGAGTACATTTACTGAGACAGATGATGGTTCTCACTAAGAAGTATACACTTACTGTATATTTTATAGTATCTTTGAGAAAAAAAGGAAGTATTGATTTGCTGGCTTGATGATGAAGGAAGAAGTCTCTAAAACACTCCACTGACCAGCCCCAATAACAACGCATCAAAGACAGAAGTGAACAGATAGCTGAGATTCATTTTAAAAACTTGATTAGAAGAGCAAGCCAGTAAGACAAGATCACCATCCCAACCATGAAGCATAGGGGTGGCAGCTTCATGTTGTGGGGGTGCTTTGCTGCAGGAGGGACTGGTGCACTTAGAGCTTGGTTTGGATCTTCCAAACCGGCACTGACCCAAGCATACTCCTCAAGGACAACAAAGTCGAGGTATAGGAATGACCAACACAAAGTCCTGACCTCAGTCCAAAAGAAAACATCGTGTAGCTATGGAATTAGAACCCTGCCATAAATCGTGCGCGTGCAATGAGTAGGGTTGCCAACCGTCCCTTGAAAAACGGAATCGTCCCGTATTTAGAAATAAAAGCACCCGTCCCGTATTGAGCTGAAAAGGGACGCACTTTGTCCCGTATTACTGTGAGAGTCAAAAAATAGTCAGTAAAATGCCAATGGAAAATGAATAACAGGACGCTTTATATGAAAATTTACGGTAAACTTGTTCCCAGGCCCTGTCCTTCTCTGTGACCAATGAGCTGACAGCACATTCACACACGAGTATGACGATACAGAATACGCTCCTCCCATTGGTTGAGGTACTGTCGCTCGCGGAGAAGATAGCGGAAGACAACAAAGCAGCATGGGTGACAGTGACACAGACGCCGACACTGATTTAAGGGGCAGTACACCAAGTTCAAGCAACAATGCGATTTGTACTCCAAGACAAAAGCAGAAAAGAATGCAGAAATACAGAGAGGATTGGGAAAAAGATAACACCTGGATGGAAAAAGTGCGCGATAACTTCTATAAAGCGCACTGCACAGTGTGCCGGCGCACTCTTTCCATAGCCCATGGTGGACTGACTGATCTAAAGCAACATGCTTCCAGTGGTGGGCACATGCGAAGCATAAGGGACAACAAAACTAGGGGAACCCTAGACCAATTTGTTGCATACAGTTATAGCCTTTGAGGCACAAATATGTTTACGATGTTTATAGGTTTTCTACAGACTCTGTTTGCACTTTCGTTATTGCACTAAAAATTAGCACTATTACTGGATGAATGTTCTGCTTTATATCTATTGTTTTATTATTAATTTCTTTTAAGTTAAGCAGGACAGGTTTCTGTTTAAAAGAGATACTTATTTTATTCAGTGAATTTTGTTATTTTGTATTAAAGGGAATTGCTGGATAATAATTAGTTTTCCATGTGTTCATGTCACTCAAAAATATGCATCTAATTCAATTCAGGTTTGAGTCAAATAGTTAAAAAATGCCCTGATGAAGGCCAATATGGCCGCAACGCGTAGGCTCATGTGCTTTTAATCAGTCCTTGCCATGTTAAATTAAAGGCTTTTTTTGATTTTCAACTTCAGAGTGCCTCTGTATTTTCTTTTTTTGAGTTAAAAAAATTGTTTGACTCACAAAAAAAGGGGCTAAAAAGATTCACCACGCCAGGAAGGGTGAAGTGTCCCTTATTTTTTTTTTCAGGAAATTGGCAACCCTAGTAATGAGACTCGCGCGAGCGCAAATCAAACATCCGCGAGCGCAAATCAAACATCCGCGCGCGCATCCCCCCCCCCCCGAGCGCTTTTCCAAGCACTCGCGAGCTATTTTGTATCCTGTATCTATGCCCCCTGGAGCAATATTGTAGCAAAGAGCATAGAAGCCCAAGAGGCGAAACTCTGTTGTGTTATGGGTAACAGTCTGTAGATGGCGCTGCGGAGGCGCGTCCGCCATTATGGACTGAAAGCTGCTGAAATCGTTAGCGCCAGTTTGCACGCCACACAACCAAAGAGTATAGCGAAGATGAGCAAGTGGTCAAAACGCAAGCAGTGTTCTGCAATAAACTGCAAAAATTATCAGTCCACCAGAAGTGATTTGGCATTCCATCGATTTCCAAAGGATGCCCACTGCGCAAAGACACGTTCAAATAACGTCTTTTCAACGTCGTTTTTGGTCCTCTGAAGGTGCAGACTGTTACAACAGACGACGTCTTTTCCCGACGTCGAGTGAACGTCCGTTACCGACGTCCACAGGACTTCTGTATAGGAGCCAGTTGTAGTCCGAATGTGGTCTTCTAGACGTCGTTTCTACGTTAAACTTAAACTCATTTTAGACTACAGTCTGGTCTACAATAAATCACAATCCAATCCCGACAGTTTTTTCCCCAATCTTTATTGCAAACGTCAGTCTTAGGCAACATAAAATGCAGTACAATTTGTGAAAAAGTGGTAAAATACAATAAATAAAATTACCTTCGGTCTGTGAATAAAAATGTAACAATAGCCTACAAATATAATACAAATAGAACAATAACATAATAATAAAAATAAAAGTAAAAAAAAAAGTGCCCTTTGAAGTCCTCAGTTGCCCGATTATGAAACAGGATGACTCCATCTGCACAAGTAGAAAAAGACAAATGATTAGCGATCGAAACGGCAGTTAACACCGCCAGCTTTTTTAGAATGCGTCTGCCGGAAAAAAACAACAACAAGAACAGTTATCCCAACAATGGCGGCCAGCCAAAGTCTCACACAGGAATAACTACTATCGCTCTGATAATGATAGCGACCGAACAACTGTTGTTTGCAGTGTTCCCTGCAAACATTTCGACGTCTAATAAACGCTTTAATGTGTACAATTGTTCACGTTAAAGCGTCTGTAAACGTTAGCACGGTGGTTGTGTTCAAAAGCTAACGAGCTGATGGGAAAAGATGCAATGCTAACTGTAGCAACAACTGTTTAGATTAATACGACAAAGCTAAAACAGCAAACACTATAAATGAACATAAAGTTAACTAGGCAGTATTGGTTGACCGAACTTACCTGCAATTTAGTGAACAATGATTTAGAACAGCTGTAGTAGAGGTCGTAGCCTTCGGTGCAGACTCGGCCATTGCTTCCACAGAAGAGGAACACCTGGGCCAATCAGAGTGGCTCTTACGGTGTATGTGATGACACAATGCCTCAGCCAGTTAGAGTCGCGAATTCGCACACATTTCACCCGATATGACTGTGGCGCAGAACTCAGTTAAATTTAGCCAGACTACGGTCCAGAGACCCTTAAATAAACCAGTAGGAAAAATAAGAAAATGTAAAATAACAAAATATTATGTATACAATAAATAAATAATAAATATTTTTTAATCGCAAATCAACAATCAACAATGAATATGAATATAAATGATTAATCATTCATATTGATTAATCATGTTGATAACAAGAAGTTTGATATTTATCTTAAATAAAAAAAAATACATTCGTCAATTTCCTGCACCTATCTTAGACGTCCATATGACCTCCAGAAAAGTTATCAAGTCTGACGATCAAATGTTGAACGGTATATTGAGGTCTAAATGGGGTCATGGTTAGACGTCGAAATAGCGGACCTAGTTTGCACGTCGTGTAGACGTTCAGAATTGGTCATGGACCGACGGACGCAATATAGACCTGATCTGCACGTCAATCAGACGTCTAATGTTTAGTGGGTGCACAAAGGTAATAACTCATTTAAGTGGAAATATTTTAATGATGTCGTGATTTAACTTGAATGTTGAACGTGAATGACAGCATTGTTAGCGTTAGCAAATCTGCATGAATGCTAGTGCATCTCTGTCAAGTTTGCTTTATAAACTAATGATTGACGGACTAGATCGCATTTATTTTCGCATTTATTTTTAAGGAAAATGCATAATAGAACATAAATATTGATAGATTAAAGGTTTGCAGTAATTTTATAATTGTATCTTTGCAAACCGTAAGTGGTAGGCTAATGAAGCAGATTCAGTGGGGGACGAAAAAGTACTATAGGAATCTTATAATATTTTGGGACAAAATATTATAGTAATCTTATAGGAATACTATAGTAATTTGGGTTATAAAAGTACTATAAGACTACTATAGAAATACTGTAGCGGCTATTAAATATTATAGAGGTATACAGAACATCACAGAAGTATGTTATGTTCTGTAATACCTCTATAATATCCTAGAGCCGCTATAGTATTTCTATAGTAGTCTTATAGTACTTCTATAGTATGTCCCAAATTACTTTAGTATTCCTATACTATAATATTTTGTCCCAAAATACTATAAGATTCCTATAGTAGCCTACTTTTTCCTAAGGGTAATTAGGCCATGCATAACCAACACATAGACGTAACATTTTCTGTCATTTAACGTCGGTCATCCTCATTAATGTATTTTAAATTGTTTTCATATTTAGATATGACGGCCAGAAAAATTTAAGATTACTTTACATTTGTTATGTTAAGTTGGTTCAGTGCCATCGACTCCCGTTATTTTTCGGCGTTTTCCTTTAGTTTTCAGTCCATAATGGCGGCCGCGCTGTCACGTCATGGGGGCAACTGTTGCTATGGAGCGTTCTATTGAGTTTCGCCTCTTGGGCTTCTATGCTCTTTGATTGTAGCCTGCGAGGAGAAAAAACAGCTCGCGCGCGCAGAGTCCGCTCCCAAAACTGTCCCCTGCTCGCGCGCGAGTTATTTCTTTTACTGGGCGTTTTTGTCAGTGAGGGGGACGGGCCTGGGGGCATGCCAATCACCATTGTATCCCCGAATATAATTGGTTGAGCGTATTGGCCAGTTGAACAGCAGGGTACGGCAACACTACTAGGACAAACGGGACAAACCACACAGCCCCGAATGCCTGAATGACATGTATTGTGATTTGGTGTCTTGACTTGAAAGTTTGCAAAATGTCACACAGAGCAATGAACTTCAGTATGTTTGACTGAGTGCTGTCTTTCCTTCCCTCCATCGTCGACATTAATCTGATAAAATGCTGATCATTTTTTGTAACTTGGATCCTGTTGCACAACGACATTTTTTATTTTGGTAAAACTGTTTTGTTCATATTCTCGATCTAGGCTACTTCTTTCTCCCTGAAAATTATAAACGTAATGTTAAAAAATTCTAAAAATAAATAAATAAATAAATAAATAAATAAAAAAGATAGAAGGCCTGTAGTTTATATAGGCGTCAGCAACTCTCGATATGAGAGCAGCATATAGACGTATGGTCCAGATGCAGATGTGTGTCAAAATATAGTAGGCTATTTCTTATTAAAATCTTATTAAGGCAAAGATGCCCATGGACACTCTTTTTTGATGTGCAGAATAAGAACGTAAAATGATGATACACACTGTCGTACAGCAGCTGGCGGTATGCACTTGACAATTGTTCGTCTTCCGCCTGTTCCGCCATTAATCATGACCGACTGCAAGGAGGTAACGTACATTTCGTATCCAAGAAAAGCATAGCTTGCCTTGCCGTATCATTTACTTTGATTGAATACAGATACTTTAATACCTTATATTGCGGTACTTGCCACGGTGTCAGCAGACTGAAACAGCTGTCTGCTACATAAGTAGGCTAATGTTAGCTAGCATATGTTAACTACTAGCATGTCTTTTCCTTGTGGTTGTGAAACTCAATTTAATTACTCTATTTTTTGTTAATGTCTATATAACAGACAGAGTTACAAAATGCGGCCAGACGTGTTGTTGCCTTGATAAAAAGTGTCATGGCAAATGAAGCTGGCCCTGAAAGCCGTAAGTATGTTGTGTGACCTGTGTGTGACACATGTCTCCATAAGCCACAAATTAGAGGGCTGCATTGGGATTGGGACCCGCCGGGTCCCGCGGGACCCAACGTAAATCTCGCGGGAGCGGGCGGTTTGAACTTTGCTGCGGGCGGGAATGGGCGGCTAAAAAAAAACACTGCGGGATCGGGAGGTAGCCTAGCGACATGATGGAGATGTCATTACTACTACTACTATTCATCTTCCTGACCAGTGCGTCAGAATACATGCAGGCCAGGGAAACGAAACAAACAACCCCGTGAATCTCTTTAATAATAGCAATACAAATACGTTTTTTTTTTTTTGTTTTTTTTTCCTGCGGGACGGGAGAAGACACAAAATCAATGCATCTCTATTATCGTGCGGGAATAAATTCTCAGAGTTTTGCGGGTGCGGGCGGGAGTGGACATACATATTGCGGGAGCGGGCGGGAGTGTAACACACACGTTGCGGGAGCGGGCGGTAATGGTCAGAAATTCGGCGGGCGGGAGCGGGATGAAGAAAACAGTCCCGCGCAGGGCTCTACTACAAATTAAGTGCAAAGGTTATGACACTATTTTGTTTTGAGTTTGACTCTGCATTGAGTTGTATGAAAGGCAAGGACACATTAACGTGACCATCGAAATCATGCTGATTTCCTTGAGTGACACCTTACTGATCATATTATTTTCAGGTCTTGTGGCTATCTAACTTGTAAATATCCTTACAATCTTCTCTATGTTTTCCTCTGTATATTTAGCTACTAGGGTTTTATAGATAAGTTTTTATAGACATTTTTGAGTTGTTTTCACAGATGAAGTACAGGTTCAGGGAGAGCAAGGGGCAGTAGGCAACAGACAGCCTGCTACACAGGGACAGCAGCAGTCTGCCCTTGGCAACAGGCAGCAGGCTGGGACAAGGGCCAGGCAGCCTCAGGTAGCCCAGTCACACTTGCAACAGCAGCAGAGGACCCCTGACTGTTCTCGTGCAGCAGCAAATACAGTGGAGCACAATATGGCCAGGTTTGAATCTGAAGTTTGTTCTCATGATTAGTGTAAGAGAACATCTTTTTTTTTTTTTTTAGAATGAATAAGAACTTCCTATATGTCTTTACCATACACATTTCCTTTCATCTCCTCAGTGCTTTCCCTGGCCTATTCAAATCTGGAAAAGGTCAAGTCAACCCCTATCCAGTTTTTTCTACTTAATAAATGCACAGAGCGAACACCTAAGTCCGCTGATGAGATGTTCCTTCTCCAGGCTGGACTCGAGAGGAGGACTATCAGTATTCCAGAAAATGCTGACCATTCCCAGGTAAGATAGAAGAAAAATAATAAAGAGAGGGGTGGAGATGTGTACCTTTAATGTAAAATAAATGAATAAATAGTCCACCCCAGCCAGCCAAGCTGCAGATGTGTTTAGGGACAGTCCTGGCCACTCTGAAAGATAAGTAGCATGAACATAAATTACAGCAAAGCAGAGCAGAGACATACAGCAATGGAGAGTTGGCGAGTTAATTGCAACTACACTAGATGCGTTACCGAATTTGAAATAAAAGCTTTGCAAGTAAAAAGCCAATAGGAGTAATTTATTGACGCAAAAGTTTGACAGACATATGTTGCTGTAAAGAATGTTTTTTGCGACAAAACTAAATAAGTGAGAGATCGTAATATAAAACAATAGGTGTTTTTCTATCATCACACGATATATATCCTCATAGTGCACAGCTCTAACTGTAGTTTCCCAATTCAGTGGAATAGTACCATACCAACTCTACCTGAACAGAGATGACATGGGGATAGGGTTACAGTAGTAACTGCACACTTGTTTTTCCCTTTCCCCATAGATATCAACGTTACTCATGGACACATATTCAAAAATGGTACCACTGAAAGGGGCCTGGATGCTATATAAAGCTGCTGGTAAGACATAGTCCCCCTTAATAAGTTCAACTCTGTGGTATGATATGTTGGGAGCTGAATAAAATTAAATAAAATTTCCTTTCTCTACTTCTACTGTAATAATATCTGGTTAACATTTGCCCATTAATCCTCCTATATCTTATGTAGGTGTAAATTTTGGAGTGCATTACAATAACTAACAGTTTGTCTGTCTCTACACAGTTACGCTTCTAAACAGGAGGATCAGGCCAGCGAAAACTAAGTGTTCTGGCACCTGAGGCAGAGGGTTACACAGGGGCTTACCTTTCTAAAGCTTTTGGTGGAAAGGGCTGTCTCTACATCATGCCTATCCAGGAAACCTTGGACACCTCTCCTCTGCCCTACTCATCCAAGGAGTTTGAAAAGATGCCAAGAGCACGTTGTGCCATTTGTTCTCAGAGCATGCCTGTTCAGCTGCTGGCTTTACATGCCCAGAAGTGTGAGCCCGAGCTGGGCAATTTTTCTGACAGCATAGATTTTGAACAGGTAATGTTAACTGTAATGTTATCCCAAATAACTATGCAGAGTGGTCATTGTCCTTATTCACTGGAACTATTTTTGATAATCACTGTTTCAGAATTTGGCCCCAGATGTGACCACAGATTTTGAATCTCCAGCTTTGGTCAGTCCTGGGAATGTAAGCTCACTCATTTATATCTGTTTGATTAAACTATTTTCATGGGATGCATGATTGATTGACCTTTCTACATTTTTTTTATTATAGGCATCTCCTAGTGTGCTCCCATCTACAAGCCCCTCTCAGAAAATGGATGTTAAGGTAAAAACATCATTGATTTGGACAAGGAGGAAAAAGATACCAGTGAAGAAGAACTGAAAGGGAGAGACAAACGGTCTACCAGGTACAGCTAAACATTTTCCCTGCCTCTTAAACTTTTCTCCAGAAACTCATATTACTGATTTCCCTGTTTCTACAGTCTAAATAACTTTGTTTTTTCCTTCAAGTCTTGCAGAGGCCATCAACACACTTAGTGCACGTGTTGACACCACAACGATTTTCAACATTTGTGTCACACGAGAGGACATGTTTAACAGGGGTATGAAGCAGTGGAGGCGTCAAAAGAGAACTTCTCCAAAAAATTCCCTCCGTGTGTCCTTCATTGGAGAAGCAGGAATAGACAATGGGGCTCTCAGGCTGGAATTCTTAACTGGTATGTGTTATTCCTCCTTATATGAAATGGAGATATTCCATACGGTTTCTTGTGGCTGTTCCCTGGTTGCATGCAATCTCTGTTTTCAAACAGGTTCATGGTTTTATATGATCTATGTTGTACATTTCTTCGTGTATTGATCAATTTTTTCTTTTAATCACAGAAATGATGGGAGGTGTTGAAGCCACATTCTTTCAGGGAGGACATACAGGGAAAACACCAAAGTATTCTATCACCGACTACCATAAAGAGAATTTCAAGTATGTAGAATAGTGTTCTGCAATGTAACATTCATGTGTACATAATTTGACAAGCTTTTTAAATGTAGTTTTAGTCTTAGTCACCTACTGAAAGTTGTAGTTGAAATTGTAGTGAAATTTTAGTTGGTTGTTCTTGTCAGCATTTAGTCAATGTAAATGGATTTTGATTTTAGTCTCTTTTTTTGGGGGGGGGGCTTTCTTTAGTCATTATTTTCAGTTTCCTGATACTATAGTACTGTAGTGGATTTTGCTTTAGAATATTTCTCCTGATTGTAAAAACCTTTAAAAACTCATGCTCAGTTTGGAGATTGAAACAATGACATGAAGCAGGAATACTTCATTTGGTTTTCTTCATGAAAATATCTATATACTTTTAAAAAACAGCATTTAAAAGTAATAGGTACATTTAGTAACATTGCTTGGGTTAAGATATGCATTTCTATGTATTGATTTTTAATTGCCAACTTGTTTCAGATGACCTGGAGAGTAATGAGGTTGAAATGAAGGACAACAACAAGAGCGATGAAGTTGAGAAGGACAAAAACAAGAGCGATGAAGTTGAGAAGTACAACAACAAGAGCGATGAAGTTGAGAAGGACAAAAACAAGAGCGATGAAGTTGAGAAGGACAAAAACAAGGGCGATGAGGTTGAGAAGGACAAAAACATGGGTGATGAGGTTGAGAAGGACAAAAACAAGAGCGAAGAAGTTGAGATGAAGGACAAGAGCGATGAATCACTGATGATCACTGTCAGTTCCTTTCTTCAGTGGCTTACCGGACAGGCCCATGTACCTACCACATCCACTGAGAGAGACAGATTTAGGATTGACATAGAATTTGATCATGACTGTGGAGTGCCCTATGGTAAACAAACCATATGCTTCCCAATAGTTAATGCATGCTCCAACTCTGTTACATTTCCAACAAGGCACCTCAGCTCTTATCCAGAGTTTGTGAACGTCATGACACAGGCTCTTCATTACAGTAAGGGGTTCGGGCGTGCATAAATAAATCGGTTCTGCTGTGAGAGCAACCATGTTATTTTCTTGTTCAAGAAGAGAATGTTCCTATAGAGCAATAATAGAAAAGTTAAGGAGTTTGGTCGTGCATAAATACATCAGTTCTGCCATGAGAGCAACCAGTGTTGTTCCAGACGAGAAGAGAATGTACATATGTGTTTGAGAGCAATAATAATATAATAAAAAGTCTCCATCTGATTCTTTTTTTATGTTATTATTCTAAAAGGTAGACAATGGTATAATGTAAAGAAAAAACAATTAATAGGTGTGTCCAAATTGTTGACTGACACTGTATCATGTATAGTTCATGTCTTCACCATGAGCTATGCAATGCTAATCTCAAGAACGCAAGGCATACATTTGGTAGTAACCTACTCTCAGATCTTTAACTTCATCACACTCACTGTAAGATTGAGGATGTGCCCAATCTCTGAAGGGCAATATATTTTTTTTAGCAAATAACTAACATTCAATCCTTTTTGTCTGGTACGTGTCAGCTTCCTCTGAACTATGGATTAATTTTTTTTAGTTCAGACTCGCCATTTAAAAACCCTGATGACATCACTATGACATCATCAGGACTATTATCATACAACAGAAATCATGCTTTTTATTCATAAGCATAGTGTATTTGAAAATACAGCTAGATAATGTAGATCTTTATCCTGGTTAAACTGAACCATTGTATTTATCCTCCTTCTGTTGTTGTAAGTCAATTATATTAGCTGTATATTCGTCATTTTAGACACTTTGATATTAATGTAATTTTTACCCTTTCTGTCCTCCCAGTTTTTGTAATCAGCTGCTTGGTCTGAAAAAATGTGAGCAGAGCAGATATGGAGGCCTGCAGAGAGTTGCTCGTGACATAACGGTTAACAGTGGTAAAACACTGTATTAGTCTACATTTCTTCATTAAGCAGAGATAAGACAAATAGTGTTAAAAAAGACAGTGACACTTGAAGTTAGTAAAACGGTCAGCCGTTCTTCTCAATGTCTTTATTTGTTCATACAGTCGCTGCCAGCTTTCTTTCTGTAGCTATTTGACAGTAGATATTATCAATCATGTACTGTCCATTCACACAGACGGCTGACATGTAGGATGTTCAAATATGGGAAAAAATGGAAATGCTTAGCAAGAGCTGATGAAGCCTCATCTTAGAGCTACAAACTCGCGGCAGAGTAGGTAAAATTCTTTGACTGAAGTGTGTGGATCCATTGCCTCCAGTACAGACTGCATTTCAGTTACTTCCTCTGGGCTCAAAGGGCACTCAAAATCGGGGACAACAATCCCAGCATCCTCCTCCTCTCCATTGTAGTCCCCAGCGATTTCCCAGTCAACATCTGGCTCCTGAAAATCATAAGCAAGGCTTTATTATTAGTTTTTAAAAAACAAGTCAGAGTAGCACAGAAACTGCCTGTTGCTGCCTGCGGCTTTAATCCTTCCGTTGAGCATGAAAAGATTTGAATTCATGAATTGCCGGCTATATTCATTGTAATTTTGAGTTTCTTCCAAAATGGCAGCCTGAAACCACTGGTTAGTTAACTATCCTCAAAACACTGTGTGCAACACCTCTATAAAGTACAAATAGCACATGACTTGCATATAATTGCTGATAAAAAGGATGTTCCAGGTTTCTCTTAATGAGTAAGACTCACAGGATAGTAGGGCTGCAACTAATGTTTATTTTCATTATCGATTAATCAGTCGATTATTTAAGCGATTAATCGATTAGTTGTTTGGTCAATAAAATGTTAAGAAATATTGAATAATATCAGTGTCTCACAAACCACAAGATGACATCCTCAAATGTCTTGTTTTGTCCACAAACCAAAGAGATACTCAGTTTATTGTCATAAAGGAACAAAGAAACCTAAAATATTACTCAATATTACTCAAAAAGATTACTCGATTATCACAATACTTGACGATTAATTTAATAATCGATTATTGGTTGATTAAAAAGCTCTACAGGATAGGATGTATAATTTGGACAATGCTTAGTTATTGCACAAAGAACATTATTAAAAATAACTAACTTCAGTGACAATCCAATAAAGCAAACTCAGGTTGCTAACAATGCCTGTTAATATTAAAACATGATCAGTACCTCTGGAATCTCCAGCTGGTCCATGTCTGTGTGCATCAGTCCAATTTGCCACAGCTGCTCTGGACTCTGGTTGCCTTCAAACCTGAGTGGATGATGGTTCCAGCCTTCTGTAAATATCTCCAAGTCTGTCTTAAGTCTTGGAAGAATGACATAGTGCACACAGAACAGGTCCTCTGTTGATGAGATGTCCAGCAGTCCTTCATTCTCCAGCGAGTGCAGTAACTGATAGTACTTTGACAGTACTATGACTCTGACATCCCGCCAGAGACGCTCAATCCTATGGATGACAATACAGTGTTAAGGGAAAAAACAAGTAGTCTAAATCCAAGGCAGGTTGTGGTTGTCTCTATGTACATGTGTGTATGTGTGTGTGCATTTGTGTGTGTATGTCTCTCAACAACCTGACACTTCACACTTTATCACACTTTGAATGAAAGAGAGTGCAGCAGCCATACTTGGTAGCCATTTTATAAACACAATAGTTCACTAAAGACCAGCCCTGTGTTCCAATACCCATGGTACCATACTATTTAGTATGCCAGAAAAAAAATTAGTATGTCCCAATAGAGTACATAGTATATCAGATGCAGTATGCCAAAAGTACCAGGATATTCTAACATGCCTGCATGCTGTCAGTGTTTGTATTATTGTATGAGGAACCCAGTAAGATTATCGACCTCAGAAGCTACTGGGGATCTTAAATAAAGAAGAATAAAAGATTCCATGGCAATAAGTGAGTTAATGGAAATATTGCACTTTACCTCTGATTATGAACACTTTTACCAGAGATGAAGCTTCCCTGGTCAGTCCCACGCACAGAAAACATGAATCTCGCAATCTGCACATTTTCGACTCCCTGATCTCCTCTGACCCTGAAATTCACAGTTGACCAAAGGTCTGTCAAAGATATGCTCAGCTACAAGTATCATAGTATGAGCTAGTTTGACAAAGAAAATGCTTTATTCTATGAAATCACCTTAAAGGGACTCCGTGTCTTTGAGTTCCCTCAAGGAAGAAGCCAAAGGCTGTTGATGCCCGGTTGTTAGTTGAAGCATTCAAGTACATCACCTGCATAAAACAAATAAAAAAACATTAAAAACACAGTAGTTCAATACAATAGGTAATGTAGTTGAAATTGTGTATTGTAAAAACATTTTTGAAAAAGTGGTATGAAAGAATTCTTTAGGACTGTTCTTAATACCTTTTCTTGGGGGTTCGAAGCATAAAAATAATGAAAAATAAAATAAAAAAATTCTATTTGCCATTAGAACATCAAAGCATCAAACAAAGCTTAAAATCATTCGGGTCAGCCCCAATGTCAGCCAAGCGTGTCTCCAGACCTAAAACCCTAAAAAAGGTGGAGGAGCACAAGGTACCTAACCTCCACCAGCTCTGTGATGTCATCATGGCTGAGTGGAAGAGGTTTCCAGTGGCAACCTGTGAAGCTCTAGTGAACTCCATGCCCAAGACAAGTAAAGGCAGTGCTGGAAAGAAACGGTAGCTACACAAAAAAATGACACTTTGGGCACAATTTGGACATTTTCACTTAGGGGTGTACGCTGCTATAGACTTAGACCTCGTCCACACGTACGAAAACGATCTTTTCCCTCTCCATTTTCGATCATCGTTTCAAGAAATATCCGCGTCCACACGGATCCGTTTCAGCACGACCGAAAACGCTACTTCATGTTCCGGCCTATAGGTGGCGCTGTTTCAGTTTCAGAAATTCACCAAAAACGGAGAGGAAGAGGCGGAGCATGCGCACAAATCTTGAGCGCTGTTTACAAATCGCCTTTTTTGCTCAGCGTGGTGACACAGGAGCATGATATTTTGCCCTAGTAACCCTAATAGGCTCAATATCGTCTCCAGCAGGAAAACTAGCATGTAGTCCGCCATTGTTGTTGATGTTGTTACGAGACGTCTCGCGGGATGTGGAAGGCTGCTCGGGAGTGTGGCGATGACATCATCGTTTTCCCCGTATTCGCCGTCCACATGAAAACGCAAGAGCTGCGTTTGCGAATTTCTCCACCCTGGGACCCGTTTTCAGAAAAGTGCGTTTTAGGGCTATGCGTTTACAGGATACGTGTGGACGATCGGCCAAAACGATGAAAAACTTCTGCGTTTCAGCGTTTTTGCGTTTCCGTGTGGACGGGCCCTTAGACTGCTGGGGGACACATCTGGTTACATGGATCCCTCTCCTCTCCTCTCCTCTCCTCTCCTCTCCTCTCCTCTCCTCTCCTCTCCTACCAGAAGCTTCCTCCTTCAGCTGTTGTTAACATTTCCATGTTTCTCACATTCTCTGTTATAAACTGTTTTCTTGTCTGTAACAACATCTATTGCACGTCTGCCCGTCCTGGGTGAGGGATCCCTCCTCTGTTGCTCACCCTGAGGTTTCTCCGATTTTTCCCTGTCAAAAGGGTTTTCCATGGAGTTTTTCCTCAGTCGATGTGAGGGTCTAAGGGCAGAGGATGTTGTTATGATGCTATGTGAAGCCCTTTGAGACAAACTGTTTGTAAAAACGGGCTATACAAACAAAATTGCCTTGCCTGCCTTGCCCTCACTTTTGTTGCCAACGGTTCAGAAAGTAATGGCTGTGTGTTGAGTTATTTGGATGGAACAGGAAATTTACACTGTCATACAAGCTGTACAATGACTACTTTACATTGTATCAAAGTGTCATATCTTCAGTGTTGTGCCATGAAAAGATATAATAAAATATTTACAAAAATGTGAGGGGTGTACTCACATTTGTGAGATACTGTGTATATATATATATATACACACATATATTTTTTTAATTTGTGTCCACTCAAGTGAAATGCAGTCTTACCTTCCTTGAATATCCGTCCACTCCACCAAAGATTACAATGTTGTATCTAGGAAACCAAAAACAAACTGTAATGACACTCTGAATTTGAAACACTGATTTGAAATAATTGTCCTACAAGGACACATATAAAGCTGAACCTGAACCTGATTGACCTAGACTGAATATTAAAATGAGTGTTTCTTCTCTAAAAAAGCAAAAAAATAATAAAAATACACATTACCTTATCAATTTGTGGTTTGTGTCCACATGCACAAGCGAGAGGGGTCCTCGCACAGAATAGGTCCTTCTCACAGTGCAGCCAAGACCAGCCAGTCTAGAGAGGATGCCAATAGAATCCACTCTATGCATTGAGGCAATCATTCTTGCCCACTGCACACGAATACCCATGGACAGCAACCTTCCCCTAACCATCCGGTAACCAGCAGTGGGCATGTCATTCTTTATGGCCACCACCACATTGTCCAACTCCTCATCACTCATGGAGCTATAAAGCTCTGAAACAGACAGGCCAAACTCTTTCATCCTCCTAAATATTGTGCGCTCAGAAACACCAAGCAGTTTGGCAATGCAGGGCACTGAGAGATTTGTCTGCAACATCTCAGCCAACTGCTCTCTGTCAATGTCAAACCTCGGACGTCCTCTCAGACCAATTACCACTGCAGGATCTGGTGCTGTTATATCCAAATTTTGCCTGACAAGTCGAAAAACCTCCTGAACAGCTTGAATAATAGCTTGGGGTATGTCCACATGTCTTGCAAGTGCTTGCAGGAGGTACATCTCCTGGCGACACACAAACTCCATGAAATCCAGATCCAGTGGAGTTCGGCTGAGAGCTACCTCAAATTTGTTCAGGATTCGCTCAAGGATGTGACGTCTCAGAATATGCTGTGGAGAACAAAAAAGTGCACTTGAGGAAATGTCACATGTCAGACATCTATGGACTATTTTAAAAAGGCAGTCATTTTTGGGTGATAATTTTTTGTTTATAGGACAATTCCAGACAAATTCGACCTAGAGCTAATAGTTTCCTTGTTTTTAGGTCTAAAAAAAGGAATCTGAAAATTTTATTTCCAATTACTCCTGTTTTGCAGTAATTCTGTCTGTCCCCGCATCAGGCTTTATGCACAGCCCCGAGGCAGCGTACTCTTCTGTCCAATAACTTACACACGAAGCTTCACTTTTAATTCAAACAAACTAATGCTACTGCCACAAGTGTTAGATTTCATCAATGAGACCAACATTTATCTCCTAAAAATAATTTAACCAGTCGGTGGTAAACCTCTAAAAGCCATTGGATCGTTTTGTCCCCCATGACGACATAGGTTAGCCGGCCAGAGCAAGTCAGCAGACGGGCTGCTCCCTCTGTGTTGTCCCGGGCAGTCACTTCTCCGTGACTACTGAGGTCAGAGTCAGACACATAGGGCCTAATCAGTTTGTCCAAAGATAGCCTAATAGCTATTTAGGCTGTTTACATCCCCAAAAAACACATTTGTTCCAGTGTCAGATGGCTATTCTAACATACACCGAGGGATTTGTTTACTTCAAGAAAGCGACATGTTTATAAACAGAGCTGTAGTACAAAGTCTTGCGAAGTAAACTCTGTCTGTGGAAAGACTTTATACTATAAAACAATTCAATGGTGCAGCTCATTTGCGAATGCACGCGCGGATGTTTGATTTACGCTCGCGCGAGTCTCGTTGCGCGCGCACGATTTATGGCAGGGTTCTAATTCCATATTTTGGTCACTGTTTGGTTCTGGTTCACTGAGCTCACTGTCCTCATCAGTAAGAGTGTCCATCAAGGAATCAGTCTCCCGCTTCAGTACAAGATGTTCTACCTGCTGGTCTTCTTTCGTCTGTGGAGGTTCTGGTTCCTCCGGTTCCTCTTTCATCTGTGGAGGTTCTGGTTCCTCCGGTTCCTCTTTCATCTGTGGAGGTTCTGGTTCCTCCGGTTCCTCTTTCATCTGTGGAGGTTCTGGTTCCTGCTGTTCCTCTTTCATCTGTGGAGGTTCTGGTTCCTCCGGTTCCTCTTTAATCTGAGGAGGTTCTGGTTCCTCCAGTTCCTCTTTAGTCTGAGGAGGTTCTGGTTCCTCCTGTTCCAGACTAGAGTTCATCTCCTGGTTACAGAGCTGCTGGTTCCTGAGAACCTCCTCCTCTGTCCAGACATATTGCTGTGGGAGGTCTGGAGGGACAAAGAGACACAACAGAAATGTTACTAATGTGATGACAAGAAAACACAGGTGACATTTAAACTGTAAATTTAATACGGAACACCGACACACTGGCTGCTGCCAGTAAAGTCAGTCCACACTACAACAGACCTTTTCCAAGAACTTCCGATCTAATCATTGTTAATGTTTAGTGAATCATGGAGAATGTATTTTGAGTGTTTCTTGTAGCACACCAGTGAAGATAGATCACAGTGACAAACATGTGCTATGGTGGCTAGGCTAACCACATCCATGTTAGCTAGCACTGAGTAGCAACAGTCCATGTAGCGTTAGCTGTGCTAGTTAGCCTCTTAGCATGTTATCAGTCTTGTAGCTGAGTGTCTTTCCTCTGTGTCTTCTCCATACTGTGTGTTTCCATTCATTAGTTACTTCATTTAGACCATTCTAGTTCTACTCACCTATTCTGTGTAACTTTATCTCGGGTTTCCAGGTGATATCCAGCAGTCTGCGCTGACGATCGATCTCTTCCTCGTACTGGACGACAGTTCTTTCAACGACTCTGAATATTTCTTCAGCAGCAGCAGTTAGTCGCTCGATGATCAACTCTCTCAAACTCTCAGCTGAAGACATTGTTACTTCAACAGCTCTAATATTTATCTGGACACGACGACACGACACAACCGTCTTCCAGCTCAGTCCACAAACACAGTAACACAACACTACTAACGGAGTTTAAAAAACAAACCACTTCCGCCTGGTGTCCCACGATAAAGGTCCGACAGTGGACGACAGTCAACATTTTGTTCCGCTATCTTTTTAAATCTCTCATTTCGGATCATATCATCATTTTCTAGCAGGAATATTAACTCTGCATTCCCCAAAGACAAAACAAACATCTACAGACTGATTTAACTCCTATATTATTTGAATTATTTGAATTGAAGACCAAGTTTATTCACCCTGACACTGTTATTGTCTCGTATTCATACACACACACACACACATGCACACACACACACACACACACACACACATATATATATATATATATGGAAAGTTTGTTATTGTGCTGTGTGTGTATATACACACAGCACAATAACAAACTTTCTTATTGAAGACGGAAATGAACGTTTACTCAGTATTACTTCTGGACCTTCACAGTGGGTACATCTGTCATTTTATTTTGATGCTGGATATGCTCTACAACTCTGCATCTCTCTTTCCAAAGTTGCAGCCTGCTGTGTTTTCCTTGATCATTTATAAACTCGAGTCAGACATTGTAGATAAAAAGTCAGCAGGGGGCAACAACTTCATGAGGTGCAAAACAGAAACTTGTAAAATACTATTATTTTCAAACTTCTTTGTTTGGGTCAACAACAGTCCACTAACATCATATAGGCCTCTAATCCAATCCAATGACAGGCATGCACATTTAGAAAGACAGTCAGGCTGTGTGAAGAGATCCTGTATTTTGAGTATCTGATATTCGAATTACATGTTATAATATCAAATAACATTCTAGTCTCGTCTCATCAGCAGAAAAATGTCTTCTTTAAGAAAATTAAAACTACCACACATGTTTTCCGTTTTGTTGTGTCTCTTTGTCCTTCTAGACCTCCCACAGGAACAGGTTCTCACTGAACAGCAGCTCTGTAACCAGGAGGGGAAATCCAGTCTGGACCAGGAGGAACCAGAACCAAACAGTGACCAGCTCCTCTCTCCCATCTCTCCAGTAGCTGAGGACTCAGATCAGGAAGGAAGCAAACATGTAGACTCAGGATCAACTAGAAATGTAGAGCTGAATCCAAAGAAGAGACGTCACAGAGACACAAGACACAGTAACAATGTAGACAACTCTCCCATGACAGAGAGTCAGAGTGATACTGACACAGGTAGAAAGTCTGTAACATGTGACGTCTGTGGGAAAACCTTTAAATATTAGTCCAATATGAAGAGACATTACAGGTGAGAAACCGTATTGTTGTAAATTTTATGGGAAAAGTTTCACGCATAATAGTGGTTTGATTTTTCACACCAGGATTCACACAGGCGAGAGTACGTATTCTTGTAAAACGTGTGGCAAAATATTTCTTATCTGGTCATCAATGACAGACCATATGACAGTCCACTCATGATATATTTGAAATGTTTCAATTAAAGTAGGGATTGGACCGGACACATTACAGAGTTCACACAGGTGAGACACCTTATCATTGTGAAACATGTGGGAAAACCTTCAGTCAGAGGTGTAGCTTGGTTGTCCACACAAGAACTCACACAGGTGAGAAACTGTACCTTTGTAATATCTATGAGAAAAGATTTTATGATTTATCTGCATAAATAAAGTATTTGACAATCTACTCAGATGAGAAACCGCATTGTTGCAGAATCTGTGGGAAAACCTTCAGTAACAGTAGTAATTGAACTCTACACATGAGAAGTAACACAGGTGAGAAGCTGTAGTCTTGCAAAACATGGTAAAAGTTTCAGTCAGAGTAGTAATTTGAATTTGCATATGATGACTCACACAGATGAGAGACCATATTGTTGCAAAACATGCGGGAAATGATTCATTTCCAGTAAGTATTTGACTTCACACCATGATCTTTAAGAAATATGTGGTCAAACCTTCAATCAAAAGGATAACTTAAATATACACATGAGAAGTCATCGCCCTGAAACATCTGTTGGAAAAATATATCTCCAATGGTGAACTTCAAAAAACATGTCAGATCTTTACCTTTAACAGTATAGCTTCTCTTCAAGTGTTCTGGAGTTAAAACTCTCATCTAAGATCTAAACTTTTAGATTCATGTTTCAAGTCATGTTTATTGTCATTTCCACAATATATTAATAAAAACATCCAGAGGTGTGGAATACTGTTTCTCCTAGTCCCATTGTGCTACATATTTGCTGCCAAGACACATTGACTTACTATAACTGCTACTATTGCTGTGCTACTTCACTACTCTATCTACTACACTACAACATATTACAACACAGAAATACAAATAGATGATCTAAACCGAAGATACACAGAATCTACAAGTTAAATTATGTGTTTTTTACAGGAAATTATTGGATGCATTGAAAATGAACTACACTGATCTGTAGAGTTTCCATTTTGACCAGGACTCAGGGGAGGGGTGGTGTTGTGAGATATGTGGAACATGTTTAGGTGACGAGAGTGGTTTGAAAATCTACATAAGATGACATGCAGTTAAGAAGCATCACCCCTGTGACACCTGTTTGTAAGGGTATTTTTAGCATCAGGAACCAAATGCAGGACACAGGGATGAGGCAGGAATAGGAAACAAAACTAATTTAATGAAAACTTATGAAAGATAACAAAAGACGCTGCAGGGATGGTGGAATAATCCAAAAACACTCATCCAAATACAGATAAGGACCAAAACCAAGACAGAAACACTGGAACACGAGGAAGCATGAGTGTAAGACAAACAGGGTAACATCACAGACCAGAACAGAGGTAACATAGCAGACGTCTCAACAGAGAACAAAGGGAAAGGCCGAGCTATACATACACATGGGCAGGGTGGTGACAAGGCACAGGTCAAACGAATGCATACAAGGAGAAACCAATCCAACAATCAAAGGGGGAAAAAAACAGGAAATAAAACAAGACAACACCATGAAAGAACTTTACAAAATAAAACCAGGAAAGACAAGGAAAACCAAACAGGACCACAGAAAATATCCAGAACTCAGAACCATGACATAGTGGGAATAGATTTCGTGTTCATCAGAAAGGACCCCACAATCATTTGTGAGAGTTGAGAGTTTGGATCCTGGTAGAATATGTCTGAGAAAATTTCATGGAAAGTTTGCTATGAAACCCCCAAGGAGAGTTCACAAATATATTTATGTATTTTGTTTCACATGCTAGCTAGCTAGTGCTAGCCTTGTAATACCACTTTTTCACCATAAGATGATGAACAATAAGACAGTGTAGCATCTTGTTTGCCCTCAGGTCAACATGAGAGGGAGAAGTATCCAATATGATCCAGTATGCAGAGTGGTATTTGGATTATTCCTATCCTGTAGCATTGTGTGTTGAGGGTAGACGTGAACACTCGCCCCTCAGATGTCTGACCTTTGTCATTTTTTTCCTTCACCTCAGTTATGTGTGGATTGTGAACTCTGATGTTAAAGCTAAGAAAGACTCAAGTCTCCTTCCTGTAAGTTGGAGTCTTTTATTTGTTTAGAGTGTTTCATTTGATGTTTTGTATGTATTCTTTACTTTTCTAGTTTTAAGCTTTAGAGGTGACACTGGCAAACTGTAAAAGATGGATGACACAGTGTTACATAAATCATCTTTCTTTAGTCAGAGAAGTTTCATCGTTTCTTTCAAACTGATGGATTCAATGATGAATGAACTTCGAGAGTCATCAGTCTCACTGGTAGTAATGCAGACAACGATCAGTGATGTTGTTTTTCTCATCCCATGTATAGATTTTAACCATAAAGTTCTGTAAAGTGAGCATGTAAGACGAGTAGATTCACACTGAGGTCTGAAGCTCAGTGTTCATCACAGCTGTACAAAGATGTCACTGACATCACAAGTGAAAGTAGTCACAGTGCTTCAACTGAACAATCATATTTACAGAACTGCAGAGTAACTGAGTACATTTACTGAGACAGATGATGGTTCTCACTAAGAAGTATACACTTACTGTATATTTTATAGTATCTTTGAGAAAAAAAGGAAGTATTGATTTGCTGGCTTGATGATGAAGGAAGAAGTCTCTAAAACACTCCACTGACCAGCCCCAATAACAACACATCAAAGACAGAAGTGAACAGATAGCTGAGATTCATTTTAAAAACTTGATTAGAAGAGCAAGCCAGTAAGACAAGATCACCATCCCAACCATGAAGCATAGGGGTGGCAGCTTCATGTTGTGGGGGTGCTTTGCTGCAGGAGGGACTGGTGCACTTAGATCTTGGTTTGGATCTTCCAAACCGGCACTGACCCAAGCATACTCCTCAAGGACAACAAAGTCGAGGTATAGGAATGACCAACACAAAGTCCTGACCTCAGTCCAAAAGAAAACATCTTGTAGCCTACATTTGACTCACTTCATAAAAAACAAAACAAGTATACAAGTTATTTGAGAAGAAATTCAACATTTATTCTTTAGTGAAGTTTCTTATTGTCATATATTCAATTCAATTCAATTCAATTTTATTTATATAGCGTCAATAACAATACAAATCGTCTCAAGACGCTTTACAAAAACCCGGCCTGAAACCCCCAGAGCAAGCCTGAAGGCAACGGTGGCAGGAAAAACTCCCTTTTAACAGGAAGAAACCTTGAGCAGAACCCAGCTCATATGGAGGGACCCATCTGCCTAAGGCCAGCCGGGTACAGACAGAAGAAAGAGAGAACAGCAAAGAGAGAAGAAAGAGAGAACAGCAAGATAAACATACATCTGTCATAGATACACATATCTGACAAAAGCGTATATGTGGAATCTTATGATACAAACTGATGATGTTACAGGACAGTTTGAAAATGTAAGAGGAATCACAGGCAGGTTGGAGAATTGTTCATTCAGGTAGGAGTGGATAACTGCAGGATTCCATGAAGACTGGGCAGGATGAAAACAGTTTTCCTTGTTGCTCTGATAGTGAATGATGATTGCTGGTGAAAATGTCTTTTAAACTTCCTTTAATGTTAACATAAAGGTCAAATAAAACAAGTTAAAAGGTCATAACTATTTCAGTCAATAGAAACAGAGTAGACATAATATGTGTTACGGAAATTATTTCATCAACAATGACAGAGTCACTGGAGTCTCGATTTAAAGTTTTACTTGCAGCAAGGAGTCGACACATGCACTACAGCAAGTACAGAATCCACATGCAGTAATAAGGTTACATTCATTTTTCTATAGTAGACCTAGAGATGGTTACAGAGAGACAGCCTTGCTAGGGAGAAACCAGCTAGTCATAATGAAGGAGCTGTAGACTTGCCTCATCTGTGGGACCTTTCCTCTTCGATAAAATAAGAAGAGGAGAGTAAATATTTTGTGCGACACTTTAACCTTTGTATTTTTCCAACATAAACTCAAGTGTCAGTTAGATGGTCGTCACAGGCAGAGAGAGGTGTCTCCTTTCATCTGTTTTAACCTCATCTAAGAGAATAATTAGATCAGATGTCTGGCACAACATTCAAACTGAACAAATTCTGACATGTTTTTTTACAAGCTCGTCTTCCCAGAGATGTTTTCTTTCCCACAGATGTTTCAGGAAGACGACCCCTCACCTGTGTGAGTCCTCGTGTGGGCAATTAAAACAGATCTGTAAAACTGGAGGTTTTACCACAGAATTTGCAACAATATGGCTTAGATAAGATGAGATAGGGTTTATTTGTCACATGAACAGGTATACACAGTACAATGCCCAGTGAAATGTATTTTTGTACCTGCAGCCAGTATTAAAAAAGTATTACAGTAAAACAGTAATAAATGCAGACAACACACAATCTAAACAATATAAGTGTAAATGTAAAACTGAGTGAAGTAATATAAAATACAGACTGTAAACTTGAAATGTAAACTTAGAGGGGGTAGCACGTATATATACACATTTACTGTATTGTGAAGTTGTGCAGTGGTATTGAGGTCCAGTTTAAGGTTCAGAGTGGAGCAGATGGATGGCATGTGGACAGAAACTCTTCTTCAGCCTCTCAGTCTTTGTCCTCAGGCGGAAACGCCGGCCTGATGGCAGTAGAGAGAAGAGAGAGTGTCTGGGGAGACTGGGCAGTTCCAGGATCTTCTTGACCCTTAACCTTAAGCTTCTGGGCTGTGTGGATTTTTGTATGCCTTGATAATGCTGAGATGTCAGAAAATGTTTTCCCACACACTTTACAAAGGTACGGCTTCTCACCTGTGTGGGTCCTCACGTGGACAGTTAAACTAGTTCTTTTACCGAAGGTTTTCCCACATGTTTCACATGAATATGGCCTCTCACCTGTGTGAGTCCTCTTGTGGGAAGTGAAATGAGATCTTTGATTAAAGGTCTTACCACATGTTTCACACGAATACGGTTTCTCACCTGTGTGAGTTCTTATGTGGATAGTTAAAATAGATCTTAGTCTGAAGGTTTTCCCACATGTTTCGCATGAATGTGGCTTCTCACCTGTGTGAGTCCTGATGTGTTTAATTAAATAACTATTGTAAATGAAGGTTTTCCCACAGAGTTTGCAACAATAAAGATTCTCACCTGTGTGGATTCTGTAATGGACTTTCATTGTGTATTCACTCTTGAAGACTTTTCCACAGACGTCACATGTTACAAACTTGATACCTTCTGGCTCTGGTTCAATGTGAACACTTTCCTCATCAGCAGGAGTCTCCATCAAGGAATCAGTCTCCTGGTTCACTACAAGATATTCTCCCTGCTGACTGATGTAGAGTTCCTCCTGTTCCTCTTTAATCTGTGGAGGTTCTGGTTCCTCCTGTTCCTCTTTAATCTGTGGAGGTTCTGGTTCCTCCTGTTCCTCTTTCATCTGTGGAGGTTCTGGGTCCTCCTGGTCCTCTGTAATCTGTGGGGGTTCTGGTTCCTCCTGGTCCTCTTTAATCTGTGGAGGTTCTGGTTCCTCCTGTTCCTCTTTCATCTGTGGAGGTTCTGGGTCCTCCTGGTCCTCTGTAATCTGTGGAGGTTCTGGTTCCTCCGGTTCCTCTGGTTCCTCTTTCATCTGTGGAGGTTCTGGTTCCTCTGGTTCCTCTTTCATCTGTGGAGGTTCTGGTTCCTCCTGGTCCTCTTTAATCTGTGGAGGTTCTGGTTCCTCCGGTTCCTCTTCCATCCGTGGAGATTCTGGTTCCTCCTGATCCTCTTTAATCTGTGGAGGTTCTGGTTCCTCCTGTTCCTCTTCCATCCGTGGAGATTCTGGTTCCTCCTGATCCTCTTTAATCTGTGGGGGTTCTGGTTCCTCCGGTTCCTCTTTAATCTGTGGAGGTTCTGGTTCCTCCTGGTCCTCTTCCATCCGTGGAGATTCTGGTTCCTCCTGTTCCTCTTTAATCTGTGGGGGTTCTGGTTCCTCCGGTTCCTCTTTCATCTGTGGAGGTTCTGGTTCCTCCTGGTCCAGACTAGAGTTCCTCTCCTGGTTACAGAGCTGCTGGTCCCTGAGAACCTCCTCCTCTGTCCAGACATATTGCTGTGGGAGGTCTGGAGGGACAAAGAGACACAACAGAAATGTTACTAATGTGATGACAGGAAAACACAGGTGACATTTAAACTGTAAATTTAATACGGAACACCGACACACTGGCTGCAGCCAGTAAAGTCAGTCCACACTACAACAGACCTTTTCCAAGAACTTCCTATCTAACCATTGTTAATGTTTAGTGAATCATGGAGAATGTATTTTGAGTGTTTCTTGTAGCACACCACTGAAGATAGATCACAGTGACAAACATGTGCTACGGTGGCTAGGCTAACCACATCCATGTTAGCTAGCACTGAGTAGCAACAGTCCATGTAGCGTTAGCTGTGCTAGTTAGCCTCTTAGCATGTTATCAGCCTTGTAGCTGAGTGTCTTTCCTCTGTGTCTTCTCCATACTGTGTGTTTCCATTCATTAGTTACTTCATTTAGACCATTCTAGTTAAGGATGCACCAAAATTTAAAAAAAACCCAAAAAACTTCTTGGCTGAAACCGAAACACCGAAAGAAATTATTCTGACAATTATTAGTACCACTGCATTCATGGCTATGACTGTGTACTTACAGATGCATACCTCTGGAAATGTCAGCATTGGACGTTTTGTAAATCTCTATCAGTTGGTCTTTATATAACATTTAAACTATATATTGAAATACGTCCACTGGCTGCGGTTGTTGCTCGCGTCATCACAACATCCTGTTTCGGCCGTGTTGTTTCGGTGATAAAAGTCTTCTTTGGCCGAATATTCGGTGCATCCCTAATTTAGTTCTACTCACCTATTCTGTGTAACTTTATCTCGGGTTTCCAGGTGATATCCAGCAGTCTGCGCTGACGATCGATCTCTTCCTCGTACTGGACGACAGTTCTTTCAACGACTCTGAATATTTCTTCAGCAGCAGCAGTTAGTCGCTCGATGATCAACTCTCTCAAACTCTCAGCTGAAGACATTGTTACTTCAACAGCTCTAATATTTATCTGGACACGACGACACGACACAACCGTCTTCCAGCTCAGTCCACAAACACAGAAACACAACAACACTACTAACGGAGTTTAAAAAACAAACCACTTCCGCCTGGTGTCCCACGATAAAGGTCCGACAGGGGACGAGAGTTAACATTTTGTTCCGCTATCTTTTTAAATCTCTCATTTCGGATCATATCGTCATTTTCTAGCAGGAATATTAACTCTGCATTCCCCAAAGACAAAGGTCAACAACAGTCCACTAACATCATATAGGCCTCTAATCCAATCCAATGACAGGCATGCACATTTAGAAAGACAGTCAGGCTGTGTGAAGAGATCCTGTATTTTGAGTATCTGATATTCGAATTACATGTTATAATATCAAATAACATTCTAGTCTCGTCTCATCAGCAGAAAAGCATCTTCTTTAAGAAAATTGAAACTACTACACACGTTTTCCGTTTTGTTGTGTCTCTTTGTCCTTCTAGACCTCCCACAGCAACAGGTTCTCACTGACCAGCAGCTCTGTAACCAGGAGTGGAACTCCAGTCTGGACCAGGAGGAACCAGAACCAAACAGTGACCAGCTCCTCTCTCCCATCTCTCCAGTAGCTGAGGACTCAGATCAGGAAGGAAGCAAACATGTAGACTCAGGATCAACTAGAAATGTAGAGCTGAATCCAAAGAAGAGACGTCACAGAGACACAAGACACAGTAACAATGTAGACAACTCTCCCATGTCAGAGAGTCAGTGTGATACTGACACAGGTAGAAAGTCTGTAACATGTGACGTCTGTGGGAAAACCTTTAAATATTAGTCCAATACGAAGAGACATTACAGGTGAGAAACCCTATTGTTGTAAATTTTATGGGAAAAGTTTCACGCATAATAGTGGTTTGATTTCTCACACCAGGATTCACACAGGCGAGAGTACGTATTCTTGTAAAACGTGTGGAAAAATATTTCTTATCTGGTCATCAATGACAGACCATATGACAGTCCACTCATGATATATCTGAAATGTTTCAGTTAAAGTAGGGATTGGACCGGACACATTACAGAGTTCACACAGGTGAGACACCTTATCATTGTGAAACATGTGGGAAAACCTTCAGTCAGAGGTGTAGCTTAGTTGTCCACACAAGAACTTACACAGGTGAGAAACTGTACCTTTGTAATATCTATGAGAAAAGATTTTATGATTTATCTGCATAAATAAAGTATTTGACAATCTACTCAGATGAGAAACCGCATTGTTGCAGAATCTGTGGGAAAACCTTCAGTAACAGTAGTAATTGAACTCTACACATGAGAAGTAACACATGCGAGAAGCTGTAGTCTTGCAAAACATGGTAAAAGTTTCAGTCAGAGTAGTAATTTGAATTTGCATATGATGACTCACACAGATGAGAGACCATATTGTTGCAAAACATGCGGGAAATGATTCATTTCCAGTAAGTATTTGACTTCACACCATGATCTTTAAGAAATATGTGGTCAAACCTTCAATCAAAAGGATAACTTAAATATACACATGAGAAGTCATCGCCCTGAAACATCTGTTGGAAAAATATATCTCCAATGGTGAACTTCAAAAAACATGTCAGATCTTTATCTTTAACAGTATAGCTTCTCTTCAAGTCTTCTGGAGTTAAAACTCTAATCTAAGATCTAAACTTTTAGATTCATGTTTCAAGTCATGTTTATTGTCACTTCCACAATATATTAATAAAAACATCCAGAGGTGTGGAATACTGTTTCTCCTAGTCCCATTGTGCTACATATTTGCTGCCAAGACACATTGACTTACTATAACTGCTACTATTGCTTACAGTACCCCCCCCCCCCCCCCCCCCAACCAACCAACCAACCACCCACCACCAAAGGAATAACAACCATTCAGAATTTCTTAGTTAGGTTCTCTTTACTTCCAAAATAACTGCTGCAAATAAATAATTTTACATTAACAATGGCACCAAACATGAAAAGAAGGACATATATAAAATATATATATATTCTACTGAAATGCATTTTTGATTGAACCATCATACAAAAATATTGCACACATTAGTCTTTTATATAGGCCTATGTGTCACTGGAACATTTAAAATTCAAAACTCTATTTTACTTTAAAAGAGGTCTGATGAGGCACAATAAAATAATTCTGTACATAATTTGAGAACTCTGTGAATATGAAAATATACAAACACTGAGATTGTGTTTTTTTTTTTTTTTTTCTAATTGCAGTTTCACCAACAGATGTAGCCCTTGGCCTACGAACCTCTTGAAAATGACCGCATAGAACAACAACGAAACTTATCTAAAGCGGTCTAATTTGGCAAAATCACATCACGTTCAGTTGCAGGGTTTTTCTAAAGTTCACCTTACCAAGAGCCGTTTCCCACTCATCATTTCATTACGTTGTGAAAGTGTCACTTGTAGCGTTACCTTTTCACTACACATCGTTTGATTATAATTGGTAACAAACGCCAAAAAAGCGTCCTGAAATGCAAAGCAAACTAGGCTAATAGGCTAACGTTACTTACCTGACTATATCGCTGATGGTTAAAAGAAATAGCAAGCCCAGTTTAAGCATAATCAAACATAGCATTGCTAGATGACTAACTGATAAGTCTACCGTGCAAAAACGCAACACAGGTTCTCTTTTATTTATTTATTTATTTATTAATTACAGTTACAGTAGCCCACACAGCAGCACAGGTTCGCGTGGTCGTCGTCAGATTTGGAAGTCGCTGGAAAGGCTCTTTCGAGGTTGTGTCTTTGAGTCGACTTCAGTGAGGCGCCTTCAGTGAGGCGCGGTGGTTTATGGGATGAGTAGTTCCTTCTCTCGGAAATGAAAATATGTACACTTCACTACTCTATCTACTACACTACAACATATTACAACACAGAAATACAAATAGATGATCTAAACTGAAGATACACAGAATCTATAAGTTAAATTATGTGTTTTTTACAGGAAATTAATGGATGCATTGAAAATGAACTACACTGATCTGTAGAGTTTCCATTTTGACCAGGACTCAGGGGAGGGGTGGTGTTGTGAGATATGTGGAACATGTTTAGGTGACGAGAGTGGTTTGAAAATCTACATAAGATGACATGCAGTTAAGAAGCATCACCCCTGTGACACCTGTGTGTCAGGGGTTTTGTAGCATCAGGAACCAAATGCAGGACACAGGGATGAGGCAGGAATAGGAAACAAAACAAATTTAATGAAAACTTATGAAAGATAACAAAAGATGCTGCAGGGATGGTGGAATAATCCAAAAACATCCAAATACAGATAAGGACCAAAACCAAGACAGAAACACTGGAACACGAGGAAGCATGAGTGTAAGACAAACAGGGTAACATCACAGACCAGAACAGAGGTAACATAGCAGACGTCTCAACAGAGAACAAAGGGAAAGGCCGAGCTATACATACACATGGGCAGGGTGGTGACAAGGCACAGGTCAAACGAATGCATACAAGGAGAAACCAATCCAACAATCAAAGGGGGAAAAAAACAGGAAATAAAACAAGACAACACCATGAAAGAACTTTACAAAATAAAACCAGGAAAGACAAGGAAAACCAAACAGGACCACAGAAAATATCCAGAACTCAGAACCATGACATAGTGGGAATAGATTTCGTGTTCATCAGAAAGGACCCCACAATCATTTGTGAGAGTTGAGAGTTTGGATCCTGGTAGAATATGTCTGAGAAAATTTCATGGAAAGTGCTATGAAACCCCCAAAGAGAGTTCACAAATATATTTATGTATTTTGTTTCACATGCTAGCTAGCTAGTGCTAGCCTTGTAATACCACTTTTTTACCATAAGATGATGAACAATAAGACAGTGTAGCATCTTGTTTGCCCTCAGGTCAACATGAGAGGGAGAAGTATCCAATATAATCCAGTATGCAGAGTGGTATTTGGATTATTCCTATCCTGTAGCATTGTGTGTTGAGGGTAGACGTTAACACTCGCCCCTCAGATGTCTGACCTTTGTCATTTTTTTCCTTCACCTCAGTTATATGTGGATTGTGAACTCTGATGTTAAAGCTAAGAAAGACTCAAGTCTCCTTCCTGTAAGATGGAGTCTTTTATTTGTTTAGAGTGTTTCATTTGATGTTTTGTATGTATTCTTTACTTTTCTAGTTTTAAGCTTTAGAGGTAACACTGGCAAACTGTAAAAGATGGATGACACAGTGTTATATAAATCATCTTTCTTTAGTCAGAGAAGTTTCATCGTTTCTTTCAAACTGATGGATTCAATGATGAATGAACTTCGAGAGTCATCAGTCTCACTGGTAGTAATGCAGACAATGATCAGTGATGTTGTTTTTCTCATCCCATGTATAGATTTTAACCATACAGTTCTGTAAAGTGAGCATGTAAGACGAGTAGATTCACACTGAGGTCTGAAGCTCAGTGTTCATCACAGCTGTACAAAGATGTCACTGACATCACAAGTGAAAGTAGTCACAGTGCTTCAACTGAACAATCATATTTACAGAACTGCAGAGTAACTGAGTACATTTACTGAGACAGATGATGGTTCTCACTAAGAAGTATACACTTACTATATATTTTATAGTATCTTTGAGAAAAAAAGGAAGTATTGATTTGCTGGCTTGATGATGAAGGAAGAAGTCTCTAAAACACTCCACTGACCAGCCCCAATAACAACACATCAAAGACAGAAGTGAACAGATAGCTGAGATTCATTTTAAAAACTTGATTAGAAGAGCAAGCCAGTAAGACAAGATCACCATCCCAACCATGAAGCATAGGGGTTGCAGCTTCATGTTGTGGGGGTGCTTTGCTGCAGGAGGGACTGGTGCACTTAGATCTTGGTTTGGATCTTCCAAACCGGCACTGACCCAAACATACTCCTCAAGGACAACAAAGTCGAGGTATAGGAACGACCAACACAAAGTCCTGACCTCAGTCCAAAAGAAAACATCTTGTAGCCTACATTTGACTCACTTCATAAAAAACAAAACAAGTATACAAGTTATTTGAGAAGAAATTCAACATTTATTCTTTAGTGAAGTTTCTTATTGTCATATATTCAATTCAATTCAATTCAATTTTATTTATATAGCGTCAATAACAATACAAATCGTCTCAAGACGCTTTACAAAAACCCGGCCTGAAACCCCCAGAGCAAGCCTGAAGGCAACGGTGGCAGGAAAAACTCCCTTTTAACAGGAAGAAACCTTGAGCAGAACCCAGCTCATATGGAGGGACCCATCTGCCTAAGGCCAGCCGGGTACAGACAGAAGAAAGAGAGAACAGCAAAGAGAGAAGAGAAGAGAACAGCAAGATAAACATACATCTGTCATAGATACACATATCTGACTAAAGCGTACATGTGGAATCTTATGATACAAACTGATGATGTTACATGACAGTTTGAAAATGTAAGAGGAATCATAGGCAGGTTGGAGAATTGTTCATTCAGGTAGGAGTGGATAACTGCAGGATTCCATGAAGACTGGGCAGGATGAAAACAGTTTTCCTTGTTGCTCTGATAGTGAATGATGATTGCTGGTGAAAATGTCTTTTAAACTTCCTTTAATGTTAACATAAAGGTCAAATAAAACAAGTTAAAAGGTCATAACTATTTCAGTCAATAGAAACAGAGTAGACATAATATGTGTTACGGAAATTATTTTATCAACAATGACAGAGTCACTGGAGTCTCGATTTAAAGTTTTACTTGCAGCAAGGAGTCGACACATGCACTACAGCAAGTACAGAATCCACATGCAGTAATAAGGTTACATTCATTTTTCTATAGTAGACCTAGAGATGGTTACAGAGAGACAGCCTTGCTAGGGAGAAACCAGCTAGTCATAATGAAGGAGCTGTAGACTTGGTGCATCGGTGCCTCATCTGTGGGACCTTTCCTCTTCGATAAAATAAGAAGAGGAGAGTAAATATTTTGTGCGACAGTTTAACCTTTGTATTTTTACAACATAAACTCAAGTGTCAGTTAGATGGTCGTCACAGGCAGAGAGAGGTGTCTCCTTTCATCTGTTTTAACCTCATCTAAGAGAATAATTAGATCAGATGTCTGGCACAACATTCAAACTGAACAAATTCTGACATGTTTTTTTACAAGCTCGTCTTCCCAGAGATGTTTTCTTTCCCACAGATGTTTCAGGAAGACGACCCCTCACCTGTGTGAGTCCTCGTGTGGGCAATTAAAACAGATCTGTAAAACTGGAGGTTTTACCACAGAATTTGCAACAATATGGCTTAGATAAGATGAGATATGGTTTATTTGTCACATGAACAGGTATACACAGTACAATGCCCAGTGAAATGTATTTTTGTACCTGCAGCCAGTATTAAAAAAGTATTACAGTAAAACAGTAATAAATGCAGACAACACACAATCTAAACAATATAAGTGTAAATGTAAAACTGAGTGAAGTAATATAAAATACAGACTGTAAACTTGAAATGTAAACTTAGAGGGGGTAGCACGTATATATACACATTTACTGTATTGTGAAGTTGTGCAGTGGTATTGAGGTCCAGTTTAAGGTTCAGAGTGGAGCAGATGGATGGCATGTGGACAGAAACTCTTCTTCAGCCTCTCAGTCTTTGTCCTCAGGCGGAAACGCCGGCCTGATGGCAGTAGAGAGAAGAGAGAGTGTCTGGGGAGACTGGGCAGTTCCAGGATCTTCTTGACCCTTAACCTTAAGCTTCTGGGCTGTGTGGATTTTTTTATGCCTTGATAATGCTGAGATGTGAGAAAATGTTTTCCCACACACTTTACAAAGGTACGGCTTCTCACCTGTGTGGGTCCTCACGTGGACAGTTAAACTAGCTCTTTTACCGAAGGTTTTCCCACATGTTTCACATGAATACGGCCTCTCACCTGTGTGAGTCCTCTTGTGGGAAGTGAAATGAGATCTTTGATTAAAGGTCTTACCACATGTTTCACACGAATACGGTTTCTCACCTGTGTGAATTCTTATGTGGATAGTTAAAATAGATCTTAGTCTGAAGGTTTTCCCACATGTTTCGCATGAATGTGGCTTCTCACCTGTGTGAGTCCTGATGTGTTTAATTAAATAACTATTGTAAATGAAGGTTTTCCCACAGAGTTTGCAACAATAAAGATTCTCACCTGTGTGGATTCTGTAATGGACTTTCATTGTGTATTCACTCTTGAAGACTTTTCCACAGACGTCACATGTTACAAACTTGATACCTTCTGGCTCTGGTTCAATGTGAACACTTTCCTCATCAGCAGGAGTCTCCATCAAGGAATCAGTCTCCTGGTTCACTACAAGATATTCTCCCTGCTGACTGATGTAGAGTTCCTCCTGTTCCTCTGTAATCTGTGGTGGTTCTGGTTCCTCTGGTTCCTCTTTCATCTGTGGAGGTTCTGGTTCCTCTGGTTCCTCTTTCATCTGTGGAGGTTCTGGTTCCTCCTGGTCCTCTTTAATCTGTGGAGGTTCTGGTTCCTCCTGTTGCTCTTCCATCCGTGGAGGTTCTGGTTCCTCCTGGTCCTCTTTAATCTGTGGAGGTTCTGGTTCCTCCTGGTCCTCTGTAATCTGTGGAGGTTCTGGTTCCTCCAGTTCCTCTTTCATCTGTGGAGGTTCTGGTTCCTCCTGGTCCTCTTTAATCTGTGGAGGTTCTGGTTCCTCCTGGTCCTCTTCCATCCGTGGAGATTCTGGTTCCTCCTGTTCCTCTTTAATCTGTGGGGGTTCTGGTTCCTCCGGTTCCTCTTTCATCTGTGGAGGTTCTGGTTCCTCCTGGTCCAGACTAGAGTTCATCTCCTGGTTACAGAGCTGCTGGTTCCTGAGAACCTCCTCCTCTGTCCAGACATGTTGCTGTGGGAGGTCTGGAGGGACAAAGAGACACAACAGAAATGTTACTAATGTGATGACAAGAAAACACAGGTGACATTTAAACTGTAAATTTAATACGGAACAACGACACACTGGCTGCTGCCAGTAAAGTCAGTCCACACTACAACAGACCTTTTCCAAGAACTTCCTATCTAACCATTGTTAATGTTTAGTGAATCATGGAGAATGTATTTTGAGTGTTTCTTGTAGCACACCAGTGAAGATAGATCACAGTGACAAACATGTGCTACGGTGGCTAGGCTAACCACATCCATGTTAGCTAGCACTGAGTAGCAACAGTCCATGTAGCGTTAGCTGTGCTAGTTAGCCTCTTAGCATGTTATCAGTCTTGTAGCTGAGTGTCTTTCCTCTGTGTCTTCTCCATACTGTGTGTTTCCATTCATTAGTTACTTCATTTAGACCATTCTAGTTCTACTCACCTATTCTGTGTAACTTTATCTCGGGTTTCCAGGTGATATCCAGCAGTCTGCGCTGACGATCGATCTCTTCCTCGTACTGGACGACAGTTCTTTCAACGACTCTGAATATTTCTTCAGCAGCAGCAGTTAGTCGCTCGATGATCAACTCTCTCAAACTCTCAGCTGAAGACATTGTTACTTCAACAGCTCTAATATTTATCTGGACACGACGACACGACACAACCGTCTTCCAGCTCAGTCCACAAACACAGCAACACAGCAACGCTACTAACGGAGTTTAAAAAACAAACCACTTCCGCCTGGTGTAACACTATAAAGGTCCGACAATGGACGAGAGTTAACATTTTGTTCCGCTATCTCTTTAAATCTCTCATTTCGGATCATATCATCATTTTCTAGCAGGAATATTAACTCTGCATTCCCCAAAGACAAAACAAACGTCAACAGATTGATTTAACTTCTGTATTATTTGAAATGAAGTCTAAGTTTATTCACCCGGACACAGTTGTTGTTTCATATTCATATTTGTTTTTTACAGCACAATAACAAATTTCCTTATGGGAAACAAAAAAAATGTTGTCATCACCATCTGATCTAATTATTCTCTGAGATGAGATGAAATATCATTTTTTTTTCAGACAAAACATTCTGCGAAAACAACCCACTCATCCTTGAGCATAAAATATCGAGCCTGAACAATAAACAGAAAAACAGAGCTGAATCCAGCTGTGGAAAAACCTTTAAACATGAATCCAATATAAAGAATTCATGCAGGTGAGAAACCGTATTGTTGTAAAATATGTGGCACCATCTTCAGTCATAGCGGTAACTTCAATGTAAACAAGGCGTCACACAGGTGAAAAACCATATCTCTTCAAATCATGTGGTAAAAGTTTTATGCTGCATTGTGGTTTTATTTCACACATCACGTCTCACACAGATGAGAGACCATACCTTTGTGAAATATGCGGTAAAAGATTTACTGCCTTGTCATCAATTAGAAAACATACGACAATCCAATGAGATAATAAACCGCTTTCTTGCACGCCGTGTGGGAAACACTTCAATCAAAGTAGCTTTTGACTAAGCACATGAGGACTCACACGGGTGAGAAACTGTCGTCCTAAAACAAAAAACATGACGATTTTTTCAGTTTGAATGCTGTGGCAGACTTCTGATCTAATTATTCTGTGAGATGAGGTTAAAACAGATGGAAGGAGACATCTCTCTCTGCCTGGGACGACCATCTATATGACACTTGAGTTTACAACAGGATTTAGAGAGGACCACTTTACGACCTCCTTTGTTTGTCAACCTAAAGTTTGTACAGGAGCCACAGGACAAAGAGAAGACAAGACAACCAGACTGTGTTTTAATGGCGAGAACTGAAAGAACATGCTGTGGGAGGTCTGGATCGACAAAGAGACACAACATAAATGTTACTAATGTGATGACAGGAAAACACAGGTGACATTTAAACTGTAAATTTAATACGGAACACCGACACACTGGCTGCTGCCAGTAAAGTCAGTCCAAACTACAACAGACCTTTTCCAAGAACTTCCTATCTAACCATTGTTAATGTTTAGTGAATCATGGAGAATGTATTTTGAGTGTTTCTTGTAGCACACCAGTGAAGATAGATCACAGTGACAAACATGTGCTACGGCTGGGCTAACCACATCCATGTTAGCTAGCACTTCGTAGCAGTTGTCGAGTAGCCAAGTAGCCAAAATCGCTTCAGCCAAATGTACCCACTGTGAAGGTCCGGAAGTATCAGTTGTGCTGTAGACCATCTACTGTATAAGGAAAACATAATCTTTTTATACAGTCAATGCTGTTCAGTAAAATAATAAAAAATCTAAAACTTCTAAAAAAAAAAAAAAAACAATCAATATGTTGATGTTTGTTTTATATTTGGGGAATGCACAGTTAATATTCTTGCAAGATTACATGATCTGAGTAAAGATGCAACGGAACAAAATGTTAACTCTCCTCCTCTGTCGGACATTTATCGTGGGACACCAGGAAGTGGTTTGTTTTTTTAAACTCCGTTAGTAGTGTTGTTGTGTTGCTGTGTTTGTGGACTGAGCTGGAAGACGGTTGTGTCGTGTCGTCGTGTCCAGATAAATATTAGAGCTGTTGAAGTAACAATGTCTTCAGCTGAGAGTTTGAGAGAGTTGATCATCGAGCGACTAACTGCTGCTGCTGAAGAAATATTCAGAGTCGTTGAAAGAACTGTCGTCCAGTACGAGGAAGAGATCGATCGTCAGCGCAGACTGCTGGATATCACCTGGAAACCCGAGATAAAGTTACACAGAACGGGTGAGTACATCCAGAATTAGGGATGCACCGAATATTCGGCCACCGAAGACTTTTATCACCGAAACAACACGGCCGAAACCGAATGTTGTGATGACGCGAGCAACAACCGCAGCCAGTGGACGTATTTCAATATATAGTATAAATGTTATATAAAGACCAACTGATAGAGATTTACAAAACGTCCAATGCTGACATTTCCAGAGGTATGCATCTGTAAGTACACAGTTATAGCCATGAATGCAGTGGTACTAATAATTGTCAGAATAATTTCTTTCGGTGTTTCGGTTTCAGCCAAGAAGTTTTTATTTTTATTTTTTTAAATTTCGGTGCATCCTTAACTAGAATGGTCTAAATGAAGTAACTAATGAATTGAAACACACAGTATGGAGAAGACACAGAGGAAAGACACTCAGCTACAAGACTGATAACATGCTAAGAGGCTAACTAGCACAGCTAACGCTACATGGACTGTTGCTACTCAGTGCTAGCTAACATGGATGTGGTTAGCCTAGCCACCATAGCACATGTTTGTCACTGTGATCTATCTTCACTGGTGTGCTACAAGAAACACTCCAAATACATTCTCCATGATTCACTAAACATTAAAGGGGAACTCCGGCGCAAAATTAACCTGGGGTTAATAACACATGTGTACCGAGTTCGACCGTTCTCTGGTATTTGTTTTCATGCATTTGTTTTGTTAGTCAAATGTGACCAGTTTTCTTGCAAACCGCTATTTAGCGTATAACGCTAGCCTTCGGGGCACACCGACACATAAAAAGAAATCGCTATTTCTATACCACTAACAAGGCTCACAATATCACCACACTTACACGGTAGCATAACTAGGGTCTCTACATGTAAACCGAAGCATTGAGAACTTTGCAAGTATACAGGTAGTTTATTAAAAAAGGAATACAGTACCGTTCGCGTCCGGCTCGCATATCCAAGCGGGCGCCATCTTGGGGAAACTGAACACTCTTCGTTCAGTGCTCTCAGTGCTTTCTTCCGGCAACAGACAGTTCAGATCCCCAAGATGGCGACCGCTTGGATATGCGAGCCGGATGCAAAGTTCTCAGTGCTTCGGTTTACATGTAGAGACCCTAGTTATGCTACCGTGTAAGTGTGGTGATATTGTGAGCCTTGTTAGTGGTATAGAAATAGCGATTTCTTTTTATGTGTCGGTGTGCCCCTAAGGCTAGCGTTATACGCTAAATAGCGGTTTGCAAGAAAACTGGTCACATTTGACTAACAAAACAAATGCATGAAAACAAATACCAGAGAACGGTCGAACTCGGTACACATGTGTTATTAACCCCAGGTTCATTTTGCGCCGGAGTTCCCCTTTAACAATGGTTAGATAGGAAGTTCTTGGAAAAGGTCTGTTGTAGTGTGGACTGACTTTACTGGCAGCAGCCAGTGTGTCGGTGTTCCACATTAAATTTACAGTTTAAATGTTTTCTTGTCATCACATTAGTAACATTTATGTTGTGTCTCTTTGTCCCTCCAGACCTCCCACAGCAATATGTCTGGACAGAGGAGGAGGTTCTCAGGGACCAGCAGCTCTGTAACCAGGAGAGGAACTCTAGTCTGGACCAGGAGGAACCAGAACCTCCACAGATGAAAGAGGAACCAGAGGAACCAGAACCTCCACGGATGAAAGAGGAACAGGAGGAACCAGAACCTCCACGGATGAAAGAGGAACTGGAGGAACCAGAACCTCCACATATGAAAGAGGACCAGGAGGAACTCTGCATCAGTCCACACGGAGAACATCTTGTGGTGAACCAGCAGACTGATTCCTTGATGGAGACTCTTGCTGATGAGGAAAGTGAGCACGGTGAACCAGAACCAAACAGTGACCAGCTCTTCTCTAACAGCTCTCCTGCAGCTGAGAGCTCACATCAGGAAGGAAGCAAACATGTAGACTCAAGATCAACTAGAAATGCAGAGCTGAATCCAAAGAAGAGATGTCACAGAGACACAAGACACAGTAACAACGTAGACATCTCTCCCATGTCAGAGAGTCAGTGTGATACTGACACAGGTAAAAAGTCTGTAACATGTGACGTCTGTGGAGAAACCTTCAGTTGCAATAGTTATTTAAATAAGCACATGAGAACTCACACAGGTGAGAAGCTGTATTCTTGTGAAACATGTAGTAAAACCTTCAGACATAGATGTACTTTAATTATCCACATTAGGACTCACCAAGGTGAGAGGCCGTATTCATGTGAAACATGTGGGAAAAGCTTCGGTCGAAGATCTGCTTTAACTAAGCATATGAGGACTCACACAGGTGAGAAGCCCTATTCATGTGAAACATGTAGTAAAACCTTCGGTCGAAGATCTCATTTAACTGTCCACATGAGGACTCACACAGGTGAGAAACCGTATTCATGTGAAACATGTGGGAATACCTTCAGTCGAAAATCTACTTTAATTTTTCATATGAGGACTCACACAGGTGAGAAGCGGTTTTCATGTGAAACATGTGGTAAGACCTTCAGTCGAAGATATAATTTAACTTCCCATATGAGGGCTCACACAGGAGAGAAACCCAATCCGTGTAAAACATGTGGGAAATGTTTTAAGTAGTATTTTAACTATCCACATGAGGACTCACAGGTGAGGGGTCATCTTCCTGAAACATCTATGGGGAAAAACATCTCTGGGAAGACGAGCTTATAAAAAACATGTCAGAATTTGTTCAGTTTGAATGTTGTGGCAGACATCTGATGTAATTATTCTCTGAGATGAGGTTAAAACAGATGAAAGGAGACACCTCTCTCTCTGACTGGGACGACCATCTAACAGGACAGGGAGAAGATAAGACAACCAGACTGTGTTTTAATGGCGAGAACTGAAAGAACATGGCTAACAAAACAACTCTTCCAGAGACTGCAGTACCATGTAGAGAAACTGACAATGTATCAGTGTGATGAAATCCTTCTGTTATTGACAGATTTGACCAGGATACCATAATCTGTATTCTTTCCTCTTGTCTGTCTCTCACACATAAACACACACCATCTTCCTCTCTGTCCTCTCAACTTGAGATAAACCAGCCAGATGCCAGTCATCAATAAGGGACACATTCCTGCAGTGACTTGACACTAGTTACCTTTAAGATCAACTCATATCTTAATCTGTATGTTTTAATAGTTTAAATGGGTTTAACCCAGATAATAGTCTGCATCAGTTGTTTTCATGTGTTTGGCTGCAAAACTTGTTCTTATATTTTTATTTTTATATTTCAGAGAGTCACTGAGTTATAGACTTTTTTAGTTAATGCATATTATATCTTCTCAATGTTTCTATTGACTGAAATAGTTATGACCTTTTAACTTGTTTTATTTGACCTTTATGTTAACATTAAAGGACGTTTAAAAGACATTTTTACCAGCAGTCATCATTGACTGTCAGAGCAACAAGGAAAACTGTTTTCATCCTGAATATGTGACAATAAGAAACTTCACTTAAGAATAAATGTTGAATTTCTTCTCAAATAACTTGTGTGCTTGTGTTTTTTATAAAGTGACTCAAATGTAGGCTACAAGGTGGTTTCTTTTGGACTGAGGTCAACATATTATGTCTACTCTGTTTCTATTGACTGAAATAGTTATGACCTTTTAACTTGTTTTATTTGACCTTTATGTTAACATTAAAGGAAGTTTAAAAGACATTTTCACCAGCAATCATCATTCACTATCAGAGCAACAAGGAAAACTGTTTTCATCCTGCCCAGTCTTCATGGAATCCTGCAGTTATCCACTCCTACCTGAATGAACAATTCTCCAACCTGCCTATGATTCCTCTTACATTTTCAAACTGTCATGTAACATCATCAGTTTGTATCATAAGATTCCACATGTACGCTTTAGTCAGATATGTGTATCTATGACAGATGTATGTTTATCTTGCTGTTCTCTTCTCTTCTCTCTTTGCTGTTCTCTCTTTCTTCTGTCTGTACCCGGCTGGCCTTAGGCAGATGGGTCCCTCCATATGAGCTGGGTTCTGCTCAAGGTTTCTTCCTGTTAAAAGGGAGTTTTTCCTGCCACCGTTGCCTTCAGGCTTGCTCTGGGGGTTTCAGGCCGGGTTTTTGTAAAGCGTCTTGAGAAGATTTGTATTGTTATTGACGCTATATAAATAAAATTGAATTGAATTGAATTGAATATATGACAATAAGAAACTTCACTAAAGAATAAATGTTGAATTTCTTCTCAAATAACTTGTATACTTGTTTTGTTTTTTATGAAGTGAGTCAAATGTAGGCTACAAGATGTTTTCTTTTGGACTGAGGTCAGGACTTTGTGTTGGTCATTCCTATACCTCAACTTTGTTGTCCTTGAGGAGTATGTTTGGGTCAGTGTCGGTTTGGAAGATACAAACCAAGCTCTAACTTCCTGGTTGATGTTTTGAGATTGCTTCAATATATCCACACAATCTTCCTCCCTCAACTGTTTTCTGAAGTGCACCAGTCCCTCCCATATCAAAGCACCCCCACAACATGATGCTGCCACCCCTATGCTTCATGGTTGGGATGGTGATCTTGTCTTACTGGCTTGCTCTTCCAAGCAAGTTTTTAAAATTACTTCATTGATAATCTCAGCTGTCTGTTCACTTCTGTTTTTGATGCATTGTTATTGGGGCTGGTCAGTGGAGTGTTTTAGAGACTTCTTCCTTCTTCATTAAGCCAGCAAATCAATACTTCCTTTTTTTCTAAAGGATACTATAAAATATACAGTAAGTGTATACACCTCTGTAAATATGATCATTCAGTTGAAGCACTGTGACTACTTTCACTTGTGATGTCAGTGACATCTTTCTGCAGCCTTGATGAACACAGTTTACTGAGCTTCAGACTTCAGTGTGAATCTACTAGTCTTACATGATCACTTTACATAGCTGTATCATTAGAATCTATACATGGGCTGAGAAAAATAACATCACTGATGATGGTCTGCATCACTACCAGTGAGACTGATGACTCTCTTGTTAGTGTCACATCTGAAGCTTAAAACCAGAAAAGTAAGTAACACATACAAAACATCAAATGAAACAATCTAAACAAATAAATGACTCCAGGAGGAGACAAGAGGCTTTCTTAGCTTTAATGTCGGAGTTCACAATCCACATATAACTGAGGTGAAGGAAAAAAATGACAAAGTTCAGACAGAGTCACCTGACTCCAGTACATGTACATCTTCTCAGCTGTGTGGATTCTCACATGTTTTAAGCACTCAGAAGGCCGTAAATATTTTTCCACAGGTGATACAAAGATATGGCCTCTCAGCTATAGAAGTGAATGCTTCAATAAATATATTCCTAAACATTTTGCAAGAATGCAATGTCTCACCTGTGTGAACAGTAAGAAGGCAGGAGCCTTTTCCCACAGCTGCAACAATGGTATGGCTTCTCATACGGTGACAGTCCTGTATGAAGTAATTGCTCTACCCATAGGTACTCAAATCACTTTACAGTCATAATGTGGCTTCTCACGTGTATTTACATGTGTTGTGTCCTTTCTGGAAATCTATTCCCACTGTGTCATGGTTCTGAGTTCTGGATATTTTCTGTGGTCCTATTTGGTTTTCCTTGTCTATCCCGGTTTTATTTTGTTCTTCCATGGTGTTGTCTTGTTTTAATTCCTGTGTTTTTCCCCTTTGATTGTTGGATTGGTTTCTCCTTGTATGCTCTGCCCTCATTCGTTTGGCCTGTGTCTTGTCACCACCCTGCCCATGTGTATATATAGCTTGGCCTTTCCTTTTGTTCTCTGTTGAGACGTCTGCTATGTTACCTCTGTTCTGGTCTGTGATGTTACCCTGTTTGTCTTACACTCATGCTTCCTCGTGTTCCAGTGTTTCTGTCTTGGTTTTGGTCCTCATCTGTATTTGGATGAGTGTTTTTGGATTATTCCACCATCCCTGCAGCGACTTTTGTTATCTTTCATAAATGGTAAATGGCCTTGCTTTTATATAGCGCTTTTCTAACTATTGGTACTCAAAGCGCTTTACAGTCATAGACAGAGGTGGCAAAAGTATTCACATTCTGTACTTAAGTAAAAGTATGGATAATTGGGTAAAAAAATACTCTGGTAAAAGTAAAAATACTGATTCAACTCCTTTACTCAAGTAAAAGTAAGAAAGTACAGGCTCTGAAATGTACTTAAGTAAAAAGTAAAAATTATTTTGCCATTAATGAAACAATTCATCTGTAGATAATTTTGCAAAATGAAAAAGTTCTTGCAGAATAACCTAGACTGAATTGACCAGATGTCCTGCATGAGCATCTGGATAAGTTTTAATAGTAAATTGAGGGTTACTGGGTTGTTGTTTTTAAACCGCTAGTGTTAGCTATAAACTATCAAAATGGTGTGTTTCCATTGAATTGCTAACGTTGAAAACTAGCTTCCAAAAAAAGCTAATGATAGCAACAAAAACCACACCATACCTGAATTTATTTATTTATTTATTTTTCCTTCACATTAGACCAGTAGTTCTCAAATGGTGGGGTCAGGTGGACTTTCAGTATTACTGTCTTTATTGATGCTTGAACGATAAACAAGCCTCCAGTCACTAGGTGGCAGCAGAGCTCAAACTAATCAACAGGCTGCCTGTTCAAAACAGTAGAAGAAGAACACAGGAAGCTCATCGTCAACTTTCTTTCTCTAGTTCGATGCTCTAGTCATGTCCGATCATGTCACGTCTTTAACGTCTTGTCGTCCGTGGAGGTTAAAAAAGTAACGAGCCTGTATTTCAAATGTAAGGAGTAGAAAGTACAGATATTTGTGTACAAATGTAAGGAGTAAAAGTAAAAAGTCGTCAGAAAAAGAAATACTCAAGTAAAGTACAGATACCTGAAAAATCGACTTAAGTACGAAGTATTTGTACTTCGTTACTTGCCACCTCTGGTCATAGACGCATCTACCCATTCGCTCACACAAGCACTCACACATTCACACACCAGTGCCACGCACTGGGAGCAACTGGGGGTTCAGTGTCTTGCTCAAGGACACTTCGGCATGTGGCACATTCCGGGGATCGAACGGCTAACCCTCTGGTTCGTAGACAACCCGCTCTACCTACTGAGCCACAGCCGTTTAAGTTTTCATTAAATTTGTTTTGTTTTCTATTCCTGCCTCATCCCTGTGTCCTGCATTTGGTTCCTGCTGCTACAAAACCCCTGACACACAGGTGTCACAGGGGTGATGCTTTTTAACTGCATGTCATCTTATGTAGATTTTCAAACCACTCTCGTCACCTAAACATGTTCCACATATCTCACAACACCACCCCTCCCCTGAGTCCTGGTCAAAATGTTTCTAAATGTCTTTTAAATAAATAACTCTGCTGTAATATGAATAGCAGGTATTTTTACTGAACATTAGTTCATACAATGATGCATCAAATGGAAACTCTACAGATCAGTGTAGTTCATTTTCAATGCATCCATTAATTTCCTGTAAAAATACATAATTTAACTTGTAGATTCTGTGTATCTTCAGTTTATATCATCTATTTGTATTTCTGTGTTGTAATATGTTGTAGTGTAGTGGATAGAGCAGTGAAGTAGCACAGCAATAGTAGCAGTTATAGTAAGTCAGTGTGTCTTGGCAGCAAATATGTAGCACAATGGGACTAGGAGAAACAGTATTTCACACCTCTGGATCTTTTTATTAATATATTGTGGAAGTGACAATAAACATGACTTGAAACATGAATCTAAAAGTTTAGATCTTAGATGAGAGTTTTAACTCCAGAACACTTGAAGAGAAGCTATACTGTTAAAGGTAAAGATCTGACATGTTTTTTGACCTTTGGAGACATATTTTTCCAACAGATGTTTCAGGGCGATGACTTCTCATGTGTATATTCAACTTACATTAACTTCAACTTATGAATATTCAAACAACAGGTTTGACCACGTATTTTTCAAAGTTCATGGCTTCTCAATAGTGTGATTCTTCGAGTGTGAAGTCAAATACATACTGGACATAAATCATTTCCCGCATGTTTTGCAACAATATGGTCTCTTATATGTGTTAGTCCTCATGTGCAAATTCAAATTACTACTTTGACTGAAACTTTTACCATGTTTTGCAAGACTACAGCTTCTCACCTGTGTTACTTCTCCTGTGTACAGTTCAATTACTACTGTTACTGAAGGTTTTCCCACAGATTCTGCAACAATGCGGTTTCACATCTGAGTAGATGTACATGTCATGTACTTTATTTATGCAGATAAATCATAAACTCTTTTCCCATAGATATTACAAAGGTACAGTTTCTCACCTGTGTGAGTTCTTGTGTGGACAATTAAACTACTCCTCCGACTGAAGGTTTTCCCACGTCTGTTATATGTCCGGTCAAATCCCTACTTTAATTGAAACATTTCAAATACATCTTGCAAGAGAACGGCTTCTCACCTGAGTGGACTGTCATATGATCTTTCATTGATGACCAGTTAATAAATCTTTTGCCACACATTTTACAAGAATACGTACTCCCACCTGTATGCATTCGACAAAGTTGATGTACAATGGAGTGGAGTGGAACAATCCATTGTACATCAACTTTGTCGACTTCCGGAAAGCTTTTGACAGCTTGCATTGTGACACCTTGTGGAAGATCGTGCAATCACATGGAGTTCCCCCAAAGATGATATTAGCATTTTAGCTCAACAGCTTCCAGGTCATGTCATCTATTGACTCCAAATCAGTGTGGGATCATAGTCCTCCATGGCCAGCATGAGATACACCTGTGTTTTTGACATTTTAAATGTCTCAATATTTTTTATTAATTATTTTATGTAAATATTAGCATTTTAGCTCAATAGATTCCAGGTCTTGCGATGAGTTGACTCCAAATCAGTGTGGGATCATAGTCCTCCATGGGCAGCATGAGATACACCTCTTTTTTTGGACATTTTCAATCTCTGAATACTTTTTATTAATTATTTTATGTAAATATTACCATTTTAGCTCAATAGCTTCCAGGTCATGTCATCGATTGACTCCAAATCAGTGTGGAATCATAGTGCTCCATGGGCAGCATGAGAGACACCTCTATGTTTGACATTTTAAATCTCTAACTATTTTTTATTAATTATTACATGTAAATATTAGCATTTTAGCTCAATAGATTCCAGGTCATGTCATCTATTGACTCCATATCATTGTGGGATCATAGTCCTCCATGGGAAGCATGAGATACACCTCTTTTTTGACATTTCAAATCTCTCAATATTTTTTATTTATATTATATGCAGATATTAGCAACTTAGCTCAATAGCTTTCAGGTCATGTGATCTACTGACTCCAAATCAGTGTGGGATCATAGTCCTTCAGTAGCTACATGGGATACACCTCTTTTATGGACATTTTAAATCTCTGAATACTTTTTATTAATTATTTTATGTAAATATTAGCATGTTAGCTCAATAGCTTCCAGGTCATGTCATCTATTGACTCCAAATCAGTGTGGGATCATAGTCCTCCATGGGCAGCTTGAGATACACCTCTTTTTTTGACATTTTAAGTCTCTCAATATTTTTTATTAATTTTTATATGCAGACATTAGCATTTTAGCTCAATAGCTTCCAGGTCCTGTGATGAGTTGACTCCAAATCAGTGTGGGATCATAGTCCTCTATGGGCAGCATGAGATACTCCTCTGTTTTTGACATTTTAAGTCTCTCAATATTTTTTATTTATTTTTATATGCAGATATTAGCATCTTAGCTCAATAGCTTCCAGGTCATGTGATGTACAGACTCCATATGAGTATGGGATCATAGTCCTTCAGTAGTTGCATGGAATACACCTCTTTTTTTGGGCATTTTAAATGTCTCAATATTTTTTTATTAATTATTTTATGTAAATATTAGCATTTTAGCTCAATAGATTCCAGGTCTTGTGATGAGTTGACTCCAAATCAGTGTGGGATCATAGTCCTCCATGGGCAGCATGAGATACACCTCTTTTTTTGGACATTTTCAATCTCTGAATACTTTTTATTAATTATTTTATGTAAATATTAGCATTTTAGCTCAATAGCTTCCAGGTCTTGTGATGAGTTGACTCCAAATCAGTGTGGGATCATAGTCCTCCATGGGCACCATGAGATACACCTCTTTTTTTGGACATTTTCAATCTCTGAATACTTTTTATTAATTATTTTATGTAAATATTACTGTTTTAGCTCAATAGCTTCCAGGTCTTGTGATGAGTTGACTCATGAGAGCAGTGAAGTAGCACAGCAATAGTAGCAGTTATAGTAAGTCAGTGTGTCTTGGCAGCAAATATGTAGCACAATGGGACTAGGAGAAACAGTATTTCACACCTCTGGATCTTTTTATTAATATATTGTGGAAGTGACAATAAACATGACTTGAAACATGAATCTAAAAGTTTAGATCTTAGATGAGAGTTTTAACTCCAGAACACTTGAAGAGAAGCTATACTGTTAAAGGTAAAGATCTGACATGTTTTTTGACCTTTGGAGACATATTTTTCCAACAGATGTTTCAGGGCGATGACTTCTCATGTGTATATTCAACTTACATTAACTTCAACTTATGAATATTCAAACAACAGGTTTGACCACGTATTTTTCAAAGTTCATGGCTTCTCAATAGTGTGATTCTTCGAGTGTGAAGTCAAATACATACTGGACATAAATCATTTCCCGCATGTTTTGCAACAATATGGTCTCTTATATGTGTTAGTCCTCATGTGCAAATTCAAATTACTACTTTGACTGAAACTTTTACCATGTTTTGCAAGACTACAGCTTCTCACCTGTGTTACTTCTCCTGTGTACAGTTCAATTACTACTGTTACTGAAGGTTTTCCCACAGATTCTGCAACAATGCGGTTTCACATCTGAGTAGATGTACATGTCATGTACTTTATTTATGCAGATAAATCATAAACTCTTTTCCCATAGATATTACAAAGGTACAGTTTCTCACCTGTGTGAGTTCTTGTGTGGACAATTAAACTACTCCTCCGACTGAAGGTTTTCCCACGTCTGTTATATGTCCGGTCAAATCCCTACTTTAATTGAAACATTTCAAATACATCTTGCAAGAGAACGGCTTCTCACCTGAGTGGACTGTCATATGATCTTTCATTGATGACCAGTTAATAAATCTTTTGCCACACATTTTACAAGAATACGTACTCCCACCTGTATGCATTCGACAAAGTTGATGTACAATGGAGTGGAGTGGAACAATCCATTGTACATCAACTTTGTCGACTTCCGGAAAGCTTTTGACAGCTTGCATTGTGACACCTTGTGGAAGATCGTGCAATCACATGGAGTTCCCCCAAAGATGATATTAGCATTTTAGCTCAACAGCTTCCAGGTCATGTCATCTATTGACTCCAAATCAGTGTGGGATCATAGTCCTCCATGGCCAGCATGAGATACACCTGTGTTTTTGACATTTTAAATGTCTCAATATTTTTTATTAATTATTTTATGTAAATATTAGCATTTTAGCTCAATAGATTCCAGGTCTTGCGATGAGTTGACTCCAAATCAGTGTGGGATCATAGTCCTCCATGGGCAGCATGAGATACACCTCTTTTTTTGGACATTTTCAATCTCTGAATACTTTTTATTAATTATTTTATGTAAATATTACCATTTTAGCTCAATAGCTTCCAGGTCATGTCATCGATTGACTCCAAATCAGTGTGGAATCATAGTGCTCCATGGGCAGCATGAGAGACACCTCTATGTTTGACATTTTAAATCTCTAACTATTTTTTATTAATTATTACATGTAAATATTAGCATTTTAGCTCAATAGCTTCCAGGTCATGTCATCTATTGACTCCATATCATTGTGGGATCATAGTCCTCCATGGGAAGCATGAGATACACCTCTTTTTTGACATTTCAAATCTCTCAATATTTTTTATTTATATTATATGCAGATATTAGCAACTTAGCTCAATAGCTTTCAGGTCATGTGATCTACTGACTCCAAATCAGTGTGGGATCATAGTCCTTCAGTAGCTACATGGGATACACCTCTTTTATGGACATTTTAAATCTCTGAATACTTTTTATTAATTATTTTATGTAAATATTAGCATGTTAGCTCAATAGCTTCCAGGTCATGTCATCTATTGACTCCAAATCAGTGTGGGATCATAGTCCTCCATGGGCAGCTTGAGATACACCTCTTTTTTTGACATTTTAAGTCTCTCAATATTTTTTATTAATTTTTATATGCAGACATTAGCATTTTAGCTCAATAGCTTCCAGGTCCTGTGATGAGTTGACTCCAAATCAGTGTGGGATCATAGTCCTCTATGGGCAGCATGAGATACTCCTCTGTTTTTGACATTTTAAGTCTCTCAATATTTTTTATTTATTTTTATATGCAGATATTAGCATCTTAGCTCAATAGCTTCCAGGTCATGTGATGTACAGACTCCATATGAGTATGGGATCATAGTCCTTCAGTAGTTGCATGGAATACACCTCTTTTTTTGGGCATTTTAAATGTCTCAATATTTTTTTATTAATTATTTTATGTAAATATTAGCATTTTAGCTCAATAGATTCCAGGTCTTGTGATGAGTTGACTCCAAATCAGTGTGGGATCATAGTCCTCCATGGGCAGCATGAGATACACCTCTTTTTTTGGACATTTTCAATCTCTGAATACTTTTTATTAATTATTTTATGTAAATATTAGCATTTTAGCTCAATAGCTTCCAGGTCTTGTGATGAGTTGACTCCAAATCAGTGTGGGATCATAGTCCTCCATGGGCACCATGAGATACACCTCTTTTTTTGGACATTTTCAATCTCTGAATACTTTTTATTAATTATTTTATGTAAATATTACTGTTTTAGCTCAATAGCTTCCAGGTCTTGTGATGAGTTGACTCATGAGAGCAGTGAAGTAGCACAGCAATAGTAGCAGTTATAGTAAGTCAGTGTGTCTTGGCAGCAAATATGTAGCACAATGGGACTAGGAGAAACAGTATTTCACACCTCTGGATCTTTTTATTAATATATTGTGGAAGTGACAATAAACATGACTTGAAACATGAATCTAAAAGTTTAGATCTTAGATGAGAGTTTTAACTCCAGAACACTTGAAGAGAAGCTATACTGTTAAAGGTAAAGATCTGACATGTTTTTTGACCTTTGGAGACATATTTTTCCAACAGATGTTTCAGGGCGATGACTTCTCATGTGTATATTCAACTTACATTAACTTCAACTTATGAATATTCAAACAACAGGTTTGACCACGTATTTTTCAAAGTTCATGGCTTCTCAATAGTGTGATTCTTCGAGTGTGAAGTCAAATACATACTGGACATAAATCATTTCCCGCATGTTTTGCAACAATATGGTCTCTTATATGTGTTAGTCCTCATGTGCAAATTCAAATTACTACTTTGACTGAAACTTTTACCATGTTTTGCAAGACTACAGCTTCTCACCTGTGTTACTTCTCCTGTGTACAGTTCAATTACTACTGTTACTGAAGGTTTTCCCACAGATTCTGCAACAATGCGGTTTCACATCTGAGTAGATGTACATGTCATGTACTTTATTTATGCAGATAAATCATAAACTCTTTTCCCATAGATATTACAAAGGTACAGTTTCTCACCTGTGTGAGTTCTTGTGTGGACAATTAAACTACTCCTCCGACTGAAGGTTTTCCCACGTCTGTTATATGTCCGGTCAAATCCCTACTTTAATTGAAACATTTCAAATACATCTTGCAAGAGAACGGCTTCTCACCTGAGTGGACTGTCATATGATCTTTCATTGATGACCAGTTAATAAATCTTTTGCCACACATTTTACAAGAATACGTACTCCCACCTGTATGCATTCGACAAAGTTGATGTACAATGGAGTGGAGTGGAACAATCCATTGTACATCAACTTTGTCGACTTCCGGAAAGCTTTTGACAGCTTGCATTGTGACACCTTGTGGAAGATCGTGCAATCACATGGAGTTCCCCCAAAGATGATATTAGCATTTTAGGTCAACAGCTTCCAGGTCATGTCATCTATTGACTCCAAATCAGTGTGGGATCATAGTCCTCCATGGCCAGCATGAGATACACCTGTGTTTTTGACATTTTAAATGTCTCAATATTTTTTATTAATTATTTTATGTAAATATTAGCATTTTAGCTCAATAGATTCCAGGTCTTGCGATGAGTTGACTCCAAATCAGTGTGGGATCATAGTCCTCCATGGGCAGCATGAGATACACCTCTTTTTTTGGACATTTTCAATCTCTGAATACTTTTTATTAATTATTTTATGTAAATATTAGCATTTTAGCTCAATAGCTTCCAGGTCTTGTGATGAGCTGACTCCAAATCAGTGTGGGATCATAGTCCTCCATGGGCAGCATGAAATACACCTCTTTTTTTGGACATTTTCAATCTCTGAATACTTTCTATTAATTATTTTATGTAAATATTACCATTTTAGCTCAATAGCTTCCAGGTCATGTCATCGATTGACTCCAAATCAGTGTGGAATCATAGTGCTCCATGGGCAGCATGAGAGACACCTCTATGTTTGACATTTTAAATCTCTAACTATTTTTTATTAATTATTACATGTAAATATTAGCATTTTAGCTCAATAGCTTCCAGGTCATGTCATCTATTGACTCCATATCATTGTGGGATCATAGTCCTCCATGGGAAGCATGAGATACACCTCTTTTTTGACATTTCAAATCTCTCAATATTTTTTATTTATATTATATGCAGATATTAGCAACTTAGCTCAATAGCTTTCAGGTCATGTGATCTACTGACTCCAAATCAGTGTGGGATCATAGTCCTTCAGTAGCTACATGGGATACACCTCTTTTATGGACATTTTAAATCTCTGAATACTTTTTATTAATTATTTTATGTAAATATTAGCATGTTAGCTCAATAGCTTCCAGGTCATGTCATCTATTGACTCCAAATCAGTGTGGGATCATAGTCCTCCATGGGCAGCTTGAGATACACCTCTTTTTTTGACATTTTAAGTCTCTCAATATTTTTTATTAATTTTTATATGCAGACATTAGCATTTTAGCTCAATAGCTTCCAGGTCCTGTGATGAGTTGACTCCAAATCAGTGTGGGATCATAGTCCTCTATGGGCAGCATGAGATACTCCTCTGTTTTTGACATTTTAAGTCTCTCAATATTTTTTATTTATTTTTATATGCAGATATTAGCATCTTAGCTCAATAGCTTCCAGGTCATGTGATGTACAGACTCCATATGAGTATGGGATCATAGTCCTTCAGTAGTTGCATGGAATACACCTCTTTTTTTGGGCATTTTAAATGTCTGAATACTTTTTATTAATTATTTTATGTAAATATTAGCATTTTAGCTCAATAGATTCCAGGTCTTGTGATGAGTTGACTCCAAATCAGTGTGGGATCATAGTCCTCCATGGGCAGCATGAGATACACCTCTTTTTTTGGACATTTTCAATCTCTGAATACTTTTTATTAATTATTTTATGTAAATATTAGCATTTTAGCTCAATAGATTCCAGGTCTTGTGATGAGTTGACTCCAAATCAGTGTGGGATCATAGTCCTCCATGGGCAGAATGAGATACACCTCTTTTTTTGGACATTTTCAATCTCTGAATACTTTTTATTAATTATTTTATGTAAATATTAGCATTTTAGCTCAATAGCTTCCAGGTCTTGTGATGAGTTGACTCCAAATCAGTGTGGGATCATAGTCCTCCATGGGCACCATGAGATACACTTCTTTTTTTGGACATTTTCAATCTCTCAATATTTTTATTCATTTTTATATGCAGATATTAGCATCTTAGCTCAATAGCTTTCAGGTCATGTGATCTACTGACTCCAAATCAGTGTGGGATCATAGTCCTTCAGTAGCTGCATGGGATACACCTCTTTTTGGACATTTTAAATGTCTCAATATTTTTTTATTAATTATTTTATGTAAATATTAGCATTTTAGCTCAATAGATTCCAGGTCTTGTGATGAGTTGACTCCAAATCAGTGTGGGATCATAGTCCTCCATGGGCAGCATGAGATACACCTCTTTTTTTGGACATTTTCAATCTCTGAATACTTTTTATTAATTATTTTATGTAAATATTAGCATTTTAGCTCAATAGCTTCCAGGTCTTGTGATGAGTTGACTCCAAATCAGTGTGGGATCATAGTCCTCCATGGGCACCATGAGATACACCTCTTTTTTTGGACATTTTCAATCTCTGAATACTTTTTATTAATTATTTTATGTAAATATTACCGTTTTAGCTCAATAGCTTCCAGGTCTTGTGATGAGTTGACTCATGAGAGCAGTGAAGTAGCACAGCAATAGTAGCAGTTATAGTAAGTCAGTGTGTCTTGGCAGCAAATATGTAGCACAATGGGACTAGGAGAAACAGTATTTCACACCTCTGGATCTTTTTATTAATATATTGTGGAAGTGACAATAAACATGACTTGAAACATGAATCTAAAAGTTTAGATCTTAGATGAGAGTTTTAACTCCAGAACACTTGAAGAGAAGCTATACTGTTAAAGGTAAAGATCTGACATGTTTTTTGACCTTTGGAGACATATTTTTCCAACAGATGTTTCAGGGCGATGACTTCTCATGTGTATATTCAACTTACATTAACTTCAACTTATGAATATTCAAACAACAGGTTTGACCACGTATTTTTCAAAGTTCATGGCTTCTCAATAGTGTGATTCTTCGAGTGTGAAGTCAAATACATACTGGACATAAATCATTTCCCGCATGTTTTGCAACAATATGGTCTCTTATATGTGTTAGTCCTCATGTGCAAATTCAAATTACTACTTTGACTGAAACTTTTACCATGTTTTGCAAGACTACAGCTTCTCACCTGTGTTACTTCTCCTGTGTACAGTTCAATTACTACTGTTACTGAAGGTTTTCCCACAGATTCTGCAACAATGCGGTTTCACATCTGAGTAGATGTACATGTCATGTACTTTATTTATGCAGATAAATCATAAACTCTTTTCCCATAGATATTACAAAGGTACAGTTTCTCACCTGTGTGAGTTCTTGTGTGGACAATTAAACTACTCCTCCGACTGAAGGTTTTCCCACGTCTGTTATATGTCCGGTCAAATCCCTACTTTAATTGAAACATTTCAAATACATCTTGCAAGAGAACGGCTTCTCACCTGAGTGGACTGTCATATGATCTTTCATTGATGACCAGTTAATAAATCTTTTGCCACACATTTTACAAGAATACGTACTCCCACCTGTATGCATTCGACAAAGTTGATGTACAATGGAGTGGAGTGGAACAATCCATTGTACATCAACTTTGTCGACTTCCGGAAAGCTTTTGACAGCTTGCATTGTGACACCTTGTGGAAGATCGTGCAATCACATGGAGTTCCCCCAAAGATGATATTAGCATTTTAGCTCAACAGCTTCCAGGTCATGTCATCTATTGACTCCAAATCAGTGTGGGATCATAGTCCTCCATGGCCAGCATGAGATACACCTCTTTTTTTGGACATTTTCAATCTCTGAATACTTTTTATTAATTATTTTATGTAAATATTACCGTTTTAGCTCAATAGCTTCCAGGTCTTGTGATGAGTTGACTCCAAATCAGTGTGGGATCATAGTCCTCTATGGGCAGCATGAGATACACCTCTTTTTTTACATTTTAAATCGCTCAACATTCAATCATTCAATCAATACACAGGATTAGATGTAACAATCCCTTGTGCCAAAATCCCAGTCAAAACACATTTAGAGGCCCTGTCCAACTGAGAAACCCTGATAAACCTATAGTCATGTGATATGACACTTAACCTACAATCTAAATTAAAAGTAAAAGCTGCTGGCTTGTATGTCCCGCTCAGCAGCAGACGCCAACTCAAACCTTGTGAAAAATAAGCTAACCAAATACTGCTGGTTAGCTTAACCTACAATCTAAATAAACTAAGTAAATGCTGCTGGCTTGTAGGCCCACAGAGCAGCAGAGGATAATGCAAACCTTGTGAAATATAAGCTAACCTAACGCTGCTGGCTTGTATGGCCCGCTCAGCAGCTAACCATCGCTACCAAGCAATATGAAGACATCAGGAACCTGGCCTAAACAACAGCAGTATGCAGCATGTCATTGGGGTTTTCAAGTGGGCACCTCCCTTCACCGATGTTTCGTTAAGTTAGGCCCACAACACCTCGAGAAGGCTTAACAGTGACTCCAGCGTCCTGGAGTCACCCCCCTCCACACTGCCACTGCACAACCCTGCTTTCCTCACCATTCAATGTCTATCAACAACTAATATTTCTATTTCAATCATTAGCCTAGTCCTTTTATGAACCACAAGCCAAACAAACAAATCTACCGCGATTCGCCCCATTGATGCGGACTGAACCACATAACAAACAAACAAATCATGTACCAAACAAACAAATCTACCGCGATTCGCCCTGTTAATGCGGACTGAACCACGAACCAAACCGACCACATCTAACATGATTTGCAAGCACATTAATGTCACACAGCCATCCTTACCTTTAGCTAGCTCCCCAGCTAGCATGCTTTCTACGTACCCATAGCCACTCGCTCGCTCTCTCTGCTGCCCGAGACATGTTACATACCGCAGTCCTGTGGCTTTTTCCACGTATGCCCAGCTCGCTCAGAAGAGCAATCGCTGACTTTGCCACAAATCCACGGCAACCCACTTCTACCGGGCGGAGATAAACCTTCCATCCATTCTGCTCTGCGTCTGCTGCTAACTCTGCATACTTAGCTCTCTTGCGCTCGTTAGCCTCCTCAACTCTATCCTTCCCACGGGACAGTCAGCTCTATGAAATAGACTACTTTCTCTGGCTCAGACCACAACAGCAGATCTGGCCGTAGTCGGGTGCTAGCTATCTCAGCTGGAATAACTAGTTGTCCATTTAAATCTGCCCTCATCTCCCAGGCTCCTCCTACTCTTAGCTGTCCCGTGTTACGCCTGATGCCTGCTGGTCTAGCCTTTTCTCCCTCCTTGTTAACAGCCATGGAATTTACATTCACCCGTTTATCCTCTATTGCAGCTGCTAAACATTTCAGTACCTGATTGTGACGCCAGGTGTAACGTCCTTGGGAAAGATTAACCTTACAACCTGTCAGAATATGGCTAAGCGTGCATACACAAGCGCACAGTGGGCAGGCAGCATCCTCGCCTACCCACTGGTTTAGGTTCTGGGGAGTTGGCAGCACATCATAAGTAGCCCCTATCATAAATCTAATCCTGCTAGCCTCCATGTTCCAAAGCTCTCTCCACTTCAACTTCCTTTTCTTCACACTCTGCCAGTTCACCCATTGATCCTGCTTAGCCTGCAACACTGCCTTAGTGCATCTTACTGCTTCCTCTTGTTTCTGTACCTCTTCCACTACCATCTTTCTCCTTTCTACTGCTGATGCCGTGCTCCAAAGAGGTTTCCCTGCACACAGCCCTAAGCCTCCACGCCCTTGCTGTACATATTTTATATGAATTTTTATATGCAGATATTAGCATGTTAGCTCAATAGCTTCCAGGTCATGTGATCTACTGACTCCAAATCAGTGTGGGATCATAGTCCTCCATGGGCAGCATGAGATACACCTCTTTTTTTGACATTTTAAGTCTCTCAATATTTTTTATTAATTTTTATATGCAGATATTAGCATCTTAGCTCAATAGCTTCCAGGTCATGTGATCTACTGACTCCAAATCAGTGTGAGATCATAGTCCTTCAGTAGCTGCATGGGATACACCTCTTTTTTTGGACATTTTAAATCGCTGAATACTTTTTATTAATTATTTTATGTAAATATTAGCATTTTAGCTCAATAGCTTCCAGGTCATGTCATCTTTTGACTCTAAATCAGTGTGGGATCATAGTCCTCCATGGGCAGCATGAGATACACCTCTTTTTTTGACATTTTAAATCTCTGAATATTTTTCATAAATTTTTATATGTAAATATTAGCATTTTAGCTCAATAGCTTCCAGGTCCTGTGATGAGTTGACTCCAAATCAGTGTGGGATCATAGTTCTCCAGTAGCTGCATGGGAAACACCTCTGTTTCTGACATTTTAAATCTCTAAATATTTTTTATTATTTTTGTTTATGTAAATATTAGCATTTTAGCTCAATAGCTTCCAGGTCATGCCATCTATTGATTCCAGATCATTCTAGGATCATAGTCCTTAACTAGCTGCATGAGATACACCTCTTTTTTTGACCTTTTAAATCTCTCAATATTTTTTATTAATTTTTATATGCATATATTAGAATTTTTATCTCAATAGCTTCCAGGTCATGTCATCTATTGAATCCAAATCAATGTTGGATCATGTTACTACACTGGCTGCATGAGATACATCTCTTGTTTTCAGAGCCGTTTCTTGCCATAGGCGAACTAGGCGAATGCCTTGGGCCCCCAAGCCACCAGGGAGACCCAAAGCTGCATGTTCATCCTCATCTAAGGAGAATTAAAATGTCCTATCTTTATCTGTAGCTTTCTCGTGTGTTTGGTTACATCCCTTATATGCTTAAAAATAAACGTAGAATATAAATAAAATAAACTGCAATGACAAGCAATGGCTGGTGCTTTTACGGCATTATTGTGTCATATTCGTTGGACCCTAGTATCGACAGGACCGCACTGTCGCACAGTGAGTGACGTAGCGGGCCATCGACAGGTATGATGGGCATGATTGATAGCTACCCATCATTCCCGTTAGTGAGAATATTAAACAAAACAAACACAGTAATGGCATCAAAAAGAAGTTATCTCAGTGGCGTGAAAAAAAAAATGGAAGAAAAGAAAACGGAGGAAGAAAAACAGTTAAAAGATAAAGGTGAGGCATTTGTTAGTGATGTGGGCTGGATAGGCGCAGGTGAAACTCCGTTTTTAGCAAGTTTGTTATTTGTCCTGCTAGCCAGCTAGCTAGCCCTGGATAAATGTTAGCTAACTGGCTAGTATTTGTTTGTCATAAACTCAGCTTTAGTGTTTGCTTCATGAAAGTTGTCTAATATAAAATGAATATGTCGCATGTGAATGGACAGTCTGTCCTGTCATGGTCATGACTGACTGACTCCAGACCCCTTTATTCATATTATTATTATTATCATTATTTAGTCTTCTCTGTCATTGTTTAGTGGAAATTGTCTCTCAGATATTTGACAATTAACATTATTTTAGCATTACTTAGGATTCATTTACAAAGTTTAGTGTGTGTTCTATACGCCTCTAATTAGAAGTGTGCTACTGTTTTATAATTTAAATAAATATTTGAAAGGTTTGTTTTTTAAGTGATTTATAAATATGAGGCATCGTGTTTATTATTTTAGACTATTGTGGCAGTGGAACATTTATCTTAGTGTCATTTCTTTAACTAATCCAAAGTGTAAATTAATGCAGAAAAGTCTTAAAAGTGGCAACTTTTAATTGGGTATTTGGGTACAAGCTTTAAAGGGACACTGTACATCACAATATTTAATATAAAAAAGATTAATTTTAATTTTCTGTATTACTGCAACAACACTACAGTTATATACTAGGAATATGCGCCATGATCTATTTTGCTTGATAACCTAAGGAGCCTTGTCTTTGCAGGAGCAATTCTAAAATATTTTGGAGCTTCAGACGTTGAGCCAGAGGGATCTTCCTTACAAGGAAGCTCCATGACCATCACCTAAACACATAAAATGTTATTATTACTTTGATTAAGTATATTAGGTGTTATGCTGATTAGTGTCAGACTGTGATGTTAAATAAGCATTATTTTTAGTGTTGTTTTCTTTTCATTGTTGCACTTTAAAAAAAATGTTGGTTTGTTGTATTTTCTTATTTTAAGTTTAACTTAAACACTCAAAATCAGTTTTTTTTATTGACGTTTAGAGGATTGTTGTTTTCCTTGTATTATAGTTTTTTATCAGTTTGACTTGCCTGAGTGGCTCAACTTAAGATGTTTAATTTTAACTGTAGCCTGTTTTACTCATGAAGTGTAATAGATTGTGGCATGGGTTAGGAATCTCTTCATAGTTTGACAAACTAGGGGCCCCCAAACAGCATCTTGCCTAGGGCCCCCACAAAGCTAGAAACGGCCCTGCTTGTTTTAGCCCAATACCTTCTCAATAGCTTTAAACACACAGTATCTCTGCTTTAAATAACACACATTTTTTGTGCAGACCGTTTTTTTCACTTAAAAAAAAAATCTGCCAGCGTTTTTCCAAAAAGCAGCCGGAAGCGTCTTTTTTTGCCGGAAGCGTCTTTTGCGATTTAAAGCAACGGACACAGGTTATCACAATAATCCATTTAAAATAATGTTACATTAGCGCTATAATGTTACGTTAGCTAGTTAACGTTAACGTTAGCTACGTTAAGGCTGATGATGCTATAGTTTCGTTAAGAAGTAATAGATGATAAATTTACCTGAAATCCCGAGGAGTAGTCCAATCTGGCGCCACACTGCTTATTTGTGTTGAATGTTATGGTATAATTTAGATGTCATGTCAAATAATTAGTTGCGTTCTGACACTAAAACGACGAGTCTCTCGACTGGCACCGTCTCCATTTTTTCTCGTTGTCATGGGTAACCACAGGTCTCATTAAAACGCTTGTGATTGGTCAGCTGTAAAAAAAGACAGCATGACGTATGGCGTTTTTCCGCTAGAAGTTGAACATTTCTCAACTTCGAGCTGCAGAAAAAAGACGGTTGCAGTCGCGTTTTAAAAGAAGCCGGCAACTTTTTTGAAAAACGGTCTACTCCATAGGGTTATAATGTAAAACAGACGCCGGCAGCTGCAAAAAAGAGCAGCGATAAAAGTCGTCTTTTATCGCCTTGTGTTTACCGTAAAGTCTGTAGTACGGGTGCACTTGAAATGTTGGAGTGGCTTGCTTGGAGTCGCACTGTGCCAGAAGCGAAAAGGAGGTTTACCCAGAGCGAATGTCTGTCGAATATCCTTAAACTACTTAAACTAACTTCACTGCGGTACACCACAGTAGTCCATGTAGCGTTAGCTGTGCTAGTTAGCCTCTTAGCATGTTATCAGTCTTGTAGCTGAGTGTCTTTAGACCATTCTAGTTCTACTCACCTACACTTTGGAACTTTATCTCGGGTTTCCAGGCGATATCCAGCGATCGACTGACAAGTTTCTTCAGCAGTACGACTTTTCAAACTAAAATCACTTCCGTCGGATGTACCAGGTGTGAATGTCCAGAAGTAACAGAGTAAACGTTTATTTCCGTCTTCAATAAGAAAGTTTGTTTTTGTGCTGCAGACATTAAAGTTTAAACCATGGACTGTATATAGAAAACACAGAAAATAATTTACAGTTAAAATATATTCATACAGTCAACGCTGTTCAGTAAAATAATAAAAAATCAAAAAATTAAATCAATATGTTGATGTTTGTTTTATCTTTGGGGAATGCGCAGTTAATATTTTTGCTAGATTAAATGATATGAGTAAAGACGCAACGGAACAAAATGTTGACCGTCCTCCTCTGTCGGACCTTTATCGTGGGACACCAGGCGGAAGTGATTTGTTTCTGAAAAGCCGTTCGTAGCGTCGCTGTGTTGCTGTGTTTGTGGACTGACCTGGAAGACGGTTGTGTCGTGTCGTCGTGTCCAGATAAATATTAGAGCTGTTGAAGTAACAATGTCTTCAGCTGAGAGTTTGAGAGAGTTGATCATCGAGCGACTAACTGCTGCTGCTGAAGAAATATTCAGACTCTTTGAAAGAACTGTCGCCCAGTACGAGGAAGAGATCGATCGTCAGCGCAGACTGCTGGATATCACCTGGAAACCCGAGATAGAGTTACACAGAATAGGTGAGTAGAACTGGGGACGTGTTGCTGACATGCGTCGCGCCACGCGGAGGCTGTTGCGGGAATACTGACTATGTGGTGGTGGGCCAGAGCAGGACCGAGTTGTTGATTGTGTATCTGCTGCCACCTCATGGCAGATATGGGACACTACCTCTGTGGTTTTATACCTGCATAGGGACTTAGTAGTTATCATACTTATAAACCATTTAAGATACTTACCTCGGTGCCATCAGGAACTTATTCAAAGTATGTATGGTGCAACTGAAACTAGAATGGTCTAAATCACAGGTGTCAAACATACGGCCAGCGGCCCACCAGGGGGTCTAATCTGGCCCGGAGCAGGAAAGTGCGAAAATTACGTAGAAGACTGCAATTTTTTATTTTTTATTTTAAAAATGAAAATACCTGCTATCCCTAATTTGTCCAGAAAGAGAAGTGAACAGAACACAAACACTGAGACCCAGGTCTATACAGCAGACAGCAATGTGCCCAGATTGCACTTATTTGTCTAGTTTATTAAATACATTCTCCTAATTTACTTGTTCTTCTTTCCACTAAAACAAATTGAAAAAAATTGTGGAGCTGTGGCCCCCGAACTAAAATGAGTTTGCCACACCCGGTCTAATGAATGGAAACACACAGTATGGAGAAGACACAAAGGAAAGACACTCAGCTACAAGACTGATAACATGCTAAGAGGCTAACTAGCACAGCTAACGCTACAGGGAATGTTACCTGTAAAGGTGAGGAAGTCAACAAGCTAATGAGACAGTAGATTACGTAGATCATTCTCTGCAAGAAGTGACTAGATTTGACACTTGGCACTAGCTAACATAGCTGTGGTTAGCCTAGCCACCGTAGCATGAAATGTGGTGACATTTGAATGTTTCTGTTTGTAAAGTTTGACCTGTCTTGTCTCGTGCACATGTTGGATCTCCTGCAGAAAATATCAAAAGCCAAGTGAAGTTCTGGTTCTCTGCTCAGGGTGAGAAATGAAGGTGTGCTGGGATGACTTCTGAAGTGAAGGAAGCACACACATGAAGAGTTAGAGAATATAGAAGTAGTGTTATTAAACTGAAAGCCACAGGGCATATTATATATTCATGCCACTGATTAGTCGGGCAGGTTGATCTGCGAGTTTGGACTTTTACCAATGGAGAAATAAAATTGTTCTGATGGATTGACAGACTAAGCATCAGACTCATCTGTCAGATGTGTAGAAACGTCCACAGTGCCTGCAGACTATGGTGGTACCACATGGCTTCTCTGAAACACTTCTTATTGACTAAGGTTTGGTCGACCATCAGTGCGCAGCCCTCGGAGCTACTGTTAGTTAACAACAGCTGATTTAACCTCATGTTTGTCATTTGAAGAAACAACAGTGACGATCAGCACCGACTAAAAGTGTGAAGCTGCTACCTGAATGTTTTGTTCACTGAACTTTTCTACCAAGACTGTCAGAACACAAGAGTCACTCACACTGGTGCTCCCAAATAATTACTCGCATTTATAGCCTTTAAATGTCACCTGTGTTTTCCTGTCATCACATTAGTAACCTTTATGTTGTCTCTCATTGTCCCTCCAGACCTCCCACAGCAACATGTCTGCAAGGAGGAGGAGGTCCTCAGTGACCAAGAGCTCTGTGACCAGGAGTGGAACTCCAGTCTGGACCAGGAAGAACCAGAACCTCCACCGATTCAAGAGGAACAGGAGGAACCAGAACCTCCACAGATTAAAGAGGAACAGGAGGAACCAGAACTTCAACACATGAAAGAGGAACAGGAGGAACATCTTGTTCTGAAGCAGGAGACTGATTCCTTGATGGATGATGGGGAAAGTGATCACAGTGAACCAGAACCAAACAGTGACCAGCTCCTCTCTCCCATCTCTCCAGTAGCTGAGGACTCAGATCAGGAAGGAAGCAAACATGTAGACTCAGGATCAACTAGAAATGTAGAGCTGAATCCAAAGAAGAGACGTCACAGAGACACAAGACACAGTAACAATGTAGACAACTCTCCCATGTCAGAGAGTCAGAGTGATACTGACACAGGTAATATGTCTCTAACATGTGACGTCTGTAGAAAAACCTTTAAGAGTAACTCAGAAATGAAGCGACATTGCAAATTTCACACAGGTGAGACACCTTATCCTTGCAACATATGTGGTAAAAGTTTCATGCACAAAAGTGGCTTGATTGTACACACCAGGATTCACACAGGTAAGAGTATGTATTCTTGTCAAACGTGTGGTAAAGTCTTCAGTCAAAGCAGTAATTTAACTAGACATTTGAGGACGCACACAGGTGAGAGACCGTACCTTTGTCAAATATGTGGAAAAAGATTTATTAACTGGTCATCAATTAGAGATCATATGACAATCCACTCAGGTGAGAAGCCATTCTCTTGTCAGATATGTGGGAAACGTTTCAGTCAGAACAGTGCTTTGACTCGGCACATGAGGACTCACACTGGTGAGAAACCATATTCTTGCAAAACATGTGGGAAATGTTTCAATCAAAGTAGTGCTATGACTAGGCACATGAGGACTCACACGGGTGAGAAACCGTATGGCTGTGATACGTGTGGTAAATTCTTCAGTCGTAGTACTCATTTAAGTAAACACATGAGGATTCACACAGGTGAAAATTTGTTGCCCCGAAGCATCTTTGACACCTGAACTTGAACATTTTAAACAAAGCTGAAATCTGATCTAATTATTCTCTGAGTTGAGGTTTCAGCAAAAACATAAAAATATCAAACCTGGACGTTAAACATGTGGAAGGAGACATCTCTCTCGGCCTGGGACGACCATCTGACTGACACTTGAGTTTACAACAGGACTTAGAGAGGACCACTTTACCACCACCTTTGTTTGTTAACCTAAAGTTTGTGCAGGAGCCACAGGACAAGGAGAAGATAAGACAACTAGACTGTGTTTTAATGGCGGGAACTGAAAGAACATGGCTAACAAAACAACTCTTCCAGAGACTGTAGTACCATGTATAGAAACTGACAATGTATCAGTGTGATGAAATCCTTCTGTTATTGACAAATTTGACCAGGATACCATAATCTGTATTCTTTCCTCTTGTCTGTCTCTCACACATAAACACACACCATCTTCCTCTCAGTCCTCTCAACTTGAGATAAACCAGCCAGATGCCAGTCATCAATAAGGGACACATTCCTGCAGTGACTTGACACTAGTTACCTTTAAGATCAACTCATATCTTAATCTGTATGTTTTAATAGTTTAAATGGGTTTAACCCAGATTATAGTCTCTCTCAAGCTTAAAACAAGCCATGCTGAGGGCCAAAGTTTGTTTTCTAAGGTCTCAGTTGATTTCTTTTGATTTTTTCACGATGACAGTGGGCTTTTAAATCCATCCACAGGTACACCTTCAGTTGACTCAACACTTACTTTCAAGTCATAACGTTATAAAGTGACTTATCAGCTTTTCTTTTTCGGGCTTGGTAGCCACGTGCTTCTGTAGAAGTGCCTCTGTTATTTCTTCTTTATGTTAAATTTATGTGTTTGGTTACTCTTGGTTACGAAAGTACATTTACGCTCTCACCTACAACTTGATGATTGGTTTGTGTTGCAGTTCCACACTGTGACCAGTAGAGGGTTGTACATTTTTATATGAATAATGAATTCCTCCTGAATCCTCATGAATAATGTTATTTTATTATGATGACAATAATAACGAGTTATTCATGTTGCTTTAGACAGTTATTAATCATTAATCACATGAACACTGTTCAAGCTATTTAAAATGCAGTACTGCAGTTCCACACTGTGGCCAGGAGGTGGCAGCAAACAGACGTATTTCAAATGTAATTATTCATTCATCTTCTGTAACCACTTGTTCCTGTGAAGGGTCCCTGGGGGGGCGATAGGCGGGTTACATCCTGGACAGGTCTCCAGTCTATCACAGTGCCAACATTTATTTTAATTAAAATAATCAAAATAATATCTAATATCTTTAGATAATGGAAGTTTAGAGACAGGCATGTTATTGAAATAAAACACACTAGAGGCCATTAGCAGCAGCATGAGCAGCTGTAACAGTGAAACTTCCAGTTTAATCAGAAAATATATAAACATAATTCATATTTTAGGCGTAGACCTGAAATAAAAATGATGAGATAAATGAAAATTAAACTGTGTAAAAAAAAATAATAATAAAGGCTTGTAGTTTGACTGAATGTGTTGTTGCAGTGTTCATTTCTGCTTATTTCCTTCTTTATTGTCCATTTAATCATTTTGAGTTGCTCTTCTTATCAGTTTTTTTTAATTTTTTTAATGACTTCATTAATAATCTCAATGAACTGTTAACTTCTGTCTTCGATGGTTCGTCACTGGGGGCTGATCAGTGGAGTGTTTTAGAGACTTCTTTCTTCTTCATCAACCAAATCAGTACTTCCTCTTTCTATAAGAATGGAGTATTGATCCTTGTTTGATAATTCCAGCAGAGTAACACTCCTCCACAACAGACTGAAGCTGAATAATGTCTCCACATTATTATATTCATTCACTAGCAGACACTCATTCTGTTTGGACTCATTTGTTCACATTCAGATGCAGTAAAGGTTTTTATTGAACAGATTTACAGGCACTGATCCTTGATCGGAAAAGGCATGCAGGCGGTCAGTGGTTAAAGGTGACAGTGGGGAAAGTTGTTCATACAGAAATGTTTGAAGAACTTAGTAAATACAGAAACATGGAACATTTCTACTACAGTCTTAGAATGATTCCAGGCTACTTTCAAAAAGCCAGATATCCATTTCCTCCCATTCCCACACTCAAGCTGATCTTTGACTACGTGCTTTGCTCTTCTTCTTATTTCCTGCGTGAAATCAGGACATGTCTTGTCCTGTCTCCTTTGCTCTGCACTGATTACGAAAACATGTTTTTCTGTGATGAAGAGTTTATACTTCTTTGCGAGCATGAATATTGTGACTATATCCTGTTTATATGTACTTGTGTGTGTTCTGTGTTATAAGATATTGTAATTGTCGTAGATATCTGTGGGAGTAGTAGTTTCTAGGAGAAACATGATTGATTATAAAATACATTTTCTCATATCTGCCTCAGGTGTAAAGTTACTCACCTTTGTGAACTCTCACTGGTAGTTACATGACAAACTTTCTCTCACATCCACCCACTGGTTCATACAAACGCAGAGGGACAAGCACTGAGAGCAACTCAGGGTTTAGTGACTTGCTCAAGGACGCTTCAGGATGTTTTTCATGTACCAGGGATTGAACTGCTAACCTTCTGGTCCATGGACAACCTGCTCTAAGTACTGAGCCACAGCTGCCCACTCTACATGAGATAAGAATTCAAATTTTTTGGCAGGAATACAGACTAACGTGTGAGCATGTGCGTGGTGTCCTTGATGATGAAGCATGAGATCTATTCTCACAGCCATCACAGGGGTACAGCTTCTCATCTGTATATGATCTCATGTAGATTTTCTGTGACGTTTCTTCATTTTGTTGCTCTGACAATAAATGATTATTGCTGGTGAACGTGGGTTTTAAATGTACGCGCAGCTGTAATATGAATAGATGCTCCGACACTCAGAACACGTGTTTTTAAATACAAACTATTTATTGATTACAAAACAACAGCGACATTAATGAACTCCTAATTTCTTCTAACATTTGTAGTTGATGAGTTGCTCATAATTATTCTGAGAGAGTTTAGATTTCACGAATGAACAACTTACTTCTACTCTAGACTCAAAACTTTTAAATGGAAAACGTTGGAATAACTCCTCTTGGTCTGTGTCACCTCTAAAGTTGGAAACTAGAAAACAAATGTGATGAATCAAAAACACATAGAAACATCAACTGATAGAAGCTCAGAAAAAAAAAAAAAGACTCCAGTTGGCAGGGAGCAGTGTTTTCAGTCTTCACTTTCACTGCACTGCGGGAAAAACTGTCCTTCCGTTAAAAGTTTAGTTCTTTGCTTCTGGAAGATTCACCGCATATCTACTGCACAGTTTACCAACCACAAATTAAATGTGCAGTCTGACACTGGTCAAAACCAGATTTCATAAACCAACCTCACACAGTCTGACATGCAGTAAAGTCACTGATACGTTGTCAGTTTCTCTACATGGTACTACAGTCTCTGGGAGAGTTGTTTTGTTAGCCATGTTCTTTCAGTTGTCGCCATTAAAACACAGTCTGGTTGTCTTATCTTCTCCTTGTCCTGTGGCTCCTGCACAACCTTTAGGTTAACAAACAAAGGTGGTGGTAAAGTGGTCCTCTCTAAACTGGTTGTAAACTCAAGTGTCAGTCAGATGGTCGTCCCAGGCAGAGGGAGATGTCTCCTTCCATCTGTTAGTGTCCAGGTTTGATCTTTTTATGCTTACAGTGAGTGGCTGGATTTCCCTCGGGATAAATAAAGTGTCCATTTCAAGTAAACTCAAAGAATAATTAGATGTTTCAGGGCGATGACTTCTCACCTGTGTGAGTCCTCATGTGGACAGTTAAATGACTGCTTCGACTGAAACGTTTCCCACACATCTGGCAACAGAATGACTTTTCACCCGAGTGGACCGTCATATGCTTTCTAATTGATGACAAGGTAATAAATCTTTTTCCACATATTTTACAAAGGTACGGTGTCTCACCTGTGTGAATTCTGGTGTGTAAAATCAAACCACAATGCCGCGTGAAACTTTTACCACATAGTTTGCAAGGATATGGTTTTTCCCCTGTGTGACTACCCATGTGCCGAGTTAAATGATTTCTCTGACTAAAGTTTTTACCACATTTGTCACAACAGTAAGGCTTCTCACCCGTATGCTGTCTCCGATGGACATTCAGTTTGGACAGATACTGAAAGGTTTTCGTACAAAAGTCACATGTTACAGACTTTCTGCCTGCGTCAGTATCACACTGACTCTCCGACATGGGAGAGTTGTCTACATTGTTACTGTGTCTTGTGTCTCTGTGACGTCTCTTCTTTGGATTCAGCTCTACATTTCTAGTTGATCCTGAGTCTACATGTTTGCTTCCTTCCTGATCTGAGTCCTCAGCTACAGGAGAGATGGGAGAGAGGAGCTGGTCACTGTTTGGTTCTGGTTCACTGAGCTCACTTTCCTCATCAGAAGGAGTCTCCATCAAGGAATCAGTCTCCTGCTTCAGTACAAGCTGCTCTACCTGCTGACTGCTGCAGAGTTCCTCTTGAATCTGTGGAGGTTCTGGTTCCACCTGTTCCCCTTTCATATGTGGAGGTTCTGGTTCCTCCTGTTCCTCTTCCATTTGTAAAAGTTCTGGTTCCTTCTGTTCCTCTTTAATCTGTGTAGGTTCTGGTTCCTCCTGGTCCAGACTAGAGTTCCTCTCCTGGTTACAGAGCTGCTGGTCCCTGAGAACCTCCTCCTCTGCCCAGACATGCTGCTGTGGGAGGTCTGGAGGGACAAAGAGACACAACATAAATGTTACTAATGTGATGACAGGAAAACAAATCTGAGTAAATATGTGCTGGTACATGCGTTTGTTGATCGGTTGTTTGGTATCCAAATATATCAGTCTGTACATTCCTCACTGCACTGAACAGCAGGAACCACATTACTCTGTTTTTGTCTGGGTGTTTTGTCTTGGGGCTGGACCAGTTTTTGCCTAAATGTGTTACCAGGTTTGCAATAAACTGGAATACGGTGCCTCCTGAAAATTCTCCTGAGTTTCTCAGATATACCGGCCACGTAAGGGATGTTGTTCTCCTCCTCTCTGTCCTTTCTTGGATATCTTTTTGAGCCTCTGACAAAGGCCCAGTTGGGATGTCCATATGTCTTGAGTGTTTGTTTGATGTGTTTCTGCTCTTTCTCCTTACCATCCAATGTTGTGGGTACAGTCTGTGGGGGTGGTGGGAATCAAATAATAAATGCTGATCCGTGCGAGTAGGTTTCCAATATACTCCAACGTTGAGGCTTCGGCCTTCTTCCAAGTGCAACAGACAGTCAGAGTTTCTGGTCGTTAACAGAAACAAGTAAAGCAAGTTTCTGATGGGATGTACCTATTTAAACCTCAACTTCCCACCGGTCCCTACGAACTGAAGAAGCTACTCAGATGAAAAGTCTTCTCAAAAAACTCTACACGTCCAGTTGCCTTTTTGGATATATAAAAACAAAAACGTCCCTCTCACCATCTTGGGGTGGTATCTGTGTCATCCTCAAGCTCGGATCCTCTACCAGAGGCCTGGGAGTTTGAGGGTTCTGTGGAGTATCTTAGCTGTTCCTAGGTATGTTCAGCATACAGTCATATAATCAATATGGGCTTAAAGCGCCAACTCTTAGCTTCAGTTTGAGGGTATTCACATCCAAATTAGGGGGAGGGTTTAGGATTACAGCTTTTTAATATATAGCCACCTGCTTTTCAAGGGACCAAAAGTAATTGCACAACTGACACAAAAGCTGTTTGATGGACCACATTGGGCTATTCCATCGTTGAGAATTGATTCCAGGTGTGGCATTTGCATTTGGAAGCTGTTGCTGTGATCCCACAACATGTGGTCAAAGGAGATCTCATGAAAGTACAACAGACTATCCTTAGGCTGGAAAACAAGAAGAAATCCATCAGAGAGATAGTGGAAATGTTTCACATGGCAAAATCAACAGTTTGGTACATTTTGAGAAAAAAAAAAAAAAGAGTACCAGTGGGATGGGGAAAGAACGACTCGTGATCTAAAACACACCACTTCTTCTGTAAATCATGGTGGGGACAGTGTGATGTCATGAGCACACATGGCTTCCAATGGCACTGGATCATCGGTGTGACAGAAGACAGAAGCAACCAGATGGATTCTGAAGGGTATAGGACTATTCTTTCTGCTCAGATTCAGCCAAATGCATCAAAGTTTATTGGACGGCGCTTCACAGGACTGATGGACAATGGGTCAAAATGTAGGAGTAAGGCAAAGAAGAGGAATATTCTGCAATGGTCAATAGGGATGCGCTAAAAATTTTCGGCCGAAAACCAAAAATGCACTTTCAGGCCATTTTCGGCATAAATTTGCTGCGGTTGTTGCTTGCACATTTTGTTTTGGCGATAAAAGTCCAAAAATTTATCGCCGAAACAACACGACCAAAACAGGATGTTGTGATGATGAAAGCAACAACCGCAGCAATTTATGCTGAAAATGGCCCGTTTTTTTGGCCAAAAATTTTCGGTGCATCCCTATTGGCCATTGCAGATTATTCCTCTTCTTTGCCTTACTCCTACATTTTGGGCCATTGTCCATCAGTCATTCACCAGATCTCGACCCGATCGAGCTGCATTTCTCTTGCTTAAGACAAAGCTTGGGGCAGAAAGACCCGCTAACAAGCAACAACCGAAGACAGCTGCAGTAAAGGTCTGACAAAGCATCACGAAGGAGGAAAACCCAACGTTTGGTGACGTCCATGAGTTCCATACTTCAGGCAGTCATTCTTTACAAAGTATTAAAACTGAACATTTCAGTCCACAATTTCCATCTCTCCCAAGTAAATCCCTTGTGGATTCACTTTTGGAAATTCCTTTTTGGGTGCAGGGGTTTACATCACATTCATACTCATTAATTCTGTCTATGAATAATGATAAATTAGAGAAAATTAAGACTAAATGGGAAAAAGAACTAGGGATTGAAATGTCTGAAGAAATTTGGACTGAAGCCTTACAAAGGGTAAATAACAGCACCTCCTGTGCGAGATTGGGTCTCATTCAGTTCAAGGTAGTACACCGGTTGCACTGGAGTAGAGCTAAAGTGTCTTCATTCTATCCTGAGGTGGATGGCAGATGTGTTAGATGTAAAACAGATATAGCGGATTTATCTCATATGTTCTGGACATGCCATATGCTGGCAAATTTCTGGTCAACAATTTTTGAGGTTCTGTCTAATGTTCTTGGGGTGACTATACAACCTTGTGCTGAGATTGCTATATTTGGTGTACCAGATACAGAAATGAACCTGACAAAAAAACAACTCAATGTCATAGCTTTTGTATCTCTGTTAGCACGTAGAAGAATTTTATTACTCTGGAAATCAAGCATCCCACCTACTGCGGCACAATGGTTACAGGATGTAATGCTTTTTCTACATTTGGAAAAAATTAAATTTACCTTAAGAGGCTCTACCAAATTTTTTTCAGTTTGGGAGCCTTTATTGTCATACTTTGATGGCCTTCAAGAACTGCCCAGTTAACAGGATTATTCATGATCCAAGGAGAGGGCTCACCCCCCAACACAACATAGAAAACCCAACAGTCCATTAAACCATGTTATGCTTGACACTTCAAGGGTCATATTGTCCACATCTCTTTTCTTTTTTTTTTCATGTATATGTTTTATTTTAATTCATGACGTAATTTGAATTTGTTTTATTGAGAAATTGTATGTACTACATTTTGGGTTATCCTTTTTCAGTAAGTCCAGTCAGGGAGGGAGGGTGAAGGGTTGTTTATATGTTAAGAAAATACAATTGTAACTGCATTCCTATGTCCTTTTTTTATTTCTATTTGTCAATAAAAAGAAGTTTAAAAAAACAAAACAAAAAAAAACTGAACATTTCATTTATGGTCATGTTAATTTGTCCATTTACTTTTGAGCCAATGAAATAAGGAGACTTTGTTATAAAAACTGCTGCAATCCCTAAACTTTTCATAAGATACTTTTGTTCAGTCCCTTGAATTAAACCTGAGAGTCTGCACTTCAACAACATCTCAGTCGTATCATTTCATCTAACATGGTGGCACATGGAGCCCAAATCATTAAGATTGTGTCACAGTCCAAATATTTCTGGGCAAATTATCACACAGAGACAGAATATTAATATTATTAATGACTTATATGAAAGAATTGTCTAATTTTCATTGATACTTTCGGTTCTATTTCTATTTCTTTATTCTGTTTAGTGAATCATGGAGAATGTATTTTGAGTGTTTCTTGTAGCACACCAGTGAATATAGATCACAGTGACAAACATGTGCTATGGTGGCTAGGCTAACCACATCCATGTTAGCTAGCACTGAGTAGCAACAGTCCATGTAGCGTTAGCTGTGCTAGTTAGCCTCTTAGCATGTTATCAGTCTTGTAGCTGAGTGTCTTTCCTCTGTGTCTTCTCCATACTGTGTGTTTCCGTTCACTGGTTAGTTCATTTAGACCATTCTGGTTCTACTCACCTGTTCTGTGTAACTCTGTCTCGGGTTTCCAGGTGATATCCAGCAGTCTGCGCTGACGATCGATCTCTTCCTCGTACTGGACGACAGTTCTTTCAACGACTCTGAATATTTCTTCAGCAGCAGCAGTTAGTCGCTCGATGATCAACTCTCTCAAACTCTCAGCTGAAGACATTGTTACTTCAACAGCTCTAATATTTATCTGGACACGACGACACGACACAACCGTCTTCCAGCTCAGTCAACAGACACAGTAACACAACAACAATACAAACGGCTTTTAAAAAACAAACCACTTCCTGGTGTCCCACTATAAAGGTCCGACAGAGGAGGAGAGTTAACATTTTGTTCCGCTATCTTTTTAAATCTCTCATTTCGGATCATATCGTAATTTTCTAGGAGGAATATTAAATCTGGATTTAATATCTTATTATTTTAATTTTGATTGATGACTAAATGTATTTACTCTGTTTACACTGTTTTTATTTCATATTCAAAGTTTAAGTCGACACTTCTGTTTCTACAGTAGTGAGTCCAAGATTAATCCTCAAACCATTTTATTTTCTGCTGATTCAGTCATTAACTGCTGCCCTGAAATACCTCCACCGAACATAACGTGATTCTCTCCAGTAGAACATGTAGACAGCAGATTGGATTGAAGGAAACATTCATGTGATTGACATGACAGTGTTGACAGCAGCCAGAAGTGCAAAGATTAAAAGGAAAGAAAGTGTCCAAGTACAGTAAGTGATACTGATCATATCTGCTGAATATCATGAAAGTAGAGATAGAGAGAGATCCAGTCTGAAAAGAAGGAGGAATGAAATGATTCATGGATGAGGAGATTTTCATTTTCATTGATCAAACTCATCATTGGAGTTTTTCTTTGAATGCTAAAGCTGCAGATGTGAACAGCTCCAGTGGTAATGAACAAGCAGCTGACACCATCATGACTCTGTTTGTCCAGAACTTGGTGGATGTTCTGCGTCCAGAGCTCCCAGCTGTTTTTCTCAACCATTGTGTGTCATTTGTGTCTGGATGCCTTTGTACTTCCAGTGACTCACCACAGGATGACGCTGCTTCTCTTTGCTTCTTCATTTCAAAATGATCAGAGCTGATCAAACATGTCAGAGCAGGAAATCTCTTCTAACTGAGCAAAATCTCTCAGAGTCACTGAGCTTTGATTCTACTTTTAGGAGTTGAAGTCAAACATTTGATCTTCTGCTTTCACTTGTCAAATTCCTCCTGTATGTCCTGAGAGATATTAAAGCTGCACAGTAATATTCCATATTCCACAGTAAAGCTGCTCTGTCAAGGAGTTTGAATGCTTTCATCTCTTTAAATGTCAAATAGTTAGAGTTCAATCAGAGTTGAGGAGCTGTGTGGATTTGTAGTTTAGTATTTTCATCTCAGCTCTTCAACAACAGATAACAGTCTGTGTTACTAAATTCACCACCAACCTGAATGTGTTTGTGGGAACATGAATGTTTTTTAGTCTTTCTGCATCATGTGAGCCAGATTTTTTTCACCTGCTGTCAGATTGAAATCAAGACCATGAAAGCACACAGCAGCTTGATCTGAGCTGTCAATCAGCAGCAGCAGTCTCATCTGTGGGCTGCAGGGGCTGATGGGAGCTTTGAGGACCTGCTAGAAACCACGTGGCCTCGTCTGATCTCACAGCTCGTCCTTGTTGGGCCTCAGCTGCATCAGAGCTCCACTTCTCCCCAGGTTCACCAGAGGATACACCACTGCACAAAATGCTTTTCCTCCCAGCTGCTGCTCTGTGCTGTCTGTGTTCAGGTGAGTGTTTCCAACAAACTCCACCTTTAACAAACACTGTCTCACTAACCTTCATCTATCTGTCTGTGTCTCTACAGCGCTGGTTGCCATGGCAGCACAGCTGACCAAGGACCAGTTGACCTTGACCAGGAGAGTTGGTCAAACAGTCTCCTTCAGATGTGGAGGAACTGACCAGTGTTATTATAATTGGACACTCTGGTTCCAGAAGAAAGAAACAGAAACATTCAGAGTGATTCTTGCTATTGAGAAGAATAAGGGTAACACAGACAGAGAAACTTACGGTCATCCTCAGAAAGATGATTTCTCAGCTTTCTGTAATCAGAACGTTTGTGAGTTGGAGATAGAGAAAGTTCAAGTCAATCATTCAGCCACCTACTACTGCTACTGTTGGAAGAGAGATGCCCACAGTGAGAAATGATGCGAGCAGCCTGAACAAAAACCAACAGATGAACAGATGTCAAACAGTGTTTGTGAGAGGAAGAGAGCAGTAAACCACAGCCCAGGTTCACATATTTCACTTCCATCTCAGACAGAGTCCCAAACATACTGAGCTGAGGGAGATTCTTCTTTCCTGCTCTCACTATTTCTTTGACATCAGATTTATTGATGTTGTTAGCAGATATTTCAACAGTTAGAAAAAAGATGAAAACAAGACAGAGAAGAACAAAGAGCAGAAATACAAAGTCAATCAAAAGAATTCAATCAAAGAGCAAAAGAACACAAAGAGATCTTCAGAGTCAAAGTTGAATAGAATGAACGATTTCGGACAAATGTTCCAGATGAAGATGAAGCTCCTCTGCTCTGAGCTGCTGCTGGAATAAAGTCCATTCCTGCTTCACAATGTTAATGTTCTCTTCATGAAAACACTTCCAGCAGCACTTGTTGTTTAACACCTTCCAGCAGATTTACCAAAGTATAAAGGAATGTCCATTCAAATCAAACGGTCCAGTTCTGAGTCGATGCTTGTGAGAGTCTGAAACTTAGTGACCACTTCACTGATCAAGCAGAAAAATCAAATGATGCAGTTGTTTAGTCCTCACACTCTCCCTGTCCATTCAGTTTAGCATGCTGAGGGAACAGGTGACAGAAAGATGAGGAGAGACCCAATGGATGTCAACTCCAGGAAACATTGACTCTAGAGTTAGTGGGAGTAAGTTATTAGCTTTAGCTCAGCCTTTTTACAACAGATGATGAGTTTGAGATCAGACATGTTCCTGACTAGTTCCCTCTCCATAGAAAGCATGGCCAGAGCATTCACACCTTCCTGACTCATTGAGTTTCAGAGAAATGTCTTGATGGATAGCTAACTGTCTGCTCCAGAGACTGAAGATAAAGATAGCATCAAACTAAATGATATCAGTCCAAGCTGTCCTGGAACCAGTGTTGGGAACGTTACTTTAAAAAAGTAATTAGTTATAGTTACTCACTACTTGTTCCAAAAAGTAACTGAGTTAGTAACTGAATTACTCTATAATAAAAGTAACTCATTACCAGAGAAAGTAACTATTTGCGTTACTGTTAAAAAAAAAAAGTTGCTATATGTCAAAGAATTTTTTGAGCAGTTTTCACAAGTCAGTTGAAATGAGTAGAACAGACAGGTGTTTGTACATAACTTTCGATATTTATATGTTTACATATATATTGTATAATATTTATATTTCAATAGGGTTTAGACGGCGAGCTATCATCTGTGGTGGAGGTATCGGTGTTTTTGGCCACTAGCTTTGTAGATGCGCGTGTTGTTGTGAGATGCTTCATTAAATTAGAGTTGCTTACAACGGATGTCAACAAAGTCTTCGCTCCTGGACATAATGTACACATTACATGCACGTTCCTCCCTTTGACCACAATGAATTTTTTTATTTATTGAAGTAGTGCTTATATCTCCACCTTGAAAATGCCAACTTTTCATCGGATTGCTCCTGACTCGCCATCACTCTTGCTTCATCGAATCTCTGTTTAGCTGTTGTGTGTGTGTGGCGCGTGTGCTGGCATGTGTGTAAAACCACTGGCTCTGATTGGCTACCATGAAACATGACTCTGCCTTAGCCAATCATAATCGCTTACCTCGTTATTAACCCACCTCCTCACTAGCGGTGAGCCAGGGGTGCGTTCGGATTACACAGTTTATTCAATCAATGCATAGTAACGCACTGCATTTAACCTCCAGTAACGTTAACGGCGTTGTAACGTCGGGAAAAGTAATTAGTTAGATTACCCCGTTACTGAAAAAATAACGTCGTTACCTAACGCCGTTCTTTTAAACGCCGTTATTCCAAACACTGCCTGGAACACATTCAGATTGTATTACACCATCTACAGTTCACTGTGGTTGAATGTGACAGAAAGAAATCCTTTCTTTCTCCTGGGAGGTTGCCTGATCACCAAAACAGCCCGTGCTGTTCATCCTCAGGGGAACATGAACGTCTGAACCAGTTTAAATGACAGTCCATCCAACAGTTGTTGAGATGTTTCAGTCAGAACCACAATCTACACAATCCTCCTCCACAGACCTGTGAGAGCCACATCACACTGCTAAACAACCTCAGTGACTTCTACGGCCGCTTTGACACACACAACATCACACCGGCTCAGAAGTCCCCACTCCCACTGAATGAGCAGGCCATGTGTCTGGCCCCAGCCAGGGTGAAGAGGACCCTCTCCAGGATCAACCCACGAAAGGCAGCCGGACCAGACAACGTTCCAGGCCGTGTCCTAAGGGACTGTGCCGAGGAGCTCAAGGATCACCGATATCTTTAACATGAGCCAAGCTGTTGTCCCCAAGTGCTTCAAAGCCGCCACCATAATCCCAGTCCCAAAGACCCCTCACCCATCCAGCCACAATGACTATCGGCCCATAGCCCTGACCTCCACCATCAGGAAGTGCTCTCCACCCAGCACTCACCCACCTGGACTCCAAGAACTCACATGTGCGAATGCTGTTCTTAGACTTTGGTTCAGCATTCAACACAATCATTCCTCAGCAACTGATACCAAAACTGAGCCACCTTGGACTGAAAGCTGGGTTGGCAGCAACACCTCAAAGACCACCACGCTGAGCACAGGAGGTCCACAAGGGTGTGTGCTCAGCCCGCTGCTCTTCACCCTGCTAACCCACGACTGTGTTCCAACCTACAGCACCAACCACATCATCAAGTTTGCAGACGACACAACTGTGGTGGGCCTCATCACCAACAACGATGAAGCCAAGTACAGAAGAGAGGTAAGCCTACTGGTGCAGTGGTGTAAAGACAACAATCTCATCCTCAATGTGGAGAAAACAAAAGAGATTGTTGTGGACTTCAGGAGAGGTCACCCCCAGCATCCCCCGCTGACCATCGAAGGTGCTGCTGTGGAGAGGGTGAGCAGCATCAAGGTCCTGGGGGTGCACATCTCAGAAGACCTTTCCTGGACTAACAACACAACATCACGAGCCAAGAGGGCTCAAAAATGCCTCTACTTTCTCCGGAAACTGTGAAGAGCACAAGTCCCTCCCTTCATCATGTGTTCTTTCTACCGGGGCACTATTGAGAGGGTCCTCACTGGCTGCATCACTGTGTGGTACGGAGGCTACACTGCCTCCTGCCGAAAGACTCTGCAACGCATAGTGAACGCAGATAGCAAGATCATCGGTGCCCCTCTGCCCTCTCTCACAGACATTTTCCACACCCGCCTCACTCTCAGAGCCACCAGCATTGCCAGTGACCCATCCTACCCCCTACATCCCCTCTTCAGGTTCCTGCCATCCAGGAAAAGGTACTGGAGCCTCCGGGCCAGCTCCACCAGACTCTTGAACAGCTTCATCCACTGCCTCATGCCCCCTGCCCCCGAGACTATAACCCACCCACAGGGACTCTACTTCACCTGCCTTAGTGATTTATAAAGACTAAAAGACTCTAACCTGACAGTTATCTGCACCTTTGCACCTTACTGGGTAAATCCGAGCTGTAACCATACATTTCACTGATGTACATGTTCTAATTTCTATTTATTCACTATATATATATCCAGAATGTTTACCTTGTAACTGTTTCACTTCCAAATTCCTTCACATTTTGTGTATTTAAGTGTTTTTCCTTATGTGTGAGAGAGAGAAACGTTTTTTAGATTTTTCTGTATGTCGTGAAAGTATTGAGAAATTGACAATAAAGAAATCTTGAGATGTTGACCTGCTGGTGGTGCTAGATACAAAGTGCTTTAGTCCAGATCCAGTCCATGAGGACTAAAGTAGTGGACTGACCAACCACTGACATTAACATCAGAGCCATGCTGCTAGTGTGGCTAAAAGAAAAGAGAAGAAGAGACAGTCATGTTGATGTGAACATTAGAGAAACACATCATGGAGCTGAAATATGATCCTGCTTCCTCATTGGACTCCTTCACCTCAGCTGACTCTCTCAACAGCACACAGGTTTTTGTATTAGTCTTTTTCACTGTGTGCCAGTGGCAATGGCTACAACACGTTTATCCCAGGAACTAAACTGTATGTAACAGGTGAGAAGAAACATTTCTTTTCCTTCAGTTGTTTTATTGTAGAAGCTGAAAATGTGTTTAAAGTCAGTTTGTGCTGCTTCAGCCTTTCCATGTTAGTTTTTTCCTCATTAGTAGAGAATTCATCCTGCAGCCATTGTTCCATAAGAAAAGCTCAATCATTTCTGAAAACAAGTTGAAATCTGACTGAACAACTAAAGTTCTTCTTTATTTCTGTAAATATTAGTGACGTTCCAAACATTTAGGATTTGATCATCTCAGTAATTCTGTGACATATGTTGCTGAAAACAAGATGATATTTCAGATTGCAGATACACATTCACACAGTCAACAGCAGATTGTTTTGAAGTGTCTATTGATTGGATTGGATCATTTCTGAAAGTTAGAACCTTGTCAGATCTAATGGCTGTCAGTTCTTTTGATCTGATGGTAAATGTGTCTTTAATTGGTAATGGATTCATAGAAAAAGACAAAAACACAAAGTCAATGTGATATTAGAAGAAATAGAATTGACTCCTACAATGTTTTATTACTATCATCAGCAGAAAGTATTTCAACATTTGAACATGACTGACACAAACTTGTATATTGATGTGTTTTATTAGTGATTAAAGTCTTTGCTCTTAAATGTGGAATATTCAATACATATTGGAATCAGTCAAATGACAAATGAACAAGTGAAAAACACAATTCAGGGATTTGGAAATGATTTCCATATTTGATTAGATAGAAAATATTACAAAGACAGAAATCTAGATTTTCTTTTTCCTTTTAAAGGAATAATTGCTTCTTTTAATTTCATGTCACAGCTAATTAGGTTGATTATTAATAAATGGTGGTGATGGAGGTGAGAGGGTTCACCTATCCATCTATCAAAAGTGGTCCAAGGAAGGAGAAGAACCAGAGACAAGCTCATGGACGGCCAAGGATCAGAGTCCATGTAGTTTCCAGGATCAGACTGAATCCAGAGCAGTGCTGGAAGCTGCTGTTGACTGTGTGAATGTGTGTCTGCTGTCAAACTTCAGATGAGCAGGTAGTGAAGCCCGTGGTGAGCGTGTACCCAGCAGCAGCATCCAGAGCCCACCTGGAGGGGAAGAGCTCCCTGCTGTGTCTGGCCTCAGCCATGTTTCCTCCTCTGGTCCAGTTCTCCTGGAAAAGACAGAAGAAGAACGGCCCTCTGGAGGAGCTGACCCCTGCTGAGGGAGAGCAGCTGGAGCTCAGAGAGTCGGGACACAGCGCCTCCATCATGCTGCTGCAAGGGGACGATATGTACAAGTACAGATACCGCTGCTCCGTCAAGCACGAGGGGGGCACGGTGGAGGCCCAGACTCTACAAGGTAACCAAGGCTTGGTGACTGTGTTCAGCAGTGATTCAGCTTCATGTGGAGACGCTGTCAAAGAGAGCAGAGGAGCAGAGGACTGACATTTCTCACTGCAGCTCCAAACATTTGACTCCTTTTCTGTTTCAGAGCTTCCAGCTCCAGCAGCCTCCTGTCCTCCAGAGAGAGAGCCAGCAGACCTGCCAGCTCTGCAGCAAGATCACTGTAAGATCACCTGCTGCCTCTCTGCATGGACAGCTCCAATGTCCAATGAGGACACTACAACAACTTTACAGGATTAATCTGACACTTGCACTAATTCATATCTGTCTGTCTGTCTGTCTGTCTGTCTGTCTGTCAGTGTCCTTCCAGTCTCAGTGCAGGGTGAAGCTGCTCTGTCTGCTGTACACAGTGCTGATAGTGAAGAGTCTGGTGTACTGCTGTGGACTCTCTCTGCTGATGAGCCTCAGAAACAAGGGACCGTCCACCAACTCCACACATGCTGACTGACTGCTTTCTGCTGCTCTTTTCTCTCCATCAGATCTCATCAGTTCATCTCATTCATCACTTTGATCAGTATTCACAAATCTTGTTGTAATGTGCTTCTTTGTAATCTGTATCTTTTCATTCACGTCTTGATTGTCATCCTGGAAACAGAAACACATATATTCACATACAAATCTGCTCTTATGACGTGTTGCTTGTTTTTTACAGTAAAATAAATCATAAAATAAATCATATCTAATTGTAGACATTTCAGCATTTAATGCAGCTTTTATTTTTTTAAATACAACATCTTTTTAAATAATAATTTTGTTGTGTGTTCCTTCTTGTCTAAAGATTCGCTACGTTGACACCCTAAAGTCATTTGATGATGGTTCCTATGCCATTTTTAGTAAACATTAACATCTAGTGTTTCTATCTAAACCAGCAGGTGTGGTTGTTCCACCAGGTTCAGTTCTGTGTCTTCACATAATTTTAGTTTGTGTATTAGTTCTCTAATATAAATGTGTCGGTGTGGATGTCAAACTCTACGCTGACGACACTGTTGTTTCCACAGATGAACAAAGAGCAGAGCTGATTTGGATGTCAGTAAATAAAGTAACAAGCTGCTTCCAGTTCCTGGATGTGACGTCTATGAACCCTGTGAATGAAGCACAGACTGCTGCACTGCTAAAAAATGAAGCTGGAATGGATTTTCCATGAGAAATGTGTCTCAGTGTGGTTAAGGAGGTGAACTCATGAGAAATTACAAGTGATTGGGACGTTCAGACTTTTTGTTCCAATAATGAGACTTGAGGTGAACCAACATGGACAGCCTGCTTCAGAACAACAGCATGACTTGTTTATCTCATGGCTTTGTGTCTCTGTCTCAGTGAGGCTTGTGTTCTGTTCTGATTCATGACAACACAACAACAGGAAGCATTATTGTTTCTAAGAGAAGATGAAAATCCTCTCATGGGACCAATTGAAACACTTCTTCAAAATTCTATTTATCAGAGAAGAGACATTTATGAGAGGATGGAAGATTTGAAACACACCACAATAAAAGAATTCCTTTCATTTAATGGCAAACAGCAGTTGACCTGAAAAGGACTGATTGGAATGTAGAATAATAAATGTAAATGTGTTTCTCTGTCAGATGAAGAACACAGGTGCTTCCTGGAAAGATTCTTTAACCAGAGCTGGTGGTTGAAACTGTCATTGTGTCATTAAAGTGAAAAGCCACAGCTAACGGTGTGGAGGCTGCAGAGCACAAACCCACACAGCCCGTCTGCTGCAGGAAGGAAGTCTGATTGGCTGTCAGCAGTTTGTTTTCTGTCCTAATAACCACTGAGAACAGATTCATATCTGCTGCTAAACACACTCATCACCTCCCCTCCCTTTCTCTTGTTTTCTGTAAACCTTTTTTCCTCTGAGCCCTCCACCCACACAGAGTTGAACTGAGTCCAATCACCCACCTGAAGCTCATGTCCTGGTAACATGTTGAGGGTATTTAGAGGTTTGGATGATTAAAGATGAAATCATCAAGAAGAGCATTCATTAAATGTTATTTGATTGATCAGACACCTCTGTGATTAATGACTGATTAGGATTTATCCACTAACAGGTCCAGTTAGAGGACCATCAACTTTCAGTGTTCAGCTCTCAAACACTTGAATTTCCACTGACACACTGACCTGCTGCTAATGAAACTATTTCATGACTGTTAATTAAACCCATCCTTCATTTGATCAACATTCAAACCTCAGCACTGACTCATCAAACTGCTGGATGATAGTTTTTAACACTCGTTGATTCAAATCAGCTCTGCTCTTTGTTCATCTGTGGAAACAGCAGTGTCGTCAGCGTAAAGTTTGACATCCACACCGACACATTTATATTAGAGAACTAATACACAAACTAAATGATCTGAAGACACAGAACTGAACCTGGTGGAACAACCACACCTGCTGGTTAAGATAGAAACACTAGATGTTAATGTTTACTAAAAATGGCTTAGGAACCATCATCAAATGACTTTAGGGTGTCAACGTAGCGAATCTTTAGACAAGAAGGAACACACAACAAAATTATTATTTAAAAAGTTTTTGTATTTAAAAAATATAAAAGCTGCATTAAATGCTAAAATGTCTACAATTAAGATATGATTTATTTTATGATTTATTTTACTGTAATAAACAAGCAACACGTCATAAGTGCAGATTTGTATGTGAATATATGTGTTTCTATTTCCAGGATGACAATCAAGACATGAATGAAAAGATACAGATTACAAAGAAGCACATTACAACAAGATTTGTGAATACTGATCAAAGTGATGAATGAGATGAACTGATGAGATCTGATGGAGAGAAAAGAGCAGCAGAAAGCAGTCAGTCAGCATGTGTGGAGTTGGTGGACGGTCCCTTGTTTCTGAGGCTCATCAGCAGAGAGAGTCCACAGCAGTACACCAGACTCTTCACTATCAGCACTGTGTACAGCAGACAGAGCAGCTTCACCCTGCACTGAGACTGGAAGGACACTGACAGACAGACAGACAGACAGACAGACAGACACAGAGACAGACAGATATAAATTAGTGCAAGTGTCAGATTAATCCTGTAAAGTTGTTGTAGTGTCCTCACTGGACATTGGAGCTGTCCATGCAGAGAGGCAGCAGGTGATCTTACAGTGATCTTGCTGCAGAGCTGGCAGGTCTGCTGGCTCTCTCTCTGGAGGACAGGAGGCTGCTGGAGCTGGAAGCTCTGAAACAGAAAAGGAGTCAAATGTTTGGAGCTGCAGTGAGAAATGTCAGTCCTCTGCTCCTCTGCTCTCTTTGACAGCGTCTCCACATGAAGCTGAATCACTGCTGAACACAGTCACCAAGCCTTGGTTACCTTGTAGAGTCTGGGCCTCCACCGTGCCCCCCTCGTGCTTGACGGAGCAGCGGTATCTGTACTTGTGCATATCGTCCCCTTGCAGCAGCATGATGGAGGCGCTGTGTCCCGACTCTCTGAGCTCCAGCTGCTCTCCCTCAGCAGGGGTCAGCTCCTCCAGAGGGCCGTTCTTCTTCTGTCTTTTCCAGGAGAACTGGACCAGAGGAGGAAACATGGCTGAGGCCAGACACAGCAGGGAGCTCTTCCCCTCCAGGTGGGCTCTGGATGCTGCTGCTGGGTACACGCTCACCACGGGCTTCACTACCTGCTCATCTGAAGTTTGACAGCAGACACACATTCACACAGTCAACAGCAGCTTCCAGCACTGCTCTGGATTCAGTCTGATCCTGGAAACTACATGGACTCTGATCACTAAACTACTCATCAATACAGAACAAAGTTCAACCAGCATCAACTTTTTCAGCAGTCTGAGCTACAGTAGCTCGTCTGTTGGATGGGACCACACGGACCAGCCTTCTCAATGATCCTTGGCCGTCCATGAGCTTGTCTCTGGTTCTTCTCCTTCCTTGGACCACTTTTGATAGATAAATGGTAAATGGCCTTGCTTTTATATAGCGCTTTTCTACCTATTGGTACTCAAAGCGCTTTACAGTCATAGACACATCTACCCATTCGCTCACACAAGCACACACACATTCACACACCAGTGCCACGCACTGGGAGCAACTGGGGGTTCAGTGTCTTGCTCAAGGACACTTCGGCATGTGGCACATTCCGGGGATCGAACCGCTAACTCTCTGGTTCGTGGACAACCCGCTCTACCTACTGAGCCACAGCCGCCCCATACTGACCAGGACCAGATACTGACCAGTACAGACAAGGAACATCCCACAAGAGCTGCAGTTGTGGAGATGCTCTGTCTCAGTGGTCATAATGTTACGGCTGATGGCTGCACATATTCCGCATACATTACAATAGAACTTAATTTCCTAAAAGTATTTGACGCTCTCACAACTTTTAAATTTCATGGGTCATAATAACATCTTCGAGAAATTTCAATCAGGTTTTAAACCTCTTCATAGCACAGAAAGTGCCCTCCAAAAAGTAACTAATGATCTCCTTTTAGCTGCTGACAGGGGTGAGAGTGCAATTTTAATTCTTTTAGACCTCAGTGCAGCTTTTGACACTATAGATCACTCCATTTTAATCAACCGTCTTAAAACCTGGGTGGGCATCAAGGACTCAGCACTTGGTTGGTTTTACTCTTACCTTTTAGAAAGAAGCTTCTCGGTCACCACAGGTAATTATTCTTCTTCGTCAGCTCACATTACCTGTGGTGTACCGCAAGGTTCAATTTTAGGTCCAATTTTATTTTCTATTTATATGCTCCCTCTTGGCCATATCATTGAACGCCACAATGTTTCTTTTCATTGTTATGCAGATGACACACAAATATACCTCCCCCTGAGACCTGCTGACCCTGGAAGCCTAGCTGCTGTTTTAGACTGTCTTAGTGATGTGAACTGCTGGATGGCACAGAACCTCCTGAAACTCAACAACTCAAAATCCGAAATCATATTACTTAATCCCCCTATCCACACCAGCTCCATTCTAACCTCTCTTGGTCCCTATGCCAACTGTGTAACACCCACTGCCCGTAATTTAGGAGTAATTTTTGATTCAAACCTCAACTTCGAAAAACATGTCAATAAAGTAGTTCAGTCTTGTTTCTTTCAATTCAAAACCATCTCCAGAATCAAAAAAATCATTTCCCGCCCCGATTTAGAAAAGGTTATACATGCACTAATATTCTCCAGATTAGACTACTGTAACTCACTTCTCTCCGGCATTAATCAAAAATCACTCTCTCGCCTCCAACTTGTGCAAAATGCAGCAGCTAGGCTTCTTACTGGTTTTAACAGACGACAGCACATTACACCGATTTTAGCTTCTCTTCACTGGCTCCCTGTTTGTTTTAGAATTGATTTTAAGATTTTACTGATCACTTTTAAGGCACGTCAGGGGCTGGCTCCAAGTTACATATCAGAGTTACTGACTCCTTACGAGCCAGCCCGCAGCTTAAGGTCCTCAGGTGGTTCCCTTCTGGCTGTTCCAAGGTCGAGGCTCAAAACTAAAGGTGACCGAGCGTTTGCCATCACGGCCCCTCGACTTTGGAACGCCCTGCCTGAGGACATAAGGCTTGCACAGTCAGTGAATTCTTTTAAATCACTACTTAAAACTCATTTTTATAGACTTGCTTTTATGTGAGGTTTGTCCTTTTAACTTTCTTTTTAACTTTAACTTGAATCAAGCCATTCTATTTTACTGTGTTTTATTTTATTTTATTTATATTTATTAATTTTGTTATGTGGTTGTTTATGTAACTTAACTTTTAATTGCTTTTATTGTCTTCTCACATGTTGGTTGTTTTATCTTGCCTGAGTATTTTATTCACGCTTGAATGTTAAAGCACTTTGTAAACGTTGTTTTTAAAAGGTGCTATATAAGTAAGGGTATTATTATTATTATTATAAAATATAAATCCCAACAGAATCCAATCATTTCAAGTCAACATTTAATGGAAAGACATTATTTTCTGCTTTGGAATTTGAAGCCAACAACACGTTTCAAAGAAGTTGGGACAGAAACATGTGGACTGTGTTTCATCACGTCTTCTTTTCTATCTAAAGCAATACTTGGACTACTTCCTACATTTGGACCTTCATTGCTCAGAGAAGTGCTGCTCGTTACTCTCTCTGTTCACAAGATCATTTGTTTCTTTTTGTTCCATAGACCTGGACTGAATTGGGTCAAAGGGCTTTTGTCCACTCTCCACCTTTTGCATGGAATATGTTGCAGAATGACAGGAAACCAACTGAGTTCATTTTTCATTGACCGCTTTGAAATCCAAACTGAGAGGACATGAGGCCGACTCCACAATAAGCACTTGTTTTTAGAAGCTGCTTGTAAATTGAATCATCTTCTTTTTCTTTGTCTTTTAACTGTGTCATTTTCTAACTGTCTTTTCTATTTGCTGCTGCCTATTTTTACCAGGACTCCCTTGAAAAAGAGCTTCTCAGTGTCAGTGGGATCGTCCTGGTTAAAGAAATCTAATCAAACATGGAAATCATTTCCAAATCCCTGAATTGTGTTTTTCACTTGTTCATTTGTCATTTGACTGATTCCAATATGTATTGAATATTCCACATTTAAGAGCACAGACTTCAATCACTAATAAAACACATCAATATACAAGTTTGTGTCAGTCATGTTCAAATGTTGAAATACTTTCTGCTGATGATAGTAATAAAACATTGTAGGAGTCAATTCTATTTCTTCTAATATCACATTGACTTTGTGTTTTTTTCTTTTTCTATGAATCCATTATCAATTAAAGACACATTTACCATCAGATAAAAAGAACTGACAGCCATTAGATCTGACAAGGTTCTAACTTTCAGAAATGATCCAATACAATCGATAGACACTTCAAAACAATCTGAAATAGCTGAACATCAAATATCATCTTGTTTTCAACAACACATGTCACAGAATTACTGAGATGATCAAATCCTAAATGTTTGGAACGTCACTAATATTTACAGAAATAAGGAAGAACTTTAGTTGTTCAGTCAGATTTCAACTTGTTTTCAGAAATGATTGAGCTTTTCTTATGGAACAATGGCTGCAGGATGAATTCTCTACTAATGAGGAAAAAACTAACATGGAAAGGCTGAAGCAGCACAAACTGACTTTAAACACATTTTCAGCTTCTACAATAAAACAACTGAAGGAAAAGAAATGTTTCTTCTTACCTGTTACATACAGTTTAGTTCCAGAGCCATAGATGGGGTAGATGTTGAAGCTGTCACACAGTGAAAAAGACTAATACAAAAACCTGTGTGCTGTTGAGAGAGTCAGCTGAGGTGAAGGAGTCCAATGAGGAAGCAGGATCATATTTCAGCTCCATGATGTGTTTCTCTAATGTTCACATCAACATGACTGTCTCTTCTTCTCTTTTCTTTTAGCCACACTAGCAGCATGGCTCTGATGTCAATGGTTCCTTAGTTCCTTTATTTTCTTTCTTGTACATTTTTCATGTCATTTATTTTGGTATATTCTTATATTATTCTTATCAAGCAGAACCCCTTCCATAGCGGCACCATGGAGGGGGTGGGACTGGTTTTCCATCATGGATGACAGCTTTGCTTCCATCCTCCAATCACCCACCACCTCCACAGGCTCGAGAGGGCAGCCCAGAACAGAGCCGGCCTTCTTCACCAGTCTGTTCAGTCTCTTCTTGTCTGTCTCTGAGATGCTGCTGCTCCAGCAGACCACTCCATAGTAGATGGCTGATGCCACCACAGAGTCATAGAATGACCTCAGTAGTGCTCCCTGTACTCTGAAGGACCTCAGTGTTCTTAGCAGGTAGACTCTGCTCTGCTCTTTCTTATAAATGACCCTCATGTGGTCAGACCAGTCCAGGTTGTTGTTCAGGTCAACACCCAGGTATTTATAAGGGTCCACTCTCTCTATGTCCATTCCCTGGATGTTCACCTGAATGTTTACAACCTACATTCAACTGAATAAACTACAAAGATATTTAATGATCAACCTGATCAATGTGATTGTTTTTCGGTAAATATTCGCTCATTTTGAATCTGATGCCTGCAACATGTTCCATAGAAGCTGGGACAGGGTCAAGAAAAGACTGAGAGAGTTGAGGAATGGAAAGGTGAACAGGTGAACTGGAAACAGGTGAGAGTCATGACTGGGAATAAAAGGAGAGAGTTTTTCAGTTCTGATTAAATAAACCAACAGTTTTCTATCTTCTACTAAAAATCAAACCTGAACCTTCAAGCTGCTGAAGTGTTGTTGTAGAGAAACGTTTGTTTGTAGAGGAAAGGTCAGGAGATCACCATGAATGTCAGGGTTCATCCTCTGAGAACCATGAACATCCACAGGAAACTGATGGAAATCTGTCCAACAACGTCAGCGTCCTAAGAAGCTGCTGCTAGAAGAACTAAGTCCTGACCTGACATCAGTCCAAGATTTGTCTTTGAAAATGGAAGAAAGTGAAATGATGTGGTGAAATCTGCTGGAAGGTGTTAAACAACAAGTGCTGCTGGAAGTGTTTTCATGAAGAGAACATTAACATTGTGAAGCAGGAATGGACTTTATTCCAGCAGCAGCTCAGAGCAGAGGAGCTTCATCTTCATCTGGAACATTTGTCTGAAATCATTCATTCTATTCAACTTTGACTCTGAAGATCTCTTTGTGTTCTTTTGCTCTTTGATTGAATTCTTTTGATTGACTTTGTATTTCTGCTCTTTGTTCTTCTCTGTCTTGTTTTCATCTTTTTTCTAACTGTTGAAATATCTGCTAACAACATCAATAAATCTGATGTCAAAGAAATAGTGAGAGCAGGAAAGAAGAATCTCCCTCAGCTCAGTATGTTTGGGACTCTGTCTGAGATGGAGGTGAAATATGTGAACCTGGGCTGTGGTTTACTGCTCTCTTCCTGTCACAAACACTGTTTGACATCTGTTCATCTGTTGGTTTTTGTTCAGGCTGCTCGCATCATTTCTCACTGTGGGCATCAATCTTCCCACAGTAGCAGTAGTAGGTGGCTGAATGATTGACTTGAACTTTCTCTATCTTCAACTCACAAACGTTCTGATTATACACAGCTGAGAAATCATCTATCTGAGGATGATTGTAATTTACTCTGTCTATATTACCCTTGTTCTTCTCAATAGAAAGAATCTCTCTGAATGCTTCTTTCTTCTGGAGCCAGTGTATCGAATCACCATCACACTGGTCAGCTCGTCCGCATCTGAAGGAGACTGTTTGACCAACTCTCCTGGTCAATGTTAACTGGTCCTGGGTCAACTCTGCTGCCATGGCAACCAGCGCTGTAGAGACACAGACAGATAGATGAAGGTTAGTGAGACAGTGTTTGTTAAAGGTGGAGTTTGTTGGAAACACTCACCTGAACACAGACAGCACAGAGCAGCAGCTGGGAGGAAAAGCATTTTGTGCAGTGGTGTATCCTCTGGTGAACCTGGGGAGAAGTGGAGCTCTGATGCAGCTGAGGCCCAACAAGGACGAGCTGTGAGATCAGACGAGGCCACGTGGTTTCTAGCAGGTCCTCAAAGCTCCCATCAGCCCCTGCAGCCCACAGATGAGACTGCTGCTGCTGATTGACAGCTCAGATCAAGCTGCTGTGTGCTTTCATGGTCTTGATTTCAATCTGACAGCAGATGAAAAAAATCTGGCTCACATGATGCAGAAAGACTAAAAAACATTCATGTTCCCACAAACACATTCAGGTTGGTGGTGAATTTAGTAACACAGACTGTTATCTGTTGTTGAAGAGCTGAGATGAAAATACAAAACTACAAATCCACACAGCTCCTCAACTCTGATTGAACTCTAACTATTTGACATTTAAAGAGATGAAAGCATTCAAACTCCTTGACAGAGCAGCTTTACTGTGGAATATGGAATATTACTGTGCAGCTTTAATATCTCTCAGGACATACAGGAGGAATTTGACAAGTGAAAGCAGAAGATCAAATGTTTGACTTCAACTCCTAAAAGTAGAATCAAAGCTCAGTGACTCTGAGAGATTTTGCTCAGTTAGAAGAGATTTCCTGCTCTGACATGTTTGATCAGCTCTGATCATTTTGAAATGAAGAAGCAAAGAGAAGCAGCGTCATCCTGTAGTGAGTCACTGGAAGTACAAAGGCATCCAGACACAAATGACACACAATGGTTGAGAAAAACAGCTGGGAGCTCTGGACGCAGAACATCCACCAAGTTCTGGACAAACAGAGTCATGATGGTGTCAGCTGCTTGTTCATTACCACTGGAGCTGTTCACATCTGCAGCTTTAGCATTCAAAGAAAAACTCCAATGATGAGTTTGATCAATGAAAATGAAAATCTCCTCCTCCATGAATCATTTCATTCCTCCTTCTTTTCAGACTGGATCTCTCTCTATCTCTACTTTCATGATATTCAGCAGATATGATCAGTATCACTTACTGTACTTGGACACTTTCTTTCCTTTTAATCTTTGCACTTGTGGCTGCTGTCAACACTGTCATGTCAATCACATGAATGTTTCCTTCAATCCAATCTGCTGTCTCCATGTTCTACTGGAGAGAATCAAACAGTCCCTCTGCCGCCCTCTGCTGGTTCAAACAGCACACTGCTTCACTCCAGCCAGTCTGAATCCTCCATTCAGTGTTAGAGCGGGAACAAACAGGACTGTCAGTGTTCTGTGTTTGGAGATGGAGCTGTTGGAGTGGATGATGATGCTAACAGGAATAAGACACTTTATATTTCTGCTGGAAAACCTTGGTGTCCTGTACACATGAAACACTGCTCTGTAAAAATCTATCAGTGACATTTTTCTGAGTGTTGTGTAGCAGTGTCTTCTTTCTGGTCATGTGGATGTTGGACTTGTTTTACTGTGGATACAGATATTTTTGTAGCCGTTTCCTCCAGTGTCTTCACATGGTCCTTTGCTGCTGGGACTGATCTGAACTTCTGGTACCAAAGTCCGTTCATCTCTAGAAGACAGGATGTGTCTCCTTCCTGAGCACTATGATGGTGTCCTGGTCCCATGATGTGTAGTATTATTTCTACACATCAACGTGGTTCCTTCAGACATTTGAAAATTGCTCCCAAGCTTGAACCAGACTTGTCCAGGTCCACAGTTTGTTTTCTGAGGTCTTGGTTGATTTCTTTTGATTTTCCCATGATGTTAAATAAAACCTTTGAAGGTAGGCCTTAAAATACATCCACAGATACACGTCCAGTTGACTCAGATGATGTCAGCTAGCCAATCAGAAGCTTCTAAAGCACTGACATCATTTTCCGGAAACGTTTATGCTGTTTAAAGGTGGAGTCAGCTGGAGATATAGTGATGTATATATAGTGATATAAGGAGTATCAGCAAACAAGGATTTACTAGACTCAGTGAACTCTACCAGATCAGAACACTATACATCAGAAAGATGAGCCAAGCAACCTGAGAGATTGATCAACATGTCAGAGTTTGACAACTTTCCTTGGGTCAAGGCCACTGACAAACCACAGTCCCTCACTTCAGCACTGGACAGCTCCTCTGAACCCTCTCTACTGCCAGGCTAACACAAGGAGAGGTAACTTCAGCACTGGACAGCTCCTCTGAACCCTCTCTACTGCCAGGCTAACACAAGGAGAGGTAACTTCAGCACTGGACAGCTCCTCTGAACCCTCTCTACTGCCAGGCTAAAACAAGGAGAGGTAACTTCAGCACTGGACAGCTCCTCTGAACCCATCATATCCACACATCAAGCGGTCCGTCCCAAAAGAACCCGTTGTCAAAGACTGAGCACCATCTCCCTCTACTGCAGCTTCAAGTAAAGGAGATAAGCTAGCATCACTGCTGGAAACTTCAGGTCAAGCTTATTTGGAGTCTGTCTAATGGGAATCAGTGTCCCGCCCAGCTCAGGAAAGGGCTCGTCCTCATCAGGAGTTTCAACCCCATCCCTGTACTCCTGCAGCATCTCCACTTCCTCCTCTGTTAGCCTCTTGATCCACACTTTGAAAAAGTTCCTGGTCTGTCTAACAGACTTCTGCCCAGGATGGAGAGCCACCACCGATGTGTCCCTCAGACCAGGTCCAGCTACATCCACTAGTCCTCTTAGAGTGAAGACTCCACTGGAACACAGCATCCTGGAGAGACCTGGTGTTGTGGTGTCCTCTGTGTCCAGCCTCGCTCCGTTGATGAGAGGCTCTTCTAAGAGCCAGTGAAGAGAACTTGTTCGTTCAAGTTTCTTCCAGTAAAAAATACTCCATGTTTTAAAAAATGAAAACCTTTAAATCCATTAAAAACAGAGCACTGTCCAGCCCCAGTCCTTCTGTCCTTTTTAAAATGCAGCTCACCACGTCTCTCCAGACCAGGCCTATGGTTTACCAGGACCTATGAGGTTCTTCTGTAAAAACTGCAGTCTGAATGTTGCTACTCTGCTCTGGACATGTACCAGGACATGTCCTCCCTCATCTCTTGATAAAAACAAGACACTCTGAGGCAGTCTAGTTTGTCCCAGAAACAATCAACTAAGACAGCTCATAGCTTCACTGTTAGACCCTTAGGTGGTTCTAAACAAGCTGGCTGGAACCAGAGAGAGAGAGTCAAGGATCCTTCCATTTACCTTAGACCAGCTTCACCTGAGGGACAGAACACAAGACACCAGGTCTAACCATTCTTTACCTCTGTTGAGCAGCAGAGGGGGAAACCAGAGCCTGGAACAGACTGTAGAGTTAGGACTGTGGCTTGAAAAGAATGAAGATGAACTCAACACACCTGGTCCTTTAGATCTTTAGAATCAGGAGGGTAGAGAAATATGGCTTTTAAAGAAATGAGTACATGTTAATGCTTTAACTTCCATGAATGCTCAAACTGTTGGAACTGTTGGAATATTTCATTATTTTATTCTCAACAGAATAAAAAGACTTTGACCTCATAGTAAAAGATATCTGTACAGAAGAGCATCGCTGCCACGGCAGAAAAAGACAAATGGATCAGTTTTCACGTTGTAACCAGATATTTTCATGTTAAAACATAAAAACTAAGGCGTTAAAACGTCATCACTCACTGTCACTGACACTGATCTGTTTTTCTTTTGTGGCGTGGCAGCGATGCTCTGAAATGTCCTCGTTATATTGAATTTATAATTTATATGTCTGTGAGCTTACTTTTTATCTGTGCTCTCACCTCTAACCACTGACTGTATATCTACTTTCTACAGTCTATGCTATAGAGTGACTTGATGATTGGTATGTGTTGCAGTTCCTCCCTGTGACCAGTAGAGGGGAGTAAATGTTTCAAATGTCCTGTTAAATGTCAACATGAAGGAAACTGTCATTAAAACTGCACTAAGTGTTGTTAATCAACAATAATGTTCATTTTAATAATGACAATAAAACCAATGTATTCATGTTGATTTGGACAGTTATCAAGTTATTATAATCACATAAACACTGCTGGTTTCAAGCTATTTAAAATGCTCTACTGCAGACTGGTGGCCCTGACCTCCCACGTAATGAAGCCCTTCCAGTGACTTGTTCTGGTACAGCTGTGAGACACTGTCAACACTCATCTGGACCCTCTCCAGTTGGTCTACCAGCCATGACTTGGAGTTCAGGATGCCATCATCTTCCTGCTCACCTGGATAAATCAGCGAGCTCTGTGAGGGTCACATTCTTTGACTTTTCCAGACCTTTTAACATCATCAGGCTGACTCTTCTGGGTGAGAAGCTTCAAGCTGTGCAGGTTGATGCCCCCCTGGTGTCCTGGATCATTGACTACCTCACTGGAAGACCACAGTATGTGCAGCTGCAACACTGTGTGTCAGACAGACAGGGTGGTCAGCAGCACTGGGGCTCCACAAGGGACAGTCCCGCCACCTTCAGAAGTTTTCTGATGACTCTGTGGTAGTAGGATGTATCAGTGATGGTGAGGAGGCTGAGGACAGGACTGTGGTGGGAAACTTTGTCACATGGTGCGAGGACAACTTCCTGCAGCTGAATGTGACGAAGACAAAGGAGCTGGTTGAGGACATGAGGAGGAAAAGGGCTCTGGTGACCCCTGTTACCATCTGGGGGACCATGTGGACATTGTGGAGGACTACACATATCTGGGAGTGCACATCAACAATAAACTGGACTGGTCAAAGAACACTGGGGCTACTCTACAAGAAGGACCAGAGTCGACTCTACTTTCTGAGGAGACTGAGGTCCTTCAACATCTGTCAGACAATGTTGAGGATGTTCTCTGAGTCTGTGGTGGCCAGTGTGCTCCTGTAATAGACTCAACAAACTGATCCTCAAGGCCAGTGATGTTGTAGAGGTGGAGCTGGACTCTTTGAACACAGTGTCAGAGAGGAGGATGTTGGTAAGAGTGAAGACCATCCTGGACAACTCATCCCACCCACTCCACAACACACTGGTCAGTCTAAGGAGAACCTTCAGTAACAGACTCATTCTACCCAAATGTACCACAGAACGCCACAGGAGCTCATTCCTGCCTGTGGACATCAAACTTTATAACTCCTCCCACTGAGTGTTGGTCACTCTTAACACTCTTAACACTTCAGACGCTTTAATTTATTTACAACCTCTTACCTCTGTATATTGTGAACACTTGTGCAATATTGTTTCTTTACTTTTATGCATCTGACTTTTATTGTTTTTTATATATTTTTGTATTACTTTTTATTCTATTGTATTTACTCTGTCACCTAGCAACTGTCACTTTATGGGAGCAACAGCAACAAAACAGTTTCCTTGAAGGATTAATAAATGATTCTGATTCTGATTCAGTTCCAGACTATGGCCACAAGGTGGCAGCAAACAGACGTGTTTCAATTAAATTCATTTCAATTCATTCACACAGCAGTTAACATGTAGTAGCACAGAACTGCAGGACTAGTAATAAAGAAGAAATTAGAGAAGAGAGTAGAGGACATGTCCTCAGTGCATCGTCCCCCAGCAGCCTAGGCCTATAGCAGCATCACTAAGGGATGGTTCAGTCCAGCTCTAATTATAAACTTGATCAAGTCTTAGTCCTGTCCTTAAAAGTAGAGAGGGTGTCTGCCTCCTGAACCCAAACTGGGAGCTGGTTCCACAGGAGAGGAGCCTGATAGCTGAAAGCTCTACCTCCCATTCTACTCTTAGAAACTCTAGGAACCACAAGTAGGCCTGAACTTTGAGATGGAAGTGATCTGTTGGGATGATCTGGTACAATGAGGTCTTTAAGATATGATGGAGCTAGGCCTTTAAGGGCCTTGGATGGAAGGAGGAGGATTTTTAATTCTATTCTAGACTTTAAAGGGAGCTAATGAAGAGAAGCTAAAACTGGAGTAATATGATCTCTCTGGTTAATTCCTGTCAATGCTCTTGCTGCAGCATTTTGAATCAATTGGAGGCTTTTTAAAGAGTATTTGGAGCCAGGCAGTAATGAATGATGAATCTCTGAGATGTTTAGAGACAAACACAATGACTTCTGTTGAGTCTGAGTTTAAGAGGAGGAACTTCCAGGTCATCTAAACCTTTATGTCTCTAATCAGAGTTGAGGAGCTGTGTGGATTTGTAGTTTTGTATTTTCATCTCAGCTCTTCAACAACAGATAACAGTCTGTGTTACTAAATTCACCACCAACCTGAATGTGTTTGTGGGAACATGAATGTTTTTTAGTCTTTCTGCATCATGTGAGCCAGATTTTTTTCATCTGCTGTCAGATTGAAATCAAGACCATGAAAGCACACAGCAGCTTGATCTGAGCTGTCAATCAGCAGCAGCAGTCTCATCTGTGGGCTGCAGGGGCTGATGGGAGCTTTGAGGACCTGCTAGAAACCACGTGGCCTCGTCTGATCTCACAGCTCGTCCTTGTTGGGCCTCAGCTGCATCAGAGCTCCACTTCTCCCCAGGTTCACCAGAGGATACACCACTGCACAAAATGCTTTTCCTCCCAGCTGCTGCTCTGTGCTGTCTGTGTTCAGGTGAGTGTTTCCAACAAACTCCACCTTTAACAAACACTGTCTCACTAACCTTCATCTATCTGTCTGTGTCTCTACAGCGCTGGTTGCCATGGCAGCAGAGCTGACCCAGGACCAGTTAACATTGACCAGGAGAGTTGGTCAAACAGTCTCCTTCAGATGTGGACGAACTGACCAATGTGATAGTCGTTTGCCTTATGTAGTCTGGTACCAGAAGAAAGAAACAGAAACATTCAGATGGATTACTGCTATTGAAAGGAATAGTGGTGCCATAGCTCCAGGTTCCAGCCATCCTCAGAAAGATGATTTCTTAGCTGTTAATAATGAGAACGTCTGGGAGTTGGAGATAAAGAATGTTCAAGTCAATCATTCAGCCACCTACTACTGCTGCTGCTGGAAGGCTGATGCCCACAGTGAGAAATGATGCGAGCAGCCTGAACAAAAACCAACAGATGAACAGATGTCAAACAGTGTTTGTGACAGGAAGAGAGCAGTAAACCACAGCCCAGGTTCACATATTTCACCTCCATCTCAGACAGAGTCCCAAACATACTGAGCTGAGGGAGATTCTTCTTTCCTGCTCTCACTATTTCTTTGACATCAGATTTATTGATGTTGTTAGCAGATATTTCAACAGTTAGAAAAAAGATGAAAACAAGACAGAGAAGAACAAAGAGCAGAAATACAAAGTCAATCAAAAGAATTCAATCAAAGAGCAAAAGAACACAAAGAGATCTTCAGAGTCAAAGTTGAATAGAATGAATGATTTCAGACAAATGTTCCAGATGAAGATGAAGCTCCTCTGCTCTGAGCTGCTGCTGGAATAAAGTCCATTCCTGCTTCACAATGTTAATGTTCTCTTCATGAAAACACTTCCAGCAGCACTTGTTGTTTAACACCTTCCAGCAGATTTCACCACATCATTTCACTTTCTTCCATTTTCAAAGACAAATCTTGGACTGATGTCAGGTCAGGACTTAGTTCTTCTAGCAGCAGCTTCTTAGGATGCTGACGTTGTTGGACAGATTTCCATCAGTTTCCTGTGGATGTTCATGGTTCTCAGAGGATGAACCCTAACATTCATGGTGATCTCCTGACCTTTCCTCTACAAACAAACGTTTCTCTACAGCAACACTTCAGCAGCTTCAACATTCTTTATTGTCAAATACTCTGTAACAATGCAGCATCATTATCAGTCATGAGACTCTTGGTTCATGGATCCACTCGACTTCACAGGTATAAAAATATAATAAATAAAATAAAATCATTAAAAACAAAAAGATAAAAAGAAAGAGATATATGATAAATATATAGAAACAGAATAAAGTCAAACTGTGAATGTGTTGCAGTTCAACAGTTCAGTAGCCTGATGGCTGGTGGGTAAAAACTGTCCCTGAACCTTCTGGTTCATGTGTAGGTTCTCCAGAACCACCTGCCAGACGGTAGGAGTGTAAATAGTCTATAGCTGGGTGGCAGTGCTGTGTCGTCCTCCTGCTGATGGCAGCTCTGACCTGGTGATGTACTGGGCTGATTTTACCACCCTCTGCATCTAGTCACTTAGTTTCTCTTGATGTCATTACCTTGGCCTCCAGTACTACTGGGAGAAACCCTCTTTGTGTCGGTCCGTCTCAGATGAGGCATGGTAGAGTTTTAACTTGTTCTTGTAGATGTAGAGATGAACTGTGTTAACTGACGATGGTTTTCTGAAGCGTTCCTGAGCCACCTGCTAACATCCTTTACACAATGGTGTGTTTTAATGCAGGGCAGCCTGAGGGGTCAAAGGTCACAGACATTCATTGTTGGTTTTCAGTCTTGCTGCTTACGTACAGAGATTTCTCCAGATTCTCTGAATCTTCTGATGATATTATGGTCTGTAGATGATGAAACATTGTTCTTAAACTATTGGACTGTTTGCTCACACAGTTGTCATCAAAGTGGTGAACCTCACTCCATCCTGAGCCTTTCAGGGAGGCTCCTTTTATTCCCAGTCATGACTCTCACCTGTTTCCAGTTCACCTGTTCACCTTTCCATTCCTCAACTCTCTCAGTCTTTTGTAAAAAAATAGAAAAAACCTAGGCACTCATGGATGAGTGCCTAGGTTTTTTCTATTTTTTTACATTTGATTAAGCCCTCAACCTAAGAGCACCATCTTAACAACAAAAAAAGATATATGGTTCCAGGCAGCACTCCAACTCAACCTTTTTTCTCTCAGTCTTTTGTTGACCCTGTCCCAGCTTCTATGGAACGTGTTGCAGGCATAGGGCTGGGTGATAAAACAATAACAATATATATCGCGATAGACACGTGATCGATATCAATAGAAAATACGCTCGATAGAATGTTCGATAATTTCACCCGAACTCCGTTAGAAAAAAATAGGAAGAAAACCCTGAGCCAGAACTGCAAGTCATTCTTGGGGGTGTAGGCAGAGGAAGAGCTTTAGCCTCTCGACCTATCATGGCCCAGCTGAGCCAGGTTGGTGGCATCAACAACAAAGAACGACGTGGAGCGAAAGGAGAATATGTGTGCAACAGCACGAGAGGAAAGTGTAGATAAAAAAAGGAAAGGTCACGTCACCAGTTTGGCAATATTTTGGTTATTTTAAGTCAGACAAGAGTCAGACCTATGTTGTCTGCTAACTTGGTCGCGAGTGAGCATATTAACTGGCTTTTGTCTCTTGATTAGTGTAAGAGTAAGTTAAGTTTCGTTTATCTGCCAGCCGAGGGAGTGGCTGCTGACTCGGTTAAGCAGGGATCCACGAGCAGCGGTTATGAGTCGGTTAAGTTTCGTTTCTCTGCGTATTGTGCTTAAATGAGTGAGTGTCTGAGTGCCTTAGTTTGCTGGTTATATGATCTGAATCTTTTTTTCCACTGCTACTGAATATTACGGAGCCCCTAAAGGGACAGGGAAAAAAAATAAATAAAAAATGAAACGTATCTCGTGCGCACGAGTATCAGGTACAGACCAGGTGGACAAAGGAGGAGTCAGGTATCAGGCAAACTCGGAGGTCGTTTATTTCAGTAACAGGGTCAAAACCAGGAAGTCAGGATACTGGCAAAGGTACAATTATCCGGCAGGCAAAAACTCAGGTAGAACGACAGGCTAAGGTCACAACTAGAGAAAACTTCGAAGAAAAGGGCTCGAACGCTTCAGGAAAACCAAAAAGACGATCTGACATAGAAGGAGAGGGGAACACAGCTTAAATACACGAGGGAGAGGGAGACAACGAGACACAGGTGAAACACATGAGGGCGGGGAAAGCAATCAGAGACTGAACTAGACAGGAAGACAGACTTCATGAGACTCACACTACAAAATAAAGCAGGAAGTGACAAAAGGGACAGACAACTGAACTGAAAAAAAAACAACAAACACTACGTGGTCCTGACAGTACCCCCCTTCCTAGGGCCGACGCCTGGCGGCCCAGGACCTTGAGAGGCATGGAAGTCTTTAATAAGTTGGCGGTCCAGAACGTGACGGGAGGGCAACCAGGATCTCTCCTCAGGACCGTATCCCTCCCAATCCACAAGGTACTGGAGTCCATGACCCCGCCGCCTGACCGCCAACAGCTTCCTCACAGAATAGGCTGGACCCCCATCGATGATCCGGGGGGGTGGAGGGGGTCTGGTGGAGGGAACTAGCAGGCTCTCCTTGACTGGTTTGACACGGCTTACATGGAAGGTGGGATGAATTCTGGAGGATCTGGGGAGCTGGAGTCTGACAGCAGATCTGTTAATAATTTTGGACACTGGGAATGGTCCAATGAACCTTGGTGCCAACTTACGGCATGGAACCTTCAGGGGAAGATCACGGGAGGAAAGCCAGACTTTTTGTCCCGGGGTATACTCTGGAGCTGGGTGGCGGTGGCGATCGGCCGACTTCTTGTATAACAGAGAGGATTTGAGGAGGGCCCTCCTTGCTCGGATCCAACTCCCTCTGCATCGTCGTACCATGGCCGCAGCAGATGGAACTGGAACGTCCTTTTCTAGGCTCTGGAAAAGAGGAGGCTGGAAACCGAATACAGTCTGAAAGGGGGTTAGGTCGGTAGATGAAGAAGGCAAGGTATTGTGAGCAAATTCAACCCAGGGAAGTGATTTGGCCCAGGAGGAGGGGTTCTGAGCAGTTAAACAGCGAAGTCCTGTTTCTAAGTCTTGGTTTAAGCGTTCTGTTTGACCGTTACTTTGAGGGTGGTAGCCAGAGGTGAGATTGGGTTTGGCGTTAATTAATTCACAAAATGCCCTCCAGAATTGGGCAATGAACTGAGGCCCCCGATCTGACAGGATAGTCCGAGGGAATCCAAAATCTTTGAACACTCTGGTCATGAGAATGTCAGCAGTTTCTTTTGCGGAGGGGAGTTTAGGGAGTGGAATAAATTTAACCATTTTGGAAAATCGGTCTACTGTCGTGAGAATGACTGTGTTACCTTGGGATTCAGGCAACCCTGTGACGAAGTCCACTGAAATGTCTGACCAAGGGCGCAGAGGGATGGGCAAAGGTTGGAGGAGACCAGCTGGGGGAGCTGTGGACGACTTCTGTTGAGCACAAACTGTACATGCAGAAATGAACTCTATGACATCCTTCCTCATTTTGGGCCACCAAAATCTTTCGGCCAGTCTAAAAAGTGTGCGTCTAACTCCCGGGTGGCCAGACAACTGGGAACAGTGTCCCCACTGAATTACCTCACTCCGGAGATTGGGGGGAACAAACAACCTGTTGGGAGGCAACGACGCAGGTCTGGGAATAGTCTGGTTGGCTTCTATCACTTTGGATTCAATGCTCCAGGTGAAGCCCCCCAGTATCCTTTCTGAGGGTATGATGGGGAACTGTCTTTCCTCTGGCTCCTCAGGAGAAAACATCCGTGACAAGGCATCCGGCTTTTTGTTCTTAGAGCCTGGTCTGTAAGACAGGACATAGTCAAACCTTGAGAAGAACATAGCCCACCTGGCTTGACGAGGATTTAACCTTTTGGCGCTCTTAATGTACTGCAGATTCTTGTGGTCAGTCCAGATGAGAACTGGATGAACTGCCCCCTCCAGCCAGTGCCTCCACTCTTCCAGGGCCACCTTGACAGCCAGCAGCTCCCGATCCCCCACCGCATAATTCCTTTCTGCTGAAGTAAGCTTGCGAGAAAGGAAGGCACAGGGATGAACCTTTCCATCCTTACCCGACCTCTGAGACAGGACCGCCCCGATGCCGACATCCGATGCATCAACTTCAACGATAAATTGACGGTCCGAGCTCGGCAGAGTGAGAACGGGAGCTGTGGCAAAGGATTCCTTCAGGCGCTGGAAAGCTGCATCTGCGGGGGGAGACCACTGGAAGAGAGTCTTTGAAGAGGTTAGTGCATGAAGGGGGGCGGCCACAGAACTAAACCCCTTAATGAACTTCCTATAGAAGTTTGCAAAACCTAGGAAGCGTTGCAGTTCTTTTCTGGAGGTTGGAGTGGGCCAGGTCAGCACCGAATGAACCTTTGAAGGGTCCATTTCCATTTTTCCTTCAGAAATCACATATCCCAGGAAACTAACCTGGTCTTTGTGAAATTCACACTTCTCGGCTTTAACGTACAGTTTATTCTTCAGCAGGCATGTGAGAACCTCTCGTACAGTAGAAATGTGCTCATCCATACTCTGAGAGAATATCAAGATATCATCCAAGTACACAAAGACTTTTTTATTCAACAGGTGACGGAGGACATCATTTAACAAGGACTGAAAAACGGCTGGAGCATTTGTAAGACCAAAAGGCATAACAAGATACTCGTAATGTCCAATGGGAGTATTGAAAGCCGTTTTCCACTCATCTCCTTCTCGGATTCTGACTAGGTGGTAAGCATTTCGGAGGTCTAATTTAGTGTAGACCTTAGAACCCTGAAGGATGTCGAATGCAGAGGAGATGAGAGGAAGAGGGTACCTGTTCTTTACCGTTATGTTGTTTAGTTGAGTGTAGTCAATGCAAGGTCTCAACGTTTTGTCTTTTTTCTCAACAAAGAAGAAACCAGCTCCAGCAGGGGAGGAGGATGGGCGAATGAGTCCAGCTTGTACAGACGTTTTGATGTATTCCTCCATGGCAAGACGTTCGGGTGCAGACAGGGAGTACAGGCGGCCTTTAGGGATGGGGGCCCCCGGCAGGAGATCTATGGCACAGTCACTGTCCCTGTGAGGAGGAAGAGAAGTAGCCTTGCTTTTACTGAATACGTCCTTGAGATCATGATAACATTCAGGAACTCCCTTCAAATCTGGGGAAGTACTTAGTTCAGAACCAGCAAGCTCAGGGGCCTGTCTGGAATGTCCAGAAAAACAGTTTTTGGTGCAGTCTTTTCCCCAGTTCAGAATAATTCCCAAGGCCCAATCAATATGAGGATTGTGAGTAACTAGCCACGGATAACCCAAAATGAGGGGATGTACAGCTGAATTGAAGAGATGAAAGGATATTTGCTCCGAGTGTCCATCAGAGAAGGTGAGTTTAACTGGTGAGGTTTGATGTGTGACATGACTCAACAGCCTACCGTCCAAAGCTGTAGCAGTTAAGGGCTCAGGGATAGGAATAGTCTTAAGTCCTAATTGTTAGGCCAATTTAAAGTCCATGAGGTTAGTGTCAGCTCCTGAATCTATCAATGCCCTCTGAGGTGTGGTGGAAGTCAATGTGGCAAGAGTGACACAGTTTAGCTGTCTCTGATTTAGTGTCTTGCAGTGTGTAACACTCACCAAGGATTTGAAGGTGGATGAAGAAACGGTACCTCGGTTAGGACATTTGGCTATGACGTGCCCAAGTTGGCCACAATAGATGTGTGATACACTTATGTGAGAGCATAAGAAAATTTGTTATTTACATGACTATTATTCTACACAGTGTTTTTTTTACTGTCGGCAATAACCAGCTCAGTGTTTAACATAATTTCAACATTTTATTGAAACGATCAGTATTAAGGTAGGAAGGAAATAATCAGGTGGAACCAAAGTGCGGGTATCGTTACACCGCGGTACCTAAGGTGAGAGACTCCTCCCTCTCCCTCCAGACAGAGTTTCGGAGCAAAAGATGGCGACTCGTTCTTTCACGCACTAACTTCATTGGTTCGGTTTTCCAGGTCGGTACCCAGTAAAACTTATAGAAACTATTTCCTCCTGAAGTGGGTAGTGGTGTATTGTAGCTGTGATAAGTTTGTTGAATTTCTGATGTGTGTAACCGAGTTGAAGAGCTGCGTTTATAAGCGGCAGGAGCGGACTTCTCAAAACAATGGCGCTAGCGGCTAGTTAGCATGTGTAAATTGCGACTCTGTATGTGTGATTTTGTGTGCTAGTGTCCTCACTCCCTGGCATGTTTTAAATTTCGGTTTTGAGGTATCCTGATGTGTTATGAATGACATGTGATGAAGGAAATGTTAGTGTTCAAGGAACAAAGTTAATCCTGAAGTTACAGAGGAGTAATTATGTCTGGTCTGTGTTCAAAAAAAATGCATTACAATTTAAGCAGTTGTCCCTATGTGTATGATGTTTCATGGTTATGACTGAAGTCATTTAAATATTCATCTAAAGCCAAAGAGGGTTTATGATTTACATGATTACATTAGTATGATGGTGGATTTCTTGAGTTAAAGAACAAAAATACCTATAAGTGAAAAACACATGATCTATTCTTTGGATTATTGCACTTGAAAGAAAGAGTGATGTTTATTTTTATAAAGACATGGTTATTTCTGTGAATGTGTATGTGGAAAATGTTGCCTTCAGATGTGTGAAACAAAAGACAACTATATTGATTTATTCAAATTTAAACTAACAAATGGACTTTAAAACTGAAACAAGATTACACTAGGGAATGTTTATTTTTATGCCATGATTTTGAAAGTTTGTAATAAACAGACAGAGTTTCGGAGCAGAAGATGGCGACTCGTTCTTTCACGCACTAACTTCATTGGTTCGGTTTTCCAGGGAAGTGAAGAGCGGTGGATCCCAGCAACCAGAAGGAAGAAAAAAAAAAATCATTTGTTACTCCAGTTCCATCTTGAAACCCGTAACAGATGCACCGACCTTCGAGGAATCTCCGTTGACGTTCAGTTGGAGACAACCGGGTGTGGCCGATCTGCATGGGTTCGGGAGCTTCGGAAGAGGATTCAAACTCCTGGGTTGGAGCCGAGGGGACAGCTGTCCGGGGAGTGGGTGTTCGGAAGAGTGGGGTAGTGGTTCTGCTGCGCTGTCGTTCCAGGAGCCTCTGGTCAATTCTGGATGCCAAAGAGACAAGGGCATCCAGCTCGGAGGGGAGATCGAGGGGAGCAAGGTAGTCTTTCAGGCGCTCTGAGAGTCCCTGATAGAAGGCATCCACAAGCGCAGATTGATTCCAGCCACTGTCGGTTGCTAAGGTACGGAACTCAATGGCATAGTCCATAACTGACCGTCTGCCCTGCTTTATATTAACAAGAGCCTTAGCTGCCTCTCTACCTGGGGTGGCAGAATGGAAAATTTGCTTAAAGGTCTCAAGAAATATGGGTAGAGAATTACATACCACGGAACGTCTGTTCCATTCTGAGGTGGCCCAGGCCTTGGCTCTCCCCGACAGGTAAGATATTATATAGGCTATTTTGGCTCTGTCTGATGGAAATGCATGGGCCTGGAACTCGAAGTGGAGCTCACACTGAGTTATGAACGGCCGGCAGTCTCCAGAATCACCCGAGAAACGCTCCGGGCTGGAAAGTCTTATGGAGCGGGGTTCTTGGAATTCAGGCTGTTGAGGAGCGGATACTGGAGCGGAGGCTGGAGGAGCCGGAGCGTCCACAGCAGTGGATTCTGATGAGATGTCCAGCCTCTGAAGCCGATTGATGATGTGGGACAGCTGCGCCGAGACCGAGACACTCTGCGCCTCAGCACGTGAGGTGGCTTCTGAAAGCTCGTAACGGATCTGTGCGATCTGATGGTCTTGCTGATAGAGCTTATCTCCTTGCGCCTTCAGCGCGGTGTGGAGATGGTCTGACTCCGATGTGTCCATAGTTCTTGGTCAGATCGTACTATCAGGTACAGACCAGGTGGACAAAGGAGGAGTCAGGTATCAGGCAAACTCGGAGGTCGTTTATTTCAGTAACAGGGTCAAAACCAGGAAGTCAGGATACTGGCAAAGGTACAATTATCCGGCAGGCAAAAACTCAGGTAGAACGACAGGCTAAGGTCACAACTAGAGAAAACTTCGAAGAAAAGGGCTCGAACGCTTCAGGAAAACCAAAAAGACGATCTGACATAGAAGGAGAGGGGAACACAGCTTAAATACACGAGGGAGAGGGAGACAACGAGACACAGGTGAAACATATGAGGGCGGGGAAAGCAATCAGAGACTGAACTAGACAGGAAGACAGACTTCATGAGACTCACACTACAAAATAAAGCAGGAAGTGACAAAAGGGACAGACAACTGAACTGAAAAAAATAACAAACACTACGTGGTCCTGACAACGAGAAAGTATCTCGTGAGCGCGAGAAACCTTAGGTTAAGCACAGGTAGTTGTGCTTCCTGTGCGTATGCCTCTAGGCTCATTACCAAGGGCGGACTGGCGTAATGCCTGGATTGTGCTTCCGCCTAGTGATCACGCAATGGTCACGCAATGGCCACGCAGTTGCTTGGACGCAGTCGTGAGACTGTGATGGTTCTGCGTGGGGTTTACGTGTCAAAATGCAATTCAATGACACACCGGTAGAGGGCGCTATGATTTTTTGTGACCGACCGACCGAGACTCTTGTGACTATCTCGCCTCGTATAGTTATTTACCTTCCGGCTTTTGTCGTAGTCACAGTGAACGATGGACACCGAGACAGAGAGACTGGCGTTGGAGCTCCAAATTATTCAAGCAGAGGAAGAAATACTTCTATTGCAAATTAGGGCACGACAAAGGAGACAATGATGTTTATGAGTGGAAACCGGAAATGCGGTCTCCAGCGGATGTAGTTAGCGGACCAATCACAGCCAATGCCGCTGCATTGCTGCTGCGTTGCTGTTGCGTCGCCTCGACACGCGTCGAAGATTTTTGGGAGGTGCACGTCTGGCCCTTGCGTAGGATGTACGGGGGTCCGCAAGGACGTAATAGGTCCGTACGCCCCCTCGCGCTGTGTCAACGCGGAAGCATAATTTGGGCTTAAGGGGACACACGGGGGATTTCCCTCATGGCCCAGCCCACGGGCCCACCGGCCCACCAGAAAAAGAAATATAAAGGGGGAAAAAAGTCTATCGCAACTTTCAGTGTGTCTGACTGTATATTAGCATGTATTAACAGACTAGCTGCAGTGGTGTTGTCATTTATAGTAAGTTTTCTGTTAGCCGTGTGTGCTACCGTGGAACAGTAGGCTAACAGATTTAGCCCGTTGTCTGCTAACTGGTCTGCTAACTGGTTACAAATACGTAGTAACGCTGCTAACTGATACAGAGTTACTACGTCTTTGTGTCAGAGTCTCCGTTAACACAGAGCGCTGCGCTGCTGTAACGATACGCGGAGCGGTTGCCAAGGCAACCAAGAGACCAACAGTCAAGTTTGTCAATAAAGTTGGGAGGAGGAGCTAATTGACGTACCTGCCTGATGCACGCAAAACACCTGCGGGTCAATTCTGATAGATAGAAAATATTATCTTGCCAGATACAGGAAAAATAATTGCCCCCCTGGTGACAGTCAGTGTCATTCAGTTCTAACAGCCTGGCAAATTGCTCGGCCAAATTTGATTGTATGACCTGTCTGCATTAAAATCACTACATGCTGTAAAATCACTATAGGCTACTGTAATTATTTTACTGTAGGCTACTTAAGGGTTCAGGTTAAGGATTACTATATGATTATGGTCCAAAACAACATCAAATACAGTTTTTTTCATCAAGGTACATGAAACTTGTGTTGCTGGCTGGCTGGCTGGCTGGCTGGCTGGCCACGCCGCGCATGAAGTGGGCCCGTCTGTCAATGACTCCTGGACCACTTCCCGGCCCCTTGCAGTAGATGGTCTCCCAGACACCATGAGCGCATGCAATACTTACTTTCTGGTGCGCACGAGATACTTTCGCGTGCGCATGAGATACTTTGACCTTGACTGTGACAACCGGCCAGGTGAGGAGACAACTGGAGAGACTGAGGGCCCGTCCACACGGAGACGCTTTTTGGTTTAAACGCAGATGTTTTGCATCGTTTTGGCCGATCGTCCACACGAATCCTGTAAACGCATAGCCTTAAAACGCACTTTTCTGAAATCTGGTCCCAGGGTGAAAAAAATCGCAAACGCAGCTCTTGAGTTTTCGTGTGGACAGGGAAAACGGCGAAAACGGAGAAGTGCGTTTCGATGATAGCCTTTTATCCCGCGAGACGTCTCATAACAACATCAACAACAATGGCGGACTACATGCTAGTTTTCCTGCTGGAGAAGATATTGAGCCTATTAGGGTTACCAGGGCAAAATATCATGCTCCTGTGCCACCACGCTGAGCAGAAAAGGCTGATGGACAACCATATAAGCAACATTTTGTAAACAGCGCTCAAGCTTTATGCGCATGCTCCGCCTTGTCCTCTCCGTTTTTGGTGAATTTCTGAAACTGAAACAGCGCCACCCATAGGCCTGGAATATGAAGTAGCGTTTTGAGTCGTGTTGAGACGGATCCGTGTGTACGCGAATATTCTTGAAACGATGCCAGGGAAAACGGAGGGGGAAAAGATTGTTTTGGTACGTGTGGACGAGGCCTGAACCAACTCAGTGAGAATCACATTCTTTGATTTCTCCAGTGCCTTCAACACCATCCAGCCTTTGTTGCTGGGTGAGAAGCTGCAGTTGATGGGTGTTGGTGCGTCCACTGTCTCCTGGATCACTGACTACCTGACAGACAGGCCACAGTTCTGTCTGATGTGGTGGTGAGTGGTGTGGGAGCCCCACAGGGCACTGTGCTTTCTCCGTTCCTGTTCACCTTATACACCACTGACTTCCAGCACAACTCAGAGTCATGTCATATACAGAAATGTTCTGATGACTCTGCAGTTGTAGGGTGTATAAGCAGTGGACGGGATGAGGAGGAGTATTGAAGGTTGGTGGATGGATTTGTGGGGTGGGCTGGAAGGAATCAGCTGCTGCTTAACGTGGACAAGACCAAAGAGATGGTGATGGACTTCAGGAGGAAGGGAACAGCTCCTCTGCCCCTCAGCATCCTGGGTAGGGATGTGGAGATGGTGGAGGATTACAAATACCTGGGAGTGACCATGGATAACAGACTGAACTGGAGGACCAACAGTACAGCTGTGTACAAGAAGGGCTGCAGCAGACTCTATTTCCTGAGGAAACTGAGCTCCTTCAATGTGTGCAGCAAGATGCTGGAAATCTTCTAGCAGTCTGTTGTGGCCAGCACACTTTTCTCTGCTGTGGTCTGCTGGAGGAACAGCATTACAGCCAGTAACGCCAACAGACTGAACAAAGTGATCAGGAAGGCTGGCTCTATCATTGGCTGCAGACAGGAAACATTAGAATCAGTGGTGGAGAAGAGGACTCTGAACAAACTGTTATCAATCATGGATAACCCTGACCACCCTCTACACCACACAATAGACAGACAACGGAGCAACTTCTCCAGAAGGCTCAGACAACTTGGTTGTCTCAAAGAACGCTACAGGAAATCTTTCCTGCCCCAAGCCATCAGTCTGTACAACTCCTCATCTGTGTGTGACACATGACTCTCTGGACTTTGGTTTTTCTTGCACGCTTGTTTGATTCTTGCACGCTTGCATCTCATTGCAATCTAATTTAACTTTTTTTTTAATATTCACTTTTAATATTCACTTATTCACTTATCTTATAATTCTTGTGAATATTGTGTATATATTTTTGTTCTTTTTTTTAATTCTCTACTTTTTTTATTGTTGATTTTTTTTTTTTTTTTTTTATTGTTGAGTGGACCCTTATTAATACCTGGGTGTTCACCTGAACAAAAACCTGGACTGGTCTGACCACATGAGGGTAAATTATAAGAAAGAGCGAAAGAGCAGAGTCTACCTGCTAAGAACACTGAGGTCCTTCAGAGTACAGGGAGCACTACTGAGGTCACTCTATGACTCTGTGGTGGCATCAGCCATCTACTATGGAGTGGTCTGCTGGAGCAGCAGCATCTCAGAGACAGACAAGAAGAGACTGAACAGACTGGTGAAGAAGGCCGGCTCTCTTCTGGGCTGCCCTCTCGAGCCTGTGGAGGTGGTGGGTGATTGGAGGATGGAAGCAAAGCTGTCATCCCTGATGGAAAACCAGTCCCCCTCCATGGTGCCGCTATGGATGGGGTTCTGCTTTATATTAAATATATTCTGATAAGAATATACCAAAATAAGTTATATGAAAAATGTACAAGAAAGAAAATAAAAGAACTAAGGAACCACAGATGTAGACCTGCTGGTGGCGCTAGATACAAAGTCCTTTAGTCCAGATCCAGTCCATGAGGACTAAAGTAGTGGACTGACCAACCACTGACATTAACATCAGAGCCATGCTGCTAGTGTGGCTAAAAGAAAAGAGAAGAAGAGACAGTCATGTTGATGTGAACATTAGAGAAACACATCATGGAGCTGAAATATGATCCTGCTTCCTCATTGGACTCCTTCACCTCAGCTGACTCTCTCAACAGCACACAGGTTTTTGTATTAGTTTTTTTCACTGTGTGACAGCTTCAACATCTACCCCATCTTTGGCTCTGGAACTAAACTGTATGTAACAGGTAAGAAGAAACATTTCTTTTCCTTCAGTTGTTTTATTGTAGAAGCTGAAAATGTGTTTAAAGTCAGTTTGTGCTGCTTCAGCCTTTCCATGTTAGTTTTTTCCTCATTAGTAGAGAATTCATCCTGCAGCCATTGTTCCGAAAAGCTCAATCATTTCTGAAAACATGTTGAAATCTGACTGAACAACTAAAGTTCTTCTTTATTTCTGTAAATATTAGTGACGTTCCAAACATTTAGGATTTGATCATCTCAGTAATTCTGTGACATGTGTTGTTGAAAACAAGATGATATTTGATGTTCAACTATTTCAGATTGTTTTGAAGTGTCTATCGATTGTATTGGATCATTTCTGTAAGTTAGAACCTTGTCAGATCTAATGGCTGTCAGTTCTTTTTATCTGATGGTAAATGTGTCTTTAATTTTAGTTGAACTTTGTTCTGTATTGATGAGTAGTTTAGTGATCAGAGTCCATGTAGTTTCCAGGATCAGACTGAATCCAGAGCAGTGCTGGAAGCTGCTGTTGACTGTGTGAATGTGTGTCTGCTGTCAAACTTCAGATGAGCAGGTAGTGAAGCCCGTGGTGAGCGTGTACCCAGCAGCAGCATCCAGAGCCCACCTGGAGGGGAAGAGCTCCCTGCTGTGTCTGGCCTCAGCCATGTTTCCTCCTCTGGTCCAGTTCTCCTGGAAAAGACAGAAGAAGAACGGCCCTCTGGAGGAGCTGACCCCTGCTGAGGGAGAGCAGCTGGAGCTCAGAGAGTCGGGACGCAGCGCCGCCATCATGCTGCTGCAAGGGGACGATATGTACAAGTACAGATACCGCTGCTCCGTCAAGCACGAGGGGGACACGGTGGAGGCCCAGACTCTACAAGGTAACCAAGGCTTGGTGACTGTGTTCAGCAGTGATTCAGCTTCATGTGGAGACGCTGTCAAAGAGAGCCGAGGAGCAGAGGACTGACATTTCTCACTGCAGCTCCAAACATTTGACTCCTTTTCTGTTTCAGAGCTTCCAGCTCCAGCAGCCTCCTGTCCTCCAGAGAGAGAGCCAGCAGACCTGCCAGCTCTGCAGCAAGATCACTGTAAGATCACCTGCTGCCTCTCTGCATGGACAGCTCCAATGTCCAATGAGGACACTAGAACAACTTTACAGGATTAATCTGACACTTGTACTAATTCATATCTGTCTGTCTGTCTGTCTGTCAGTGTCCTTCCAGTCTCAGTGCAGGGTGAAGCTGCTCTGTCTGCTGTACACAGTGCTGATAGTGAAGAGTCTGGTGTACTGCTGTGGACTCTCTCTGCTGATGAGCCTCAGAAACAAGGGACCGTCCACCAACTCCACACATGCTGACTGACTGCTTTCTGCTGCTCTTTTCTCTCCATCAGATCTCATCAGTTCATCTCATTCATCACTTTGATCAGTATTCACAAATCTTGTTGTAATGTGCTTCTTTGTAATCTGTATCTTTTCATTCACGTCTTGATTGTCATCCTGGAAATAGAAACACATATATTCATATACAAATCTGCTCTTATGACGTCTTCATTCTCTAGTAGTCTAGTTTATTTCCACTTTCAACTGTAACTTGTATAATAATCATCATCAGTTTCCAGCAGGCTGTTTCTTCTGCTCTTGTGTTTCTTTCTAATAAATGCAGACTCCACCAGGCTGCTCTTTTCTTTCACTGGAACACACTCAATAAACACAAGAAAGCCACACAATCCCAGAGTCTGGCTTTGACAAACTGCTTTTTATGTGTCTTAACAAAGCAAGTTAAATACTTGAACTTGTAGATTTTGGACGTCAGTAAATAAAGTAACAAGCTGCTTCCAGTTCCTGGATCTGACGTCTATGAACCCTGTGAATGAAGCACAGACTGCTGCACTGCTAAAAAATGAAGCTGGAATGGAATTACCATGAGAAATGTGTCTCAGTGTGGTTAATGAGGTGAACTCATGAGAAATTACAAGTGATTGGGACGTTCAGACGTTTTGTTCCAATAATGAGACTTGAGGTGAACCAACATGGACGCCTGCTTCAGAACAACAGCATGACTTGTTTATCTCATGGCTTTGTGTCTCTGTCTCAGTGAGGCTTGTGTTCTGTTCTGATTCATGACAACACAACAACAGGAAGCATTATTGTTTCTAAGAGAAGATGAAAATCCTCTCATGGGATCAATTGAAAGACTTCTTCAAAGTTCTATTTATCAGAGAGGAGACATTTATGAGAGGATGGAAGATTTGAAACACACCACAATAAAAGAATTCCTTTCATTTAATGGCAAAAAGCAGTTGACCTGAAAATGACTGATTGGAATGTAGAATAATACATGTTAATGTGTTTCTCTGTCAGATGAAGAACACAGGTGCTTCCTGGAAAGATTCTTTAACCAGAGCTGGTGGTTGAAACTGTCATTGTGTCATTAAAGTGAAAAGCCACAGCTAACGGTGTGGAGGCTGCAGAGCACAAACCCACACAGCCCGTCTGCTGCAGGAAGGAAGTCTGATTGGCTGTCAGCAGTTTGTTTTCTGTCCTAATAACCACTGAGAACAGATTCATATCTGCTGCTGAACACACTCATCACCTCCCCTCCCTTTCTCTTGTTTTCTGTAAACCTTTTTTCCTCTGAGCCCTCCACCCACACAGAGTTGAACTGAGTCCAATCACCCACCTGAAGCTCATGTCCTGGTAACATGTTGAGGGTATTTAGAGGTTTGGATGATTAAAGATGAAATCATCAAGAAGAGCATTCATTAAATGTTATTTTATTGATCAGACACCTCTGTGATTAATGACTGATTAGGATTTATCCACTAACAGGTCCAGTTAGAGGACCATCAACTTTCAGTGTTCAGCTCTCAAACACTTGAATTTCAACTGACACACTGACCTGCTGCTAATGAAACTATTTCATGACTGTTAATTAAACCCATCCTTCATTTGATCAACATTCAAACCTCAGCACTGACTCATCAAACCACTGGATGATATTTTTCAACAGTCGTAGCTTCAAATCAGCTCTGCTCTTTGTTCATCTGTGGAAACAACAGTGTCGTCAGCGTAGAGTTTGACATCCACACCGACACATTTATATTAGAGAACTAATACACAAACTAAATGATCTGAAGACACAGAACTGAACCTGGTGGAACAACCACACCTGCTGGTTTAGATAGAAACACTAGATGTTAATGTTTACTAAAAATGGCTTACGAACCATCATCAAATGACTTTAGGGTGTCAACGTAACGAATCTTTAGACAAGAAGGAACACAGAACAACGTTATTATTTAAAAAGATGTTGTATTTAAAAAAATAAAAGCTGCATTAAATGCTGAAATGTCTACAATTAAGATATGATTTATTTTACTGAAAAACAACCAACACGTCATAAGAGCAGATTTGTATGTGATAGATGTGTTTCTATTTCCAGGATGACAATCAAGACGTGAATGAAAAGATACAGATTACAAAGAAGCACATTACAACAAGATTTGTGAATACTGATCAAAGTGATGAATGAGATGAACTGATGAGATCTGATGGAGAGAAAAGAGCAGCAGAAAGCAGTCAGTCAGCATGTGTGGAGTTGGTGGACGGTCCCTTGTTTCTGAGGCTCATCAGCAGAGAGAGTCCACAGCAGTACACCAGACTCTTCACTATCAGCACTGTGTAGGTGAGGCAGAGCAGCCTCTCTCTGTACCAGTGTATGGCAGCCGCTGGTGGAGGAGGAGGCTCAGGCACTTCTGTCAAAGAGAAATGAATAAAAGAGCGTCAGTGATGTGTTTCTGTGCTGCCTCAATCATGAATCCAGGTCACCAGGCCTTGGTTACCTTGTAGAGTCTGGGCCTCCACCGTGCCCCCCTCGTGCTTGACGGAGCAGCGGTATCTGTACTTGTACATATCGTCCCCTTGCAGCAGCATGATGGAGGCGCTGCGTCCCGACTCTCTGAGCTCCAGCTGCTCTCCCTCAGCAGGGGTCAGCTCCTCCAGAGGGCCGTTCTTCTTCTGTTTTTTCCAGGAGAACTGGACCAGAGGAGGAAACATGGCTGAGGCCAGACACAGCAGGGAGCTCTTCCCCTCCAGGTGGGCTCTGGATGCTGCTGCTGGGTACACGCTCACCACGGGCTTCACTACCTGCTCATCTGAAGTTTGACAGCAGACACACATTCACACAGTCAACAGCAGCTTCCAGCACTGCTCTGGATTCAGTCTGATCCTGGAAACTACATGGACTCTGATCACTAAACTACTCATCAATACAGAACAAAGTTCAACCAGCATCAACTTTTTCAGCCGTCTGAGCTACAGTAGCTCGTCTGTTGGATGGGACCACACGGGCCAGCTTTCTCAATGATCCTTGGCCGTCCATGAGCCTGTCTCTGGTTCTTCTCCTTCCTTGGACCACTTTTGATAGATGGATAGGTGAACCCTCTCACCTCCATCACCACCATTGATTAATAATCAACCTAATTAGCTGTGACATGAAATGAAAAGAAGCAACTATTCCTTTAAAAGGAAAAAGAAAATCTAGATTTCTGTCTTTGTAATATTTTCTATCTAATCAAATATGGAAATCCTTTCCAAATCCCTGAATTGTGTTTTTCACTTGTTCATTTGTCATTTGACTGATTCCAATATGTATTGAATATTCCACATTTAAGAGCACAGACTTTAATCACTAATAAAACACATCAATATACAAGTTTGTGTCAGTCATGTTCAAATGTTGAAATACTTTCTGCTGATGATAGTAATAAAACATTGTAGGAGTCAATTCTATTTCTTCTAATATCACATTGACTTTGTGTTTTTTTCTTTTTCTATGAATCCATTATCAATTAAAGACACATTTACCATCAGATAAAAAGAACTGACAGCCATTAGATCTGACAAGGTTCTAACTTTCAGAAATGATCCAATCCAATGGATAGACACTTCAAAACAATCTGAAATAGTTAAACATCAAATATCATCTTGTTTTCAACAACACATGTCACAGAATTACTGAGATGATCAAATCCTAAATGTTTGGAACGTCACTAATATTTACAGAAATAAAGAAGAACTTTAGTTGTTCAGTCAGATTTCAACATGTTTTCAGAAATGATTGAGCTTTTCTTATGGAACAATGGCTGCAGGATGAATTCTCTACTAATGAGGAAAAAACTAACATGGAAAGGCTGAAGCAGCACAAACTGACTTTAAACACATTTTCAGCTTCTACAATAAAACAAGTGAAGGAAAAGAAATGTTTCTTCTTACCTGTTACATACAGTTTAGTTCCAGAGCCAAAGATGT